>NW_027185698.1:38344267-38403022 GCF_028583685.1 Petaurus breviceps papuanus
TGTCTCCCTCTCTCTCTCTTTCTGTCTCTGTCTCCCTCTCTCTCTCTCTGTCCCTGTTCCTCTCCATCCCTCTCCATCTCTCCCTGTGTCTCCCTGTCTCTGTCTCTTCCCACCCACCACCCAAACAGGAGGAAATCTGGAAGTCTAACAGGGCAGGCAGGCCTTCATTCTGCCCCACATAACCTCCAGATATTCAAAACCTATTTTTCCTCCCAAAGGACTTAATTTGTAAGCAAAAACACCATGTTCACAATTAATAGCAGGCGTAAAAAGAAAATGCATGCACATGTTAAGTAATTTGTATTTTTAACTAAATGGTCCAAAGACTAAGTGATTTATCAAGAGACCAAGACCTCCTTTGATAACAATTAAATTACCGTTGCCATTATTATTATCATACTTTTGTATTGTCCAAAGATGCCTGGCATAGGAAGAGCCTGAAACTTGGAGAAGGAAGATCCAGCTTTGAATTCCACCTCAGACCATTACTAACTGTCACTTTGGGCAAGTCACTTAACCACTATCTCCCTGGTTTTCTTTTTTCATCTGTAAAATGGGACACCCTACATGACAAAGCTGTTGTGAAGTTCAAGTGAAAAAAATATATACATAGAGTGCTTTCAAAATGGTGAAGTGTCATATAAATGTCAGGAGTTATTATTATTACTGCCATTATTATAATGATAGCCTTACAGCAACCCCAAGAGGGGAATCAAGCTTATGTTATTCTCCTCCATTTGACACATGAAAAAACCGAGATCCAACCTGGGGCAGTGATCTGCCAAAGGACACAGAGCTAGATCTTCTGATTCAAGTTTTTCCTCCTCTACCAGTCACTGGGTGGTAGCTGGGCTGAGGATGATGGGGGAGAGAACATAATAGGCACACAAGTTTGGGAGATCTGCTAATGATGGTTCTGCCATTTACTATGTGATTTTGGCATGATATTGTTACTTCTGTCATTGGTTTGCTCATCTATAAAATGAATTTAACATCACTTATGACTTCTTTCAAGGTTTGCTGTGAGGAAAAGCCTTTGCAAATTGCCATGAGCTATGGAGATTTCACCTATTATATGGGAGATATAAGAACCACAAGGTACCCCAAAAAACATTGTACTGTTCAGAGGACCTAGGTTCAAATCTTGGCTATAAAAAGTGCTGAACAAGATGGCCTCTAAGGTCCAACACCATAATCCTATAAAGCAAAGAGAGTCCTTTTGCTAGTAATTTGTTGTTTTGTTTTGTTTGTTTTTTCCTGCAATGGGAATGACCTTTGGAAATCACCCCTAGGACAAATGCATCAACGTTTGTGGAGCACCTAAGTTACTTCAGAGATACTTTCTTGGTCTACTCAAGTTTGCAGCTGCCTTGTGAAGACCAATCAAGATTCAACATGGAGTTCAGACAGGATCCTAAGACTTAGAATTAGGAGGGACATTAAATTTAGGTTCTAGTCTGACCCTTTCGTTTTAGAGATGACTTGGGAAGTCATCCAAGCCAAGGGGTCAATTTGGGGGCCTCCAGGAGCCCAGATGCATTTGGTGAGGAGCAGGATTAGAAGTGTCCAGAATGAACCAGGATCTTCCAAGATGATCCCTTCCTTCCAAAATAGAGTCTGACTCTGAAGAGAGGGGGAGGGAAGTCTAACCTAATCTGCTTGACTGAGGAACCACATTTCTCTCCCAACTTTGATCTAGAAGTATCTCTAGAGCACAGCAATTGCTCTAGACCTGCAATTCTGGGGATGGTAGAAGTTTCTCAACCAGCTTAGGGTTCTGGGTGCAGCAATGGCCCAATGAGTTCCATAAATCACTCTCCCTAAAGAAAAATATAGTTGCCAAATTTATCTCCTGATCCTAACCCCAGGGACTGAAATGAATGCATCAGGGAGGATTTTCCAAACACATTCTTCTTGTCAGGAGGCCTTGCTAATTGTCCCCCCTTTCTATTTATCTTCCTAGCATTTATTTACATTGTTTGTCATAAGAAATGATTGTTAAATGTTTTTTTTTCCATTCATTCATTCTTCGCACCATCTATGAGACTTACTCAGGTTCATCAAAACTCTGCTCACATTGTAAAGACAAAACAACTTTGAAAAATCTATAAACTCTGATTGGTGCAATCACCAACCACAATTCCAGGAGATCAATGGCAATATCCACTACCCATCTCCTAAACAGAAGTGATGACCTTAAGATTCAGAAAGAGATGCACATTTTTGGACGTGGACAATGTGGGAATTTTTTTTGCTCAACTATGCATATTAGTTAATAGGATTGGGGCTGAGGGACTATAAGGGGGGTAGGAAAAAATAAAGACTTTTTAATTGAAAAAAATGGCGATAATTTACAAAAAAAATAAAGCATAATGCTGGAAGGCACCTACTTTAGATAACATTTAACCCAGTGCACATTATAAAAATGAGGTGGAGAGTGAACATGATTTGTTTAATTTCACACAGTTATTTAGCCAACTATAGATTGGAAGTGTCCTGGCTCCCAGGCCAGTGTTCTTTCCACAATGCTATGATGTCATTATACCTGAACCTGGGGATAAACCAGTCAACTACCTAACTAAAGGAAATTTGTTAATTATTCCACTTCTTTGTCTCATTCCACCAATCTCTATCACACACACACACACACACACACACACACACACACACACACACACACACCTTTAAATACTAACCAACCTTAACCTTCTAGCAAAATAGAGCATATTAAAACCAACAACTCACATTTGTATAGTGCTTTAAGATGACAAAGACCTTTCCATGCCACAGTCCCATGATGTACATAGTACATCAATCACTTAGATGTAATGAAATATAATTATCTATAGATAAACTTCCCACACTTGTCCCTGAGAAAGTGCTCTCAGGTAGTAAGTTCTGTGAGAGAGTGTGGTTATCCAAATGTTTTGAAAAACAAAAAATTAAGGGTTTTGTATATCATAACAGAAGGGTTGGCTCATGGCTCAAAACAAAACATTTTTGAAAGGAAAAAGAATTAACAATAGATTGAGGATTCTTAGAATTTATTTGACTTTGGAGGGAAGATTTAGAGAGAAGGGGAAGCAAAACCAAAACTCACCCTGTGTTTTAACTGGGTTTTGCCCATTCTTCAGGGAACAGAGTTTGAGTATTTTGCCTATGAATACTTTCTAAAAGTATCTCAGAACTGACTACAAGGAACAGAGAAATAAATGGCTTCCCAGCCCAAGCCTACTCTGTAAAAGCCTTGGAGACTTTAGTCTCAACATGGATTTTTGTGCCAGGGATAGCGTGCCAGGCCTGGAGTCAGGAAGACCTGAGTTCAAATCTAGCCTCAGACACTAGCTATGTAACTGTAGGCAAATCATTTCACCCTATTTGCCTCAGTTTCCTCATCTGTAAAATGAGCTGAAGAAGGAAATGGCAAAGCATTCTAGTATCTTTGCCAAGATAACCCAAGTCAGGCATGACTGAAATGACTAAACAACAATGAAAAGGAAAAAAATAAAGCTAACATATACAAGTCCCCTGTGCAAACTAAAGAAAGACCACCAACACTGCTGGAATCACCAAAGAAAAGCATCATCCTTTAACCTAGGTTAGACTGAAGATGAGCTTTGTTTGGGACAGGGTAACTGACCAATTCTCAGACTACACTGTTTCTCATCCTTTTTCTCCCCTACATAAAGCAGAGAATTAATTTCATTCCAGTAGGAAAGGGGGAAAGAGTGAGCCCAGGGAAAATGTGAATATAGTGATCTTTGTCTGGACAAAGAGTACTAAACTTGGGAGCAAAAGACCTGGGTTTAAAATCCCAGGTCTATTCCTTGCTAATTGTGTGACCATATACAAGTCATTTCTCTTTCTGGGGGTTCAATTTCCTCATCTGCAAAATGGTAGTTAGATTTAGACAATCTCTAAGATCTCTTCCTTCTCTGTGACTTAATTTAATAATGAAAATGTATTAGGTACATCCCATAAAAATGGCTGGAAACAACATGAGGAGAGTCCAATTAAGTTTCATATTAAAAAAAATAAATTCATATTTAAAGCTGAATGCTAAGAAATAAGCATCAAGAAAATACTGCATCAACAACAAAAAAAATTGATTTGGACATTTTTTTAACCCCAATCTAGATTTTAAATAATTAAAACTGAATGGCAAAATAAACGTAATCATTTCGAAGGGTTAGAATGAGGTCAAAGGTACTTAGATTAGCCCAACTGAATCATGTAATATCTTTCCTGGGGTGCACCCAACTTTTATATTCTCATTGAATAATTATTTCATTACCACAAATTCCTTGTAAGGATGGTCATGTCCTTGATTCTGGTAGGTGGTAGCACTGAGGAAATAACACTCATTGGTCAAGTGAGTAATAATTAAGTCAGTGAGCATAGGGACAGTATCCAGGAGTGAAAAGAGCATAGGGAATTTTAAGTGAGGAGTGAAAGGTGTGTTAATTCAAAGTTGAATGTGGGCAATTTCTTAACAATAGAGCAGGAATTTCAAAGGACACAGCAGAATGAAAAAAGACAGGGGGGTTTTAGTGGATGTTGAGCACATTAAATATCATCGGTATGGTAAGGCAGTCTGCAAAGCTTATTAGATCTCAGTCAGGATTGAGGGGTCTAATGCCCAGTCCCAACTAGAGGAGGTAAGGAAAGGGGGAGAAAAAGAAGGAAGACAGTTAGTGAGAAAGGAGAGAGCTAGTGAGAGAGGGGTCAAAAAAGAGAGGAAGGGAAGAGATGAGAGGTGAAGGAGAGGAGAGAAAGGAGAAGAGAGGCAGAGCAGAGGGGAAGAGAGAGAGGACAGGAGAAGAGAAGAGGAGTAGGGAGAGAGGGTAAGAAAAAGAGAGAAGAGAGAAAAGGAGAGGGAGAATACATGTGACAAAGAGTCCTTAAACCTGGGTTCTAGATTCATTTCTACCACTGACTCCCTGGGCAAGTGTTAATTTGTATGTCTTCTCTTGCTAGACTGTAAGCTGCATGAGGGGAGGCACTATAAAATCTATATGAAGATGCATATAGACTTTTTTTCTTCCTTAGCACCCAGTTTAGCATTCCTCACATAGGAATTAGGTGCTTAATAAATATCCATCAAATGGAAGTTAAATAATCAGTTGACACAAAGTGACCTATATCTGTCCATCATAGTACCTACTGCCCAGTTCAGAGTGGTCACCGTTAAAGGCTTCCCCTTGAAGGAAATCATCTTTTGTCTGTTGATCTGGGTCAAGGGACTCTAATCTCTTCTGAAAGGATTCTGAACAAGATAGCATAAAAATAAATCAAGCTTCAATATGGCCATCTCTAGGTTCTGACCTGCAAAAATGCACATACAATGTTGCCTATCAAATACTCTGCAAAATTCCTGAATGAAGGAGGAAGAATGAAATAGGTAGGGGGAAGCTTTTTAAAAGCAGAAATGAGGGAGGTGGCTCCTTTAGAGTCACAGCCGCGTTCCGGCATTTCAAATGGGCCAAGAAAAATAGAAAAGCCTTCCTGTTTAGTGTCCTTTATGGCAGTAAAAGTGTCCAGGAAAACAGATACGGTGGGAAGCAGACTTCTTTCCACAGGGTCTGGAAGGGCCCCAATTAGGTCAGGGGACCCTAATGTCAGAGGGACAATAGTGTAGATTAAAACCCCCAGCCAAAGGATTACATATAAAAAGCTTCTACCTATTTCCAGTAAATGTCGGAATTATTAAATCACTAAAGGGTTATAGCTGGAAAAGACTACAGACCACAAAAGCACAGTTCTGGAGAGGGTCTTATAAAAGTAATAGTATAGCATTTTCATAGTGCTCTAAAATTAAGAAAGCATTTGACATGGGGCAGCTAGGTGGCATAGTGTATAGAGCATCGGCCCTGGAGTCAGGAGGACCTGAGTTCAAATGTGACATCAAACACTTAACACACACACACACACACACACACACAAAAAAAAAAACTAGCCGTGTGACCTTGGGCAAGTCACTTAACCCAATTGCCCTTCAAAGAGGAAAAAAACCATTTGACATACATTATCTCATTTGACTCTTACAATACTGAGAAGGAGGTACTATTATTATTACCATTTTACAGTTGATTAAACTGAAGTAATGACTTGAAAATGACTTGCCCAGAGTCACTCAGCTACTAAGTGTCAAAGGCACGATTTGATTTCAGGGTCTCCTGATTTCAGTCCAGTGTTCTATTCACCTCATTCTTCTTTCAGAAACTACATGCCTTAACAATTTAAGACTGTCACAGACTGAGAAGTAGGGAATGAAATAGAACAGCAAGACTAAAGAGTCTTCCAGGAAATCTCTCCAGGAACTTTAATTCTCAAGATAGAACAAATGCAGGCTAGTGTCACTGGGGAGCCCTAAATAAAACTGGTCAATTGGATGTCGACTCATCCTCCAAATCCTGCAGGCAAAATTTCTCTTCTTTACCCACCCTAAGGTTAAAAATTCCTGTCTCACCCAATTAGACTTCCCCTTTCCAGGGCAGTGAATCTCTCTGATTTATTTCCCCAGGGTATAATAATAATGAATAACACAGCCTTTATTTTTACATACACAATCTTATTTGTTCTTCACAACAACTCTTATTGTTAATTGTTTTAATTAAAAATAATTTTTACAAATAGGACAACTGAGGCTCAGAGGCAATGTAATTTACCCATAGGGTATGAGACAGGATTTGAACACAGGGATTTCCTAAAACACATCCCAATGCTCTTTTCACTAAACAATGCTTCCTGAATTCATGCAGGTGTTTAATAAATCGTTGCTCATGATGAGAAGGAATGGAAAAAAGAAAGAAGAGAAAAAGGAAAAGAACAAAAATTAAAATGGATAACACATTTACAGTTGAAGTCAGGAGACACCTGGCTTCTCACATCACTTCATACACTCACATGGTATAACCCTGGGCAAGTCACTTAAATTCTTTTTTTTTTTGGAGGGCAATTGGGGTTAAGTGACTTGCCCAAGGTCACACGGCTAGTTTTTGTGTTAAGTGTCTGAGGCAGGACTTGAACCCAGGTCCTCCTGACTCCAGGGCCGGTGCTCTATTCACTGCACCACTTAGCCGCCCCATCACTTAAATTCTCAAAGTCTCTGTTTCCTCATTTGCAATATTGGATTGATCATATTTTCACTATCTACACCTTATAGGGTTTAAGTAAGGAAAGTCCTTTGCAAATAAAGTCTATAGAACTGAGTTCTTCTTATCCATCAAGATTATTCACATAGTTACATGGGGCTATTTAAGCTAAATGGGGGAAATGGTAGGATTTCAAGCATCAGACAGAAGGTAGGAGTGCTAGCAGAGAGGGAAGGGAAGAGAATGGGGTGCTCCTGCCCTTCCTCACCTCAGAAAATCCTACAAGGGCAACACTCATCTGCCTGCCTATGCAGAGGGCTGGTATTATAAACAGAATCAGCTATTTCGGCAAAATGTTAGAAGGAAAAGGGCTGATGAGAAAGGGCACATCTCTGCTCTCTACCCACTCCCTAGGGGAAGTAGCATTTCATCAAGAAAGAACTGATTCTAGACTGACATGATGTGGGTTCAAATCCCATTTCTGATGCTTACTCCTCTTGCTCAAGCCACTCAACCTCATTGCTCTGGGTCTAATCTGCAAAATGGGAGAGTTGCTAAAATTGAATGGATCAGATCCTTCAGTCACCCACTAATCCAGCTAATTCAAAAGCTGATCTGCTCATACCTAAACTGTTACAGTAAGGCTCCCTCTTTCATTTCATCCTCCACACAGCTGTGAAAATAATCTAAGAGTACAGGTCTGGACATGTCACTCCCTTACTCAAAAACCTGCTGTGGTTCCCTATTGGTTTTGGATAAAATACAAATTTCCCAGCATGATATTTCAAGTCCTTCAGAGTATGACTCCAGCCTACCTTTCCAGATTTATTTCATATTATTACCCTCCCAACACTACGTTCTAGCCAAACTGACCCAATCAGTCCTCAGATATGGCATTTCATCTCCCACCTCAAACCCTGTGTGGGGCTGCCTCCCTCATAGACCCCACCCACCCACCACACCTGGAACATAGCACATTCTCTTCGACACCTCTCAGAATCCTCAGCTTTCTCTAGGACACCTCTTCCTACCCTTCCCTATGCCTCTAGTTATGATCACCTGTTCCTCCTTTAATTATCTTCTACTTGAAACTAAGTCGTTTGCATAAAGCATTCCCCCCACCTCAGCCCCAGAAGAACAAGCTCTCAGAGGACAGAGACCATTTTTCTGTTATGTTGTTGGTATTTTTTGTCTTTGCACACAGTAGATTCTTTGTCAATATTTGTTTCATAATTGAATATAGTAGAAGCCATATCAGGACTAGAAGAGACCTTTGAGGTCATTTATTCCCAACATTCTTGTTTTACAGAAGGGAAACTGAGTCCCAAGGCTGAAGTGAGTTAGTTGCAGAACTCAGTCTCCTGTCTTCAAAACCCCTAGTCTTTCTAACGCGCTCCATTTGGAGAGGAAACGTGGGTAGAATGGAAAGGCAACATTGGGTGTCTGCTTCAGAGGAAAACCAGTCAGAATTAGGAAATTTTCTCCAGAGCCAGAAACCTCACAGCAAAGAAGAGGTAATTAGGATTAGCAAATTTCCTTCTACCTTGACCCAGAGATGAGCTGGCCTCAGAAGTGACCATTTCCTTTTACAAATGGTGCAAAGGAAAATAAGTCATCCAAATTTGGCAGAAACAAAAAGGAGAGGGAAATTCAAAATTGTGAGTCAGCAAAGAAAAGTAAGTGGCAGAGAGCCTAAACCCATAAACATTTCTAGAGTGTTGTGTTTGAAGTGGGAATTAATGGAATTAGGATCACAGAGAATAGGGCAGCCTAGAAACATGAAGGGAAAAATATCAAACGTGCAGGAAAAAAATAAGTAAAAATCAAAGCAGAAAATCAAGGGGAAGGGAAGAGCTGAATTAGAGGCAAGAGACAAGGCTGGCCGAACAAATAATCAGCAAACATTTAGGAAGTTCTAGGGCCTGATGAAACAGATGAATGAGTCACTCTCTCCATTTAAAAGGGCTGTCTAGGAGGAGAGATAAAACACCTTAGACAAATAATGACTATACAAAATAAACAGAATTGGTTAGATAAAAGAGCTACAAAATTGAGAAAGTTCCACTTCCTCAGATTTGCTGGTACCAGAAAATACTTCAGGGAGAAAAGGACACTGAAACATTTAAATAGGAGAGAAATCTCAACAGAAGAAAACAGAGTGGACAGGGGAGAGAAGGGGGATTCTATGCATAAGAGAGTAGCATGAACCAAAAGCATGAAAGGGGAAAAAACAGAGAAGTAGATATCCCTGGATTTAGACGTGAGACAGACTTTAGGGGACTCTCTGGTTCAACTTCCTGATTTAACAAAGGAAGAAACTAAGACCCAGAGACTCCCATTCCACTGTCCTGCCACTAAATGCTTCCATTTCATTCTATTCATGACTGAATCACCATTTCTATATAACCATGTATAAGAGTTAAGAGTTGCAGTCCATTTTATATCCACTCTCATTTATTCTTCATAACATTAGATGGAGAAAGAAATGGCAAACCACTCCAGTATCTTTGCCAACAAAATCCCAAATGGGATGGTGAAGTCAGACAAAAATGCCTGAACAAATAATTATTACCACGATTTTAAAGATAAAGAAAATGAGAGATTAAGTTACTTGCCAGAGAGTCATATCATTTATAAGTATCTGAAGCAGAATTTGAATCCAAACCTCTGACTTCTAGTCCTGAGACCCAAACATCAAAATGGCTATCTATCAGAAAAAGGATCAAATGTTCCATTGGCTCTTTCAAGACAGAATCACTAATTGGAAGGGGCCTCAGAGTTAAACTCAAACATGAAAGGAATCACCATTCTAATACACCTAAGAAGGTCAGTCAGTACTGGCAATTCAGATAAAGGCAAGAGACGTTCTCGGCTCTGGAGAAGTTCACAGTCTAATGTGTGAATCAACATGTGAATGTTGAAACGAGATATATACAAGAAAAGTTGGGTCTCAGAAGAAAGACCTTACAACTGAGGGAAAGATGGCCTGGAACTGGGAGATTTCTGAAGCAGGGATACCAAGCAGCAAGCTACAGCAGTGGTCCAGGGCATGAGGTGATGAGAGTCTACACTAGAGTGTAGGGTCAGAGGAGAGAAGGGAACATAAATAAAAGATATCATGAGGATGGAAAGGACAGGACTTGACCATTGATTGGATATCTCTCAGAATTTTGTTCCTTACAACCTTGAAGGGCATTCTCTATGCCTTTATCCTTGGGATTATAAAGCACCGATCACAATGGTGGGATCTAGAGACGCCAAAAAGAATTCCCTCTGCCCTTTGATTATATAATAAAGTAATTAGATTTAATTATATATAATAAAGTAATTATATTGATTTCAATGGCTTGAAACCAATGGGGTGGAATCACGTGGAAGCTAGGAGCTGGAAGCAGGGAGGGTCAAATTGTTAAACCTAAAAGCATAGCAAATTGTTACTAATCAAGTTTTCACACTCAAGGAAGATAAAAATATCACAGAAGTGCAAAACTGTTATAAAAATAATTAACACCTGAGGTGATTCAGACTCAATGAAAAGCGAAATTCTAGAGAAAAAAAAATCAGTTCAAATTTGATAGATATATCTTACTAATAGATTTTTTTTTAACCTTGGCATTTCAGCGGTTTCTCCACTTTTTTTGCATAATAGGAAGTACTGGATTCAACTCCAAAGACCTAGATCCAAGCCCCAGAGTTTATTGTGTATTAGCCACATCACATTACTGATACACTTCACACACAGATGCCCTGACTCAATTTCCTCATAGGTAAAATTGTGATAAGTCAAATAACTATTGTCAAAGCCAGGATTCAGAAGCAATGTCTCTCAATTCCAAGTCAAGAGTTCCTTTTGCTTTTGTAATCTATTGTTATTTTTAAGTGGCATCCCATTGTGTCCTTAACATTGAACAAAGACCATTGTATTGGAAGTCAGAAGGTTTCAGTCCACTTCTCAAATGTGCCACTTAGTATCTGAATGATCCTGGGCAGAATCTCACAATTCTCAGCTTCAGTTTTCTCATGTGAAAAAATTGAATATTATCTATAACACCGTTACATTCTACCTTCTGTTTGGGCAGCTATGTGGTACAATGGATAGAACACTGGGTTTAGAATCAGGAAGACTCATCCTGTGTTCAAATCCTGCCTCAGACACTTACTAGGTGTGTGAACCAGGGCAAGTCACTTAACTCTGTTTGCCTCACTTTCCTCATCTGTGAAATGAGGTGGAGAAGGAAATGGCAAGCTATATCTTTGCCAGATGGGATCACAGAGCTGGAAAAGAACTGAAATGACCCAACAACAACAAACCTCCTAATTCAGTTGTGAAGACAGTACTTCATAAACCACGGGCTATTTGAAAATAATTATTTTCATTATTACCAAGAACCTTTTTTTTTTTCCATTAAGAGACTTACAGGGGCGGCCAGGTAGCACAGCGAGTAAAAGCACCGGCTCCAGTGTTGGAATGACCTGGAGATCGAATCCCGGGCTCAGACACTTAGCACCCACCCAGAAACACCTGGCCGTGTAACCTTGAGCAAGTTACTTAACCCTGATTGCTTTAAAAAAAAAAAAAAAGAGGGAGACTTACAAACATATTTAATTCTGCTTGGGAATAGTTATGGAAATATATCGAAATAAGCTTTTATTTGCCATTTAATATAGATTACTCTTAAAAAGCTATACAACAGAATTATTAGCAATTATAGAAATAATAGAAGATCGTATGTCCACAGAGTTTTATCATTCAGAGTGCTTTCCTCATCATATTGTGCAGTGAGATGGGGCGGGATGAATGCCAGAGTTGGAATCAAAAGACCTCACTGTTTATGTGACCTTAGGTGAATAATTCAACCTCTGGGTCCCAGGTGGTTACTATTGAATGAAGGCATTGAACAAAGAAGAGACATCTTAGCATCTCAGATAAGTAGGCATACAGTCTCTGCCTTGGTGTAATAAGGACCTCCAAAATTCTTTCCAAATCTAAATCTATGATGTACATGAAATAGGTAGCATACGTTATCATTATTTGCACTTTACAGGTGAGGAAACTGAGGCACTGAATTATTAGTTCATTTAAAAAAAATGTATAAAAATCTTTCTGTGTATAGAACACTGCAATAAGGTATTAAGTTTGGGGAAATGTGTATTGATAACAAGTCATATTTGCATATTATACTTTAAAGATTGCCAAGTGCTTTCCTTACAACAAAGCTTAGAGTTTGGTAGAGCAAGTATTATCCTCATTTTACAGATGAAGAGACTGAGGTTCCAAGAAGTGGCAGAGTAGCTTGCCCAAGGTTACCCAACTAATGGGCAGAATTTGAACCTGAGTCTTCAGATTTTTCCTACTATGCCACACTACCTCTAAGTTTAGATGACATACAGTGGCACAGGCAATAAAACCTTAATTACTTTAATGATTTCCATAATTCTGGTTTTCACAATTCTACATCCCTTCTTATGAGTATAAATATGTGGTTTTTCTTGAATTTTTTTTAACATCAATGTGCTCTCCATTCTCAAAGTAAAACGTAAATATCAATCAATATTGTTTGCAAGTGAATTTATATGAACGCACGCATTTACTGTTACATAAATAGGGAAGGCCTTGTAAGGATGTATGTATATTATATGTTTCTTCTCCCAGCCCAGTGGAATCTGAGTCAGCATTTCATCTACAATCCCAAAATCAAACACATAAGGACTTTGTGTAAGGCATTTTATCCCTCACCTGAGAGAAAACCCCAGGACCACCTTCCTCACTTGCCAGATAATTTATCGCTTTGCATCCTCTAAGTATTTACTGTCCATCTTTTTAAAAATAACCTCACGTATGTAAAGTATTCCTTGGGTCCAGATGGCCCTACTGCATGAGAACTTCCACATTCGCCTTATAAATCAGGGAAGAATTCCAGTCCCACACTCTCATTGCCTTCAATTTTTATTATCAACGATCCCCAAGAATAGAAGAGAAGTAGACATAGTAACACCTTGCTCCCTACTAATGATCATTCCCGACCCCCTAAAAAGGTGCTTTTCACATACAAGCAGGGAAGGCTGGGTAGCCTTCTTTAAAATTGCTGTCCCAATCTTGGCAAAGATCTGAGGCCTCTTGCATCTCACTCCTATCTCAAGATGGATGTAAATATATATGCTTGAACAAATCTTTGGACATTTCAGTCTTGTGGATGGCTTCCCTTTCCCCCTCCCTAGTGGAGAGGCAGGGTTACCACATAATCACTCTTCTAGAGAGGCCAAATGAAAGAACTGAAATGGGTGGAAACATTGATCAAATATCCTCCCCATTTTTAAATTCCTTGAACCCAGCCAGAGAACCTTCATTCCAACAGTTGCAGTAAAAAGCCCTAATTTATATCAATACCCTTTTGCTTATAGTGTGATTTGTCCAAGGTCACAAAGTTAGTGTCAGAGCCAGAACGTTTGCCTCTAAATTCAATACTCTTTTTAGAACACTGAAATGACTTTCACAGTTCACAGTGATGGGAGGGCCCACACTCACCTCCTTGCTGTGATTACTACTAAATCAGAAAAGAGCATATGGTAGAGAGGTTTTTATATGTGTGCCTTCTTCCCCACCCCCCAGCCCCCAACCCTTTGGTTGATCCAAGCATTCCCCAGAAAGCGATTAAGTCCTGGCAGAAACATCTCAGGCCACAAAGGCCATAACTACTATAGTCCATCTCTGTAAGACAGATCCTTGGCCTGGCCTGCCGGTCACTGCTGTGGACAGATGGGTTCAGAAGGCCTTTGGCTAGTTACTGTGGAACCACCCTCTCCACTTCCCCACCCTCCCCCAACAGTGTGCAGAGTGAGGAGTCAGCAAGTGAGGACAGCTAGCTTCTCCCACAATTCTCTGTGCATTCCTATCTCTAAGTCAGGCTGAGAAAATCCCACCAAATATAGACAAGAAAGAACCTCTTCTTTTCTCCACTTAAACAGCAGGAGGGAGGGGTCGTCTTCTTTGGTGAACACCATTCAGAGATCCGGGATCAGTGTCTAACTGGAAAGGAGCTAACTCCACAGAAGTACAAAAGAAAAAAATGACTCAATGAGGGAAAATTCAGAACAGAGGGCCGACCTGTATAATAGATATAAGAGTAGGGAACGCCGGCCTCAAATTCCAATTCTCTCTAGTCCTGTGTCTTCCTTACTGTAAGATTCTGCTCAAGTCACTTCCCCTAATTTTTCCCGTGTATAAATGAAGGAATAGGACTAGATCGCTAATGTCCCTCCCAGTTTTTCTTAAATTATTCATTTTATTTTATTTTTCAACAAATCACTTATTTTCTCTCTCCCAAATTAAAAGGAAAAAAAAATTCTTATAATAACTCTAAAAACCTAGGAACTTATGTGTCTTCTGACCTTTCTATATAGCATATTAATAATCCTTGCATCCACTTAATAATGTAGATGGATAAGCAAAGTCACAACTGAGTAAAGTGACTGTTATTGATAAAATCACATAATCTTCAAAGTAGAAGAAAATGTAGAGGTCACCTCATTAAATATCCTGCAGGAAGAGACATCTTAGCATCTCTGACAAGTAGGCAGGCATACAGTCTCTGCTTTGCTGTAATAAGGTCGAAGCATAGAACAGTAGAAAGAGGCATGAACTGAGTCACAAAACCTGGGTTCAAATCTTGCCTCTGAAACTTACTACCTATGGGACTTTGAGCAAGTTACAAGCTCTTTGGCTTCAGTTTTCATTTTTATAAAATGAAGAAACAACCTGAAGTGCTTTTAAATTCTTTGAGGTTTCTTACAGTTCTATTTCTAGGATGAGTCTACCAAGCCTCAGTTTCCTTATTTGGAAAAATGCTGGAATTGGACTTTGGATTTAATTGCCTTTTAGGTCCCTTCTAGGCCCAGGTCACTAGTGGGGAACTCATAATAGTAATTGTAGCAGCAAGCACCCTAACATACCCAGGGTGGCTGCCAACACAAGTTCTTAGATCTGCTTTTCTAAAGGAAAGCAACACAAAATGGGTTAATAATCTTACTCTAATTAATCAAACACATATCATTTACCTAGTTCAGCGGAAAACAGTCAGCACCCCGAACTTCAGAGAATACAAACAAGTTACAAACAGAGAAACAGATCAGCAGACAGGCTTCCAGCTGTGTGACCATTACATCCATACCTAGTCAGTTACCAGAGAGGGAAGCACCAACATCTGGGTTTTCAAAGCTGGGGGCTCAACGGCTGCCTAGAGTCTTGTCTGGTCAAATCACACAACACTTCTCAAAGTGAGCCCCAAAACAAAACCGCACATCAGGGTATATATAGCCTTCTCCTGACTCAGAGAATGTAACAACCCTCTTGACCCACTGGTCGATCACAAAGCACCAAGGTGTGGGGATTCCTGAAAAACAAACTCTATGTGACTACATTCAGCCTATTAGGGGGCAGAGTATATTCTCAATTCAAGGAAGGTTCTCAAGTCACCTAAGCCTATCAAAAGGCCTAGGGGCAGGGAAGATCTTAAATTCCCATTCCCATAACAGTAATTAATAACTGGACTTTGCATAGTCTGCCAAGGTTCAGAAAGTCCTTTAATGTTATTTCATTGATCTTAACAGTAAAGAGTTAGGTGCTGTGGGGTATAATGACATCAATTTTTATAGCTGAGGACTCAGTTTTAACTTGTCAGGGTCACACAGCTCATAGATGTCTGAAGTAGACTTTTGAACCAAGGTCTTTCGATGCTATGCAAAGAAATGGGGTTGATATGTGTATACGTGATCTTAACTTGCTCATAAGAGGCAGGCATTACTGTGGGCCTGGCCTCTACATGAATCCTAGAATCCAGCTATGTTCCTTATCTTCCCAGAGTCATCCATCAGATGGGGTGGAAGGTAAATGCTCAAAACACCCATGCTGATCTCATACTGGGAACAGAACAACGATGGAGCCACCTGTGGGGGCCTGTGTACTTGAAAGTTGGGCAGTGCTGTATAGTATAGGAAGAGTGTAGGCTTGAAGTCAAGAAGACCTGAGTTCAAATCCAAACTCCGACATTTGCTAGTTGTGTGACCCTGGTTAACTTCTGTTTGCCTCAGTTTCCTCAATTGTGAAATTAGGAGAATAGGAGGATCTACTTCCCAAGGTTATTGTGAGGATGAAATGAGATAATATTTGGAGAGTGTTTAGCACAGTATCTGGCATGTAGTAGACACTTAATAAATTCATACTTTCTTTTGTCCTTCCTTCCTTCCTTGGTCCAATGACTTAAAACAAGACAGTTTCCTCCTGCATAGTTTTTTAAATTCTAAAATGCCTCTAATGTTTATAGATCATTTTCTTCACAATAACCCTGTGAAATGAGTAGTGCAAGGCTGCATTAGCACCCCTATTTTATAGATGAGCAAAGTGAGACTGAAAAAATTGGTGCCCAGGGTCACCTAGCTAATGTGTTCCAGCCTCTCTTGATCCCAAGTCCAACACTCTTTCCAACAGCACCATATAAGGCACTTTTACAAAAATCAAAACCAGTGGAAGGATGAGGGGGTGGAAAATGATGCCCTTCTCCCTCCCCCTCTTCCCTCCACAACTTCTTCGCCCTGCCGACTCCAGATATGTTTGATCTGCTTGTGTCAAACTAACGGGAACATTCTTTAGTAAGTAATTCCTTGACCATTTATACCTAGTTATACCTAAGAGTTTGTACCAAAACACTAGAGGAAAAAGCAATCTAGGCAGGTAAATTTGCAGCCTAGGTAACTGAGGCTGTGGGGTACCTTTCAAGTGACATAGGATACATATGCCAGGCAAAGCAATACAAGGCAGTACCTGGAATCTAAGAGCCATGGGAATAGTACTTCCCCAAAGACTACTGGTGCTGCTTCCAACCCTGGGCCCACAGCTACACACTGAGGGGACCAGTCACTGTGAAGACGGAGCCCACTTTGCTCAGCACTGGAAACACCAACAGCTGGCCAAATGCCATCAATGAGCATGTAAGTCCAACAGCCTGGGAATGGCAGCCATACACCCCCACCCACCCAGATGTCTATGCTTCCAGCCCAGCCCCAACACCTATTGTATCCTGGGAAGTAACACCCCCCGGTGATGTGACCTGGCAACTGCTTCTGTGGGTGCTGCAACCCAGCTACTGAAGAGCCAGAATTGCCACCACAATCCTTGGCAGTGTCAGTGGTTCAGCATCAGAAACTGATTTTATTTTATCTACAGAAAAAGACATTAAAGAAGGAATTCTATCCACCTCACTGCTACATCCCCAAAGACTTTTCCATCGGATTTGCAGCTGGCCCCTTTCATGCAGCTTGTCTCCTCCATTAGAATGTGAACTCCTTGAGGCCAGGCACTGTCTGATTCATCTGTTGGTATCCCAGGGCTTAGCCCAGTATAAGTTCTTAATAGACGATTTTTCATTTTTCATTCATTTATGGTAGAAAGAACAATGGACCTAGAGGCACGATACCAAAGTATCCTCTCCTCCTCAAGTGAAAAAGCATTTATTAAGCATGCTGTAATAGGGATAGCTAGGTGGAAAAGTGGATAGAGCACAGGCCCTGGAGTCAGTGTAACCTGAGTTCAAATCCAGTCTCAAATATTTACTAGCTGTGTTACCCTGGACAAATCACTTAAGCCCATTTGCCTCAGTTTCTTATCTAAAAAAATGAGCTTGGGGTGGCTAGGTGGTGCAGTGAGTAAAGCGCTGGCCCTGGAGTCAGGAGGACCCGAGTTCGGTTCCGGCCTCAGACACTTAACACCCACACAAAAAAACTAGCCCTGTAACCTTGGGCAAGTTACTTAACCCCAATTGCCCTCCAAAAGGCAAAAAAAAAAAGAATTAGCTGGAGAAAGAAATGGCAAACCATCTTTACCAAGACAACCTGAAATGAGGTCATGGAGAGTTGGATATATGACTGAAACAACTCAAAAAGTACACTAGGCATTGTACGAAACACTGGGGATATAAAGAAAGGTTAAAAAAAGTTCCTGCTCTCATGAAGCCCCACGGGTTGGGGAACAGGTGACCCTCCAGGTGTAGTGGCCTCAAGGCCACAGGTTCCCCACCCCGTCAAGCTAATGGGAAGGGAACAAGCATCAAAGGGCCTGTTCTCATCAGCCACTGTGCTAAGCATTTTATAAACATTATTTCATATGATCCTCATAACAACCCTGTGAAGTAGGTATTATTCTTATCCTCATTTTATAGTTGAGGAAACAGAGGCAGAAAGCGGCTAAAAGGAAAGGCAACATGAAAATAACTGTGAAGACAAGACATGTCCAGGAAAATTGGAGACAATCAACAGAGTGAAGGCACTAGCATTAATGTGGGTATGGAAAGGCTTCTGGCAAAAGGTAGGATTTTAGCCCAGACTTAAAAGAAGCCAGGGAAGGCAGGTGATAGAGATGAGAAGGAGGTGTACTGTTGTTGTTCAGCTGCATCAGTAGTGTTCAGCTCTCCATGACCCCATTTGGGGTTTTCTTGGCAAAGATACTAGGATGGTTTGACACTTCCTTCTCCAGATCACCTTACAGATGAGGAAACTGAGGCAAATGGAGGTTAAGTGACTTGCCCAGGGTCACACAGCTAGTTAGTATCTGAGGTCACATCTGAACTCAGGTCCTCCTGGCTCCAGGGCTGGTGCTCTAGCTAGCTACCCCGAGGGACCTGTAGCATAGCTAGTAAGTAGCTGAACTTCTTGAGCCCTTGAACTTCTATTACTACTACTACTACTACTACTACTACTACTACTACTACTACTACTACTACTACTACTACTACTTTAACTCTGTGCTAAATTGTATTTGGTTGCTACATTCAATTCTATCCATAGGTTATAGCGTCTCAGAATACCACATCTGGACAGGGTCTTGGAGCAGTCCTCTTGAGACGCCAAGACCCCTAATACTGCTGAGGGTAGCTGAATTGTCCTCATATGCCATTGATGAAATAGATTCACCACAAGCTAACAACTAAGATGAAATGATCTTGCTAATACCTATACTTCCCACTGCCTTTAAGTAGTCCATAATCTAATAAATTTTTTTCCTCAGTTGATATATACTACCATCATATGAGGCAGAAAAGGTAAGGATGCTAATATTATCATGTGTCCATCAGAAATAATACACCTAGGGGCAGCTAGGGGGTGCAGTGAATAGAGCACCAGCCCTGGAGTCAGGAGGAGCTGAGTTCAAATCCAGCCTCAGACGCATAACACTTACTAGCCATGTGACCTTGGGCAAGTCACTTAACTGTAATTGCCCTGCCCTCCCCCCCCAAAAAAAAACACAAAGAGAGAGAGAAAGGAAATGAAAGAAAGAAAGAAAGAAAGAAAGAAAGAAAGAAAGAAAGAAAGAAAGAAAGAAAGAAAGAAAGAAAGAAAGAAAGAAGAAGAAAGAAAGAGGAAGAAAGAAAGAAAAAGAAAGAATACACCTAGTAAACAGCAGGGCTGGGGAGATCAAACACAAGACCCTGACTCAGTTTCCCAATCTGTAAATGAGAGGGTTGGACTAAATTACTTTTGAGGTCCCTTCCAACTTTTGACTGCTAAATCTATTCCATACCTCACTGTCTCTCTGACATCTAGAACCTACATATAGGGTGTTTTAGTAGAAAAAAATCACATATGAAATGTCCTAAAACACAAAACACTGGAAGGAACACAACACCCACAGGAGGTGCCAAATGCCATGAACATTCGCCTGGTTATGAAAGCTTCCTTTCATTCCTTTGATACTGGAGATACCCAAGCAAAACTTGCTGAAAGAGAAAAGCACACCCACCCATACATCTGAGCCAAAAAATAAAAATGCAAAGCTCTTATATAAATATTTGCAGGCCTGTGATAACCTCCAGGTTCCAGTCATGCTACAGTCTATAGAACCAATTTTCCTACTTTGTTGGCAACTTCTTTTTCTACTTAGGGGTGACATTTTCCTTCTAAGCAAATTCCTATTCTGTGCTGTCCCTCCCAGTCTCTTCATCACAGAGTAAAAAGTAAAACAAAGAATTCCACCAGAAGTAAGGATACTTGGGATCTCGTTTTAACTCTTCCACAACTCCCACAGAGAACTTGGTCAAGTTGTAGGGCTTTCCTGGGCTTGAACTTCCTCTTCCATAAAATGAGGGTTTTTTTTTAAATGGTCTTTAATTGGACAGAACATTCAGTTCTGTCAGAACATTCTTTGTTCTAAAGCCCTTTCTGGCTCTGGTTGTCTCTATTCTATGTTCTAATGTTCCTTCTAGCCCTGAAATTCTCTATGTTCCGATGCCCCTTCCAGCTTGGGCAAACTACGTTCTAAGGTGGTCCCTTCCAGCTCTATTAGTTTCTGCATTCTAAGGACCCTTTTAGCTCTGGCATTCTTTCTTCTATGTTCTAAGGTCCCTTCCAGCTCTGGAATTCTCTGTTCTATGCTGTAAGGTTCCTTCAGGTCTAACATTCTTTCTGTTCTTGCCTTGCAAACTCTGGCATTCCCCCCTCCAGCTCCAACAGTCTCTAAGTGCATTATTCTATTTTCATTTTAAGCTTTCCCCTGAGTAGAATTGGAATGAAAGACTTTGAGCCCTGAAAAAAGGAATTTCAGGCATCAGGGAGCAAGCTTAGGAAGAGTATTTTTGTTTTGAGGGGAAGGAGGGAGGAAAGCCCCTGAGGTATCTAGAAATCCCACACCCACAGGAGCACTTATGTAAGGTCAGCCCCAGCACAAATACCATCCTCATTCTCAGGAGTAATGCTAGTCATTGAAATCGCCCCCACATTATACAGGATTTGACAATTTGCAAAATACTTCCCTTAGAACAGCCCAGAGAGGGAGGCAGTGTGGTGGTTTTATTGGTCTAAGGAGCCAGGTGCTTGGGGAGCCTCCCTCCCCTAAAGCAGACAGGCAGCTCGAAACTGCCAAGCATTCTATGCTCTTAGAGGATCCCTTGGGGCAATGGGAGATTAAATGTCTTGTCTATTGTCTAATAGCAAGCATACTTCAAAGGCAGAAATGGAAGCCAGGTCTCCCTGGGTTCAATACCTCTATCTACTACACTTCTATTTCTTTCAGTTAGAGTATTATTATCCCCATTTCACATATACACTATACTGACCTTAAAGAAAACTGAAGTACTTTGCTGATGGTCAACAGAGCTGGGAAATGACAAAGCCAGGGCACGAATGTGGAGTCTCCCAACTCAAAGCCAGTGCTGTTTTCTCTACACCCGCCTAAGTCAGCACTCCAGTGGTCAGACAGAAGCCATTACAGTCTTCTCTAGGAATAAGCAGGCAACAGAGAAGCAATAGAAAAGTGTTGAAGTCTGGCTAGAACTCACTGGGCAGCCTAAAGAGAAGCATTTTTTTTTTTTCTGCGAGAACCATAAAATCTGGCATATCTCCCTGAAATATAGCCAGGACTACAGCAAACACACAATACAAATCCTCCATTTCCTCTCTTGTCCTGGTCACCCCATATGGGGAGATGGGGAAATTCTGCAGATGTTGCAACATCTTTTATTCATCATTTCCAAAGTCACTCCCTGGCTTATCACCTTCCCATCTTGGTACAAACTTTACTCATATATAGGCTCTTCAGAAACTGGTAAAAAGATTATAAATTCTACCATGCCCACTCTTGCCCCAAGCCATCCCACAAGGAAGCAGTGTAGCCTAGTGGAAATCATCTGGGATGAAGCATAAATCTTTCCTCTTCCACTTACTAGCTATATGACCCTGTCAAAGTTCCTTCACTTCTCTGACCCAGTTTCTGAAGTTTCTAGAGAACTTACTGTTTATAGCCCACCATGTGATTGAGATGGCTCTCTCCAATAATTGCTAAATCCAATTTTTTTCCTCAGTCCACATTCTTCCTGATCTCCCTATAGCATGTCACTGTTAACCACCTGATCTTTTCCTTCTAGAGAGCTTTTCCTCTTTCATATTTCATGGCATTGCTCTGACCTGGTTCTCTTCCTCCTTGGCTGACTACTCCTCAATCTCCCTACCATGTCCTGATCCCTGTTCACAAATTTATCCCATGGTTGTGTTCTCCTTCCTCTTTTTAAAGGATGATCCCATCAGATTCCAAGGGTTCGTATAGCCTCTCTACACAGAGGACAACCAGATCTACACAGTGAGTCAATAAACACTCCCAGACCCTGGGAGCTAAGAGCTACACTCCAGTCCCAAATACCCAACTGCCTGCTGAACACCACCACCTGGATGTCCCATCAGCAACTCAAATGCACTCAAAGTCCACAGCAACTTTGTTTTCTGGTTATCTTTCCCCTGAAACCTATCCCTTTTCCTAAATTTCCTATTTCTGTCAAGGTCACTACCATCCTTCAAGTCACCCAGGTTCACAACTCTGGTCTTCCTCTATTCTTCATTCTTCATCACCACCAAAATCCAATCAGTTAAGTCTTGTGATTTCCTCCTCCACAACACCCTCAATCCATACCCTTCTGTACATTTATATGACCCTAGCTCCAGCCTACATCTCCTGTCTCCTGGATTATTGCAATAACAGCTAATCAGACTCCTCACTTCCTCCCTCTCTCCTCTCTAATCCATTTTCCATAGAGCTATAATAAATAACACTAATTTATATTCCAAAGGCACAAACCTGCCCAGATCACTCCTCCTGCTTGAGAAGTTTCAATGGCTCCCTATAGTGGATCAAATACAAAATCTTGTTTGGTCTTTTATAATCTATTTCAGACCGATGTTACGTGACTGTCCAACCACACACACTATAGACCAGCCCGACTGGCCCACCCACTGCTATGTGCACACAACATTCTATCTCCTGGCCCTGTTCTTTTGCAGAGGCTGCCCCTCATGCCCAGAATGCTCTCCTTCCCACCTAGCTCACTGCAAGGTTCAAATCAAGCCTTTTACACAAAACCTTTTCTCATCTCCACTCAAATAGTCAGGACCCTCTCCCCACAAGCTTCTCCTCCCACCCAAATTACTTTATATTTACTTATGTGTGCAAATGTTTTTTCTCCCAGTAGAATGCAAGTTTCTTGAGAGTAGTGATGGCTTCTGTGTCCCTAACCACCCAGCATAGTGCCTAATTAATAAATGCTTTTTCAAATGAAATAGAATATTTCAGCTCAAGGTTCACTGTTCAGAGCCTGTGGTGTTGTAAGGCTAAGAGATCAAGACAGAGAGAGGAATCACTGTCAAGGTTTTCTCCCTATACACTCCATTTGTGGAAGCAGCTGGAAAGGAGACAGCCTGGTTGCAGTTCCCCAGGGAGTACCCAGGAGCATCAGGAATTCGTTTTTCATGAGTGAAGCTCTCAGCAGTGTGGGCAAGTGTTCACTTTGGGAGTCTATGAAAACATGTTTGGGAAACTGGCAGGCAAGCAAAGAGAGTGTGGGTGGACTAATGTAGAGAGTGAGAGCTAGAGCCCCCAGCAATATCTTTCGGGAGAGAGACAAAATACTGGTGAATGGAGACACTGAAGGTCTCCAAAGACAGGGAACTCACCACTCCTTCCTGAGGTAGCCCTTCTGGTGTTAGCTCCAATTATCAGGAAGCATTTCCTTATACAGAAACAAATCTCCACACCCACCACCATCCTCATTTCCACCAGCTGGTCCTCCTTCTGCCACCTGGGTCCAAGCAGAAGTAGTCAAATATCCCTCTTCCATAATAATGATTACAAGACTTTGGGCCAGAGGTGTCAGATATGCTGTCAGAGGTCATCACAAATGAGATTAAAATTTAATGGGGAAATATATAACAAAATAAACAAAAATACAATAAAACTAGATAACATTGCACTTTAAAACGAAGTCAATATGTTGCGTGAAGGGAACCTTAAGTAAAAATTAGTGGCCCCCATTTCTATTTGAGTTTAACATCACTGCTTTCAGCTATCAGTTTCCTTTCTTGTTTATATTGTTCTGTATTCTCAACAAGAATATGTTTTCTGAAGGCAAGGACCAAGTCATATTTCTTTGTATCCCCCACAGCACCTAACATGGCACCTCACACACGAAAAAGTCGGAAACTTTCAAAGGAAAGTTTGAGTGAGAGTCTAGTTCATATCCCTCAAGTAGCAGAGAGGATCTGAGACTCAGAGAGAAAACCACCCACAGCTGGAAAGAAAACCCAGGTCTCTTGACTCTTCATTCACTATTTTTTCTTCTCTTCCACAATATGATAGTCAAATTCTGGAGCTTGGTAGAACCTGATCATATCATATTTAGCGACCATTCTCTGGTCCAGAACAATAATCCTTCATGGGCAATTGTCACCATTAAATTTCAACCTTGACCCTCAGAAAGTACAAAAGGCCATATATGACTTCTCACTACTTCCTTGAATAGTGTGCAATGATGTGTGTGCCATAAGATGTGGTAGTCATTATTGGTTGGTCTTGATTAACTTTTGTTCTGTTACAAGCAAAGGCTAAGGTAGAGAGGGAAAATATCTTGAGATAATTAAGATATGAAAAAGACATTAATATAAATTTATTTTTAAATCTATAAATTTATATTTAAATATCATGAAAAACAAATTTTAAATGTAATGGGTAACTAGAAAGCATAGTAGATAATAAGCGCTAAATTTGAAGTCAGGATGTCCTAAGTTCAAATCCTACCTCAGACATTTGCTAGGTATGTGACTCTGGACAAGTCACTTAATATCCTTCAATCTGTTTCATCATCTGTTAAATAACAGAGCCCACATCACGGTGTTGTTACAAGGATCAAGTGAGATAACATGTAGAACACTTTGCAAACTTGCAGTGCTATATAAATTCTGACTATTATTATGAATAATAATAATTGAAAAAATAAACAAAGGTAATACATGAACGCACAAAGCAATAGGTGGAAAGCCCCAACAGACACTGGACTGAAAGGGGGTGACACTAGTAATAAAAAATTAAACTGTGACCTACACTACCAATACCGTATGTCAATAAACTATTCCAATTCAAAGCCTTGCATAACTGATAGGCTGAAAACCATTTTTTTTTATTATAGTCCATGAAATATTCATACTTGAGAGGTTTTCCTGCACTAACCTGAAAGGACTATATAAAAATGCCTATTTATTTCTAAGAACTTCTATTTTCAAAATAATAAACTCCTTTGATTGGCTAACCTTGGTTCTGGAAAACCAATGACAAAATTCATTTCAGTCTTCTTAGCGGAAACATAGGGGACTATTGGTGCAGAACATTTCCTACACAGATTGTGTCAGTCTTGCTTAAATATTTTTTTTTGTTATGTGAGAGAGTTCAATTGGGAGTGGGAGAAGGTTTTATCAACAAATTACTTTGATGAAAAAAAAAGTATCAATAAAAACTTGTATGAACACCTTTGTTCAAAATTCTTCAGTGTCACCCTATTGCAATCCAAGTGAGGATCAAATACTCTTAACTGGAGACTGAAGAGCCCCCTACCCCACCATCTAGCAACATTCTACCTTTCCAGGCTTATCTAATAAGAACTCCTCCAATAAACACCCTAAACAAGTCAGTTAAGCCAGTCTAATTTCCATTCTCTGTACACATGGTGGTACTTTCTCACCACTACTCAAACCCTTTCCTATACAAAGGGTGTCCTCTCTCCCTTTCTTCACCCATCATTTAAAATACAACTCAGATATTACCTCCTCCAGGAAGCTGCCATCCATGGTCAATAACAAACTTCCCCAGTAGACCTCCCACAGTTTTGTTACATGCCTTTCTAAAGCTCTTAACATATAATACTGTGCATTGCCTCTGGGCACCATCTTAGTCTACTTCTTGACCATGAGCTTGGTCAGAGTAAAAATTTTCTTGTCTAAACTTACTAGCAATTAGCAAGCAGTATTCTGCAAACATTTATACACTCAGCTTTAATAAATGAATAAACTCAAGTATTTGAAAAAGACTTCTAAAATAGGATCTCTAAATATGTATACAGTACACAGTCTTCTTGGGTTCTATTGATAATTTAACGTGTAATGTTCTTTAACTGAGGGCACATCCTTCTCTGACAAATGAAAGAAGCCAAAGACCTATTGTTCCTATATTAAGCTCTTATGATGAACAATGTAAAAGGGTTATATGATCGAAGTATGTGGCATTGCCAAATCCACAACCTACCTGTAGCAACAAGCTTCAAAGCATAAGGCTTTCTAGAGATTTATTCTAGGAGGAAGAATCCCACAAAAATCAGTGCCAGGGGACAGGGGCTCTGTATTGGATTGTCACTAATTTCCTGTTACACCTTGCTCAAATCACTGCCCCTTCTGGACCTGTGTTGTCCCCTCTATAATATGAGACGATTGGACTTGACAATCACTTAGTACCCTTCAAAGCTGACATTTTTGCGTTCTATGATCAATTTAGCTCTTCTTAATGAATGGAAAATGTTAGGCATCTAAAACATATCCCAACCTTTTCATGTGGTAAAAATTGAAGAAAATAAAACTTTTTTTAATATAAAAAATGAAAGTGTTATTTGCTTTGGGATAATCAGCTTCAATTGTAACTTCACAGAAATGACCTCTAAGATTGCAAATTTCTGGGTGGCTTTACCAAAAAATGATGATAAAGCCAAAAGTGTAGAATTTGTAAGGAAAGGAAACCAGCTGGGCTAAAAGGAAATTAGCTGGGCTAATCTGAGCTAACGAAGACTATGAAAAGAAGACACATACAAGAATGAAACCAAAATATCATGATTGGGGACACGATTTCTGCGAGTAAAAGATACTTCCTAAAAAATGACTCATTTTCTTTTTTCAAACAGCTTCAAAGACATTATTCTAAAAACGCAATTTTGTATGTAAATTCTCCTAACTGGCACAACATGAGCTATACCACTGATACCCAGGCATGCAATGTTTGCACACAGTAGGTACTTAATCCAGAAGAAGTGGTTCAAATCACACCTCAAAGACTAACTGTGTGACCCTAGGCAAGTTACATAAATTCTTTGTGCCTTGGTTTCCTCATCTGGAAAATGGACTCAGAGGCCTCTTAGGTCCATTGTAAATCTATGATCTTAAGACCCTAAATGTTTGATGAATTTAACATCTGAGGGAAAGAGAAGAAGGTGAATGTGTGTTCAGTCACATTCTATTTTTCATGACCCCATTTGGGGTTTTCTCTGCAAAGCTACTCAAGTGGTTTTCCATTTCCTTCTCCAGCCCATTTTATAGATGAAGCAAATAGAGTTAAGTGATTTGCTTAGGGTCACACAGGCTGGATTTGAACTTAGATGTCTTCCTTACTCCAGGCCAGGTTCCCTACCCACCTAGCTTCCCAGATGACAGTCCTGAAAATAGCTGAAGACAGCTGGCATGTAACCCTTAAGCCTTCCCAAGGTTAAACATTCTCAGCTACTTCAAACCAAATTCACATGTTATGGCTTTGGGGCCCCTCATCATCCAGATCATCCTCTTGTGGATACAATGCATCTTGGGAGTCCTTGTGAACTGCCAGATGAATCTATGGCCCCACTCTGCCAGGCCTCCCTCCTATACAACTCAGGTAAGCTTAAGATGAAAACTATCACCAGTTCTAGTTAGAACCAGAACTAGCCTAGGCTGGGCTGCTGAAACTTTCCAGCAAGCCTGCTGATGCCCGTCAGTAATGATGCCACCTTCTTCATCCTGAGACGGCCTTCCTGGCTAAATTTTAGAGAATTCCCTCCCCCTGGTCCTTCCATTTTGCTGCTGGTTTATGTTCCCTGACCCATCACCCCCTCAGCTACGTGACAGCTGCCACAGCAGACCTCTTGGTCTAAAAACGCTATGGAAATCTTGGCCCCTAGAGACAGTGCCAAGGGCATAGCCCACTGTTCCTCCAGGCCACCAGCCAACACGATGTCCCATGGGATGGTAAGGGCAAGGAAGGTCACATGTGACTCCAGTCCTGTCTGGCTTGCTGTTCATCTGTCCATGCCCTACTGTCTTGCACTTGTGTATACCAATAAACCACTCCATCCCATTATAATGGTACTGCAAGTCACTCACCAGGACCCTGCCCTAAATTTGCAGGACACCTGAAAAAGCAGTGCCCAGAACTACACTCTGGGGGGCAGAGCATAGCTGAGCTAGACACTTTGTATAAGAGTAGCCTAATGGAGAATTCTTCTTCTAAGTACTTTCCTTGAACAACTGACTTGGATGATCTTAGATGTGGTACTAGTCAGAAACTTTAGACTGTATCTGGTAGGCAAATGAAGGAAGATGAGTATCAATGTAATCAAATTACGAAAATGAATCTAGCAACCTGCAGAAGATGAGGGATGGACAGGATGCAAGAGTGAGAAACGAGGAGGTCCATCAGTCAACCATGACATCTCCATTGAAAGAGGGCAGAATTATAAAATTGTGTCTAACCTTAAGGCCCTACAGAAATAGGAATAATTGTTATTGTTATGGAATCTTCACTAACTCAGGCACAAACCATACAGCATTGTGGAAAAGCATTGACTCTGGAGTCAGAGGCCTTGAATTTGTATGACCCTGGGAAGGTCTCAGTTTCCCTTAAGTGAGTGAGGAGTGAGAATAATTAAAATATAAAGGCAACTCGCAAATCTCATCCTGGATTGTAGCCTGATCTTCTTGGAAATTCTGCCTTTTTAGCAGAGAAGTTAACTGTTAACAGAATTCACTACTTTTTTGAACTTCTCCCCCTCTTCTTTCCCTGACCACCCAGTGATGGAAATAATAAGCAATGAAATGTTCCAAAGGCTCTAGATACTCCACCAACTGGATAGCCAAGAAACAGCACAGGAGTCTAGGAGAAGAATGTCCTCGTGCTCAATTATAAAATGAATGGTACCTGGCCAACAGGAAGGGGGTGTTTTTTTACACCATCAGATAATCAATCTAGGGCTAGAACAGAACTCAGTGGACATCGAATCCAATGCCTTCACATGACAGATGAGGAAACGAAGGCCCGAAGAAGTTAAGTGATTCGTCCAAGTTGTCAGGGGTTATATGCAGAGGTGAGATTTACACCCAGGTTTTCTGACTCCAGAATGAGATTTCTTTCCATTGTACCAAAACAAAACCAAAACCAAAGAGCAAGGGGTGGCCAGGTGGCTCAGCGAGTAAGAGCACCAGCCCCAGTGTCGGGATGACCTGGAGATCAAATCTGGGCTCAGACACTTAGCACCCACCCAGAAACACCTGGCCATGTAACCTTGAGCAAGTTACTTAACCCCGATTGCTTTAAAAAAAAAAAAAAGCAACCCTTCCACTTCAAAGGTATTTACCTTTCACCAAATTTACCTAATGACCCAGTCACTTAACTTTTCATATGGAAAGCTTCATCCAAAACTTTTTCTTTTTTTTTAAGAGTAATATGTAACTTGTCATTTATATTATAATACTGTAGATCTAGTAAGGCTCTTTGAGAGCACCTTGTCCAATTCTTTTTCTAGAGAGAAGAAAACTAAGGCCCCTATAGGAAATATGACTCTCCTAAGGTCACCGAATGAGTAAAACCAGACAGCATTTGCCATTTATCTTACATAGACTCTCAGGGTTGAAAAGTTCCTTACAAATGATCATGAATCCCCTTTCTGCACCATCCCTGACAAATTGTCCCCCAGACTCCTCTTGAAGACTTCCACAGAAACTCTCAAGGTAGCCCATTCTAACTTTCTTGTTCAACACCTCTTATTGTCAGGAAGCATCACAGATCTTTAGGACGAAAAGATAAACTGAAAAACTGGATAGTCTATGTGAAATTATTCATTCTTTGATAATACTCGATAATTGGGACATTCTATGCCTATATATAGATATACTGTGTGTACATATATATACACGTTTATACACATGCACACACATATGATATACACACACCTACGTATATAGATTTTAAAAGACTACGCTCTATAGCATTATTCTTAATATCTGTAACACAGGAACAAGAAAGACCCAACTCACTGGGTGTGTCAGCACCATGGCTAGGGAAAATGGAAAACAACCCTGCACCCAAAGGGTGGAGGTGGGGTCAAACAGATTTTTTTTTAAGTAGGAATAAGTTTAGTAAACTGCCCTTTTGGCCAGTTTGCTTCATCAGGTTCCATTAAGTCTCCAGGGCACAGGAAGAATATGGCAGCATTGTGTGGGCTCTCTAGGACACTAGGCTTGTCTTTATTTTTCCTATAATGAGCAGTTAGAAAAGAGCCAAGAGAACAGTGGTGTTGTTCTGTGACTTCCTCACCATTCCTGGTAGTTAGTGGTCAGTTTTCCAGTTCAGGTAAATCTGAAAAAGCCATTCTAAGAGAGCTTAGGCAATATTTCTGATAAGGCAATTGGCTGAAATACTGCCCCATGAGCTTTCATGTAAGAAAGATATACCAAACCAACTCAGTGGGGAAGCTTAGTTTAATTAGAAGGAAAAGGAAAAACAGGGGGTTCACTCTGCCGGCATCTCCTTTTCACTAGTCCTCAAAGTTCATAATAGTACTATTCTTTTTTCTTCATTTTTCTATGCAATGAATCACAGACCTTACCTTCCTCCATAAATTCATTGAGTTTTTAGGACAGGAAAGTTATACCTTCACCTAATGGAGATGACAATTTAAATCCAACCCAACTTGTGTCAGAGATGAGTGGGAAGAGGCAGGGTGTCTTTTTAATGGAATGAAAATTTGTTTAGAATAGTGCTTAAATTGTAAAATGTTTCTAAAAACACATTATATACACCCAAACACTGGTGGATCTGTGATCTAGTCATTGTAAGTACTCCTTCCAATGCTACAGATTAAAGGATTAATGTTTACCCATCTAGGGTCACCTGTGTCCTACTGTGTAAATTGGGGGATTTACCCGACATTGCTAGGAACCTTCTACTTGTTCTCAAATATTCAGAGCAAGGGACAATTGATTGATACAGCATGGATGTTCCATGCTATAGATGTGTAATGGGAATGTAAATTTTGGAGATCTTCCCTGCCCCTAGGCTGGAGTGCACCTGGAGCCTGAGGTGGGAGGCTTGTTTTTCGGTAGATACTTCTTGATTGGCCAGTGAGTCAGTAGGGTTGTTGCATTCTCTGAGCCAGGAGAAGGGTATATAGACCCTGATTTGAGGCTTTGTTTTGGGGCTCACTTTGAGAAATGTTCTGTGATTTGATCTGGATTCTGGGAAACCGTTGTTGAGAGCCCCCCCCCCCTCCTCGGCTTTGAATAACCTAGATGTTGAAACCCAGATGTTGATTTGGTATGGATGTAATGGTTGGACAGTTTTGGAGACCTGTCTACTTGATCTGTTTCTCTGTCTTGATAATTCGGTCTGTATACTCTGAAGTTCGGGGTGCTGACCTTTTTCCCCTGAACTAGGTAAATGATACATATTTGACTGATTAAAGTAAGCTTGTTAACCCATTTTGAGTTGCTTTCCTTTATCAAAGCAGATCCAAGAACCTGTGTGAGCAGCCATCCTGGGGACGATGGGGTGCTTGCTGCTACAATGCTATCTATGAAATCTATGAAATGTACCTATAATAGGTATGTGTGCATATGTATGTATATGAGGACAGGGAGAAAAATAAGAGTACAAAGAGAAAGAGCCCTGGAGGGACGAGGTGAGAGAAGGAGATAGATATGGTAGCTACAAGAAAGGGAAAGCCAAAGGGAAGAAAGAGTAGCAAGAGAAGGAGATTAACAGAGCAAGGAAAGAGATTGTGTTCAGGTCTTCATGACCTTCTTGGCATTCCAGTAATAACTCAGAGTTTTTATTATCCCCTCAGGGTAGAGGAACATAGAGTTCCCCACTTAGCACCTTGGGGTGCAGCAGGGACAAGTCTCCTATTGTCAAAACACCATACATGCTTTTGGATAGAGCTGAAATCCCATGCAAGTCACAGCAGTTGCTAGGGCAGTTGAAGATTTTAGAATAACAGTCTAGCCTTAACCATAATATAGGAGGAAAAAAAGTTTAAGACTTACAATAGGCATTTTTAAGTGCCTTTGAAGATGTATATTTGTCAGCATAGTTTATTAAGCAGTCACTGTGTTTATGGCACTGAACTAGGCACTTAGCCAAGTAAAAGGGAATAAGTAGATTAATAAAGTAGACATAAATAAAAAGTCTAGTAGCTGGAAACACACATTATACTGGAGGAGGAAAAGACCTGGATCCTGCCTCACAAACTGCTTAGATGTGTGACCTTGAGTAAGTCACTTAACTTCTCCCTAATTCAGTTTCCTCACTTGTAAAATGAAGAAAACAATAGCACTTAACTCACAGGGGCTGTTGTGCAGATCAAATGGGAAGAGAGGGTCAAAGAATCATAGGTTTTGGTCTAAAGTAGAACCTAGAGGTTATCTAGTACAAAACATTTTGATAGATGAGAAAACTAAAGCCCACAGAGACTTATCCAAAACCACAGGTAAATTTTTGGCAAAGCCAAAACCAGAACCTAGGACTCCTGACTGCCAGTCCAGGATTCATTGGAATTGTACCAATGGAATTTTATAGACTTTAACAAGGAGTAACTTTGGCTGAAATTCAAAGTCAGCATTTCCTAAAGCAGTAACACAACCAGCCTGTTTTCTTGACAAGAATCAACCAGGCCTTAGATAATAGTAATAGCTCACACATTTAGCCCTATAAATATATTATTTCATTTGAGCCTTGTAACAACCCTGTAGGATGTGGGTAACGTTGAATATATTTTCTCCATTTTACACATGAGGATATTGAACCAAAGAGAGGAAGAGACTTTCTCCATGTTAACCACCTCAGAATCGGCTTACCTCGAATTCAAACACAATCCTCTTGCCTTCAAGTCCAAGGAATTAATTTGATGGGTGTGACTGATCATAATTATTAACCTCGGGCAATAGGTTAGAGGCAAGCCTCAAACTGACCCTTCTTCTAGAGTGTCTCCCATACCTACCACAGATGTGTAAAATAACAAATTCATTTTAGTTCAATTTCTTTGGACAAAGTTTTGTTTTCTTTGATTTTTTTTTTGAGTGGAGAGGGATAATTGTTCATTTGCATATATTTACTCAGAGAGTACACACAATTTAGTTCCCAGAAGAAAATTTGTGTTTTAGCACAAGATCATAGGCAAGTTTAAAGAGATTGCCAATATACCACATTCTTGTATGGTTATTTTTTCTTTCCTAGAGGGGGAAAAAAGCCTCCTTACAAATTCTGTTTTTTCAAGCTATGCCACAGGGATAGCCACAGGCCTGGCTCTTGGTTCCCCTTTTCACAAATGAGAATGATCATTATGTATCATACAATGGCATCCTTTGTCTTTAAGGACCTAATGTTTGGGGCTAAATCACCCCAATCCTCACAAGATAAAGCACTATGCCTAAGAAGGGGGATCATTTCTTACTTCCCTGTTCCAGCAAAATATTTTCAGACAGATGTGATATATGCCACTAACATGCCTTATGCCCTTAAGCAAACCATTTTGGCTTATCTGTATAATGAGGACATTGGGAAAAGTGGTCTTAAACACCTCTTTCTGACTCTGACACTGTTCTAAGGCCCCTTTCAGCCCTGGCACCCTGATCTAAGGTCCTTCTACTCAGACTTTCTAGATTCTAAGGTTCCCTTCTAGTTTGGACATTCTCAGTTAAAAGGTCCCTTCTGATCTAAAATTCTAGGTTCTAAGGCACCCTTTCCAGATCTGACATCCTAGGTTTAAGGTGACCTTCCAGTTCTAAAATGCCAGCTGTGGATGCCCATGTCTTTCCTCTGCTAACTTAGTATACTGTCCCCAAAATGGAATCCTAATGTAGCCTTCCACATAAAACTGATCAATTCAACTCTTCTAAGTGGAATCAATGTTATAACTCAATTAGGAAGACTTCGACCATCTTCAGAATCAAGAATACCTGGTTTAACTGCTGACTGACAATATGAACCAGAGACAGTCAATGATAGTCAATGCCCCTAGTCAACTCTCCAAGACTGTAATTTGTAGAAGAGTTACTGTTCAGAGTGTCCACATAGGCCTTTACAAAGGTTAATGAATTCACAAGTCTGTTTTATTTTTAAAGGATGCCCAACATATATGTAAAGAAATCACATTCGGGGCAGCCAGGTAGCACATCGAGTAATAGCACCGGCTCCAGTGTCGGGATGACCTGGAGATCGAATCCCGGGCTCAGACACTTAGCACCCACCCAGAAACACCTGGCTGTGTAACCTTGAGCCAGTTACTTAACCCCGATTGCTTAAAAAAAAATACATTAAAGGGAATTTGCTTAGCAGGTAAAAAAAAAAATGCCAATAAAGTATTTGGAAGAGAAACTTACAGATTTTCAAACTTGGAGTTCAACAGGGCCAGCTCCACCCTAACTATCATAATGGTCTTTAAATTTGCTTAATTATGGGAGGAAAAAAAGTGAAAACAAAAAAAAAAACTTTCTAGGAATTAAAAAATATTAAACACAAAAGTGTTATTTAACCACTAATAACATCAGACAGAAATCCGGATATTTCCTAATTGATTATAGGCATTCTCTGTTTTACGGAGAAGTTTTAATTCTTTAAAATTCTAAGTGGAACTTTATTTCCATCTCATGGTATCTGCTTTCAGGAAGGGAAAAGCAATTAACTTTTAAATAACATTATCAAATAAAGTTAATAGAAAGCATGTGCAACCATTAAAAGAGCTGCTGACTCCTTGTTTTCTCAACCAAAAGATGCATTCATTTCTTACACTGCCAATTTAGCTAGATATAATAGGTTCATTGAGAAGATGTGGCTTCAGGCTTTAAATGACTTCACACCCTCAAAAAGGTTTGAGCAGGAGTTTTCTCATCTGTATCCCCTTCCCAAAGTAAACTGGTCCATATACAGGGAGTCAGGAATTCTCTGATCCTTTCAATGGCTCAAGATTGCAGACACATTCCTCAGCCTGTCCTTTAAGACTCTGCAGAATCTAGTTTTAATCTACCCCTCTCTTCCCACCTCCCACATCGCTTCCCTTTCTATTGCCTCTACGTGATTCCACAGATTATCACCAGTGCCTCCTATACACTCCCTCCTTATCTTTGGCGGCAGAAATTCCAATTTTCCTTTTAAGGCCGGCTCAGGTGTTACTCCCTCTTTGCCCATTCCTTGACTCCTCCATCTAAAAAAGCAAACTCCCTCTTTTCAAGTTTGCCCAGACCTGTCTGGCTAGATCCATTTTGCCCACACAATTTACCTTGCATTCTACTTACATCAGGGTGCATGTATTCCCCTCTTCCCCATTAGACTGTGAACTGGCAAACAATATGACAACTTTGTCACTAGCACCTATTTCACACCAGTCCTGAAACATTTTTTTTTTTTGCCAGCTCTCTGATTTTACTGATGAGGTAGTGCCTCTATTGGGGAAGCTCCCTCTGTTAATGCATATAAGCAAATGTACATTTTCTAGCCTTAGAAGAGTCATTAGCCCAGGGTCACACAAGTCAGTATGTCTTGGAAATGAACCCCAAACCGTCCCAAACTCCAAAGCCCCATCTGTATCCATTGTGCCTCTCCTGAGGCACCTTGACTATCATAAAAATTTACCAATTTGAATGAATTCCTAGAGGACCTTTCTTACAAAACTAAGAATTTGAAGGTCCAAAATTCCCTAGTAGGAGTACACTTTTTTTTATTTTTTTATTTTTTGCGTTTTTGGAGGGAGGAAGGCAAGGCAATTGGGGTTAAGTGACTTGCCCAAGGTCACATGGCTAGTAAGTGTTAAGTGTCTGAGGCCAAATTTGAACTCAGGTCTTCCCTATTCCAGGGCTGGTGCTCTAGTCACTGCACCACCTAGTCGCTCCCAGGAGTACACTTTTAAACAAGATAATAAACCTAATGTTCTTGTAGGCAAAAGTCTTCCATAAAACAAGATGGAAGCATTACATTTAGTTGATTAGTCCCTGACACAATTCATCATCTCAAAAGGCCTGGCCAGACAACCTGTTTCCCAAAGAGTGGCTTCAGAGTCATTGAAGCTGTCCTGACAGGGGAGCATTTTGTAACTGATTTCTGCTCAACTAAGCATTTAAAAGCAGACACAAATGTCAGTTTTAGGATTTTCAATATCCTTCCTTTAAAAATAAAAACACTAATGCCTCATCTTTACCAATCAATGTAAAGAGAATTGAACTGAGAGTCAGGAGACTAAGGTTTTATTTCCAACTTTGTGACAGACTAGAAATCTGAGATTAGACAGTCCTACTTTTTAAATCATTGACTCTGAGTGGACAGAACCTCATCTAGACTCTCCAGATTCTTCCCTCTCCCATGATGCCTTGATACTCTAGAGAAACCTCTGCCCTGGGGCTCCATTTGCCTAATTTGTGACTCGCTCTTTCAGAACAAGCCCCCCATTCATGCTTCAACTCATTCATGCTTTAATTCTCTCTCCAGAATTCTCACTTGCTACTTTCCCTTATCCTCACCCCTCCCCTTTCCAATTCCCCTGTATGTGCTAACTCCCCTCATTAGAAGGTAAGCTCCTTATGGGTAAGGCAAGTCTTGTATTTGTATCCCCAGTACTAAACAGATTGGTAGGCACAGAATAAATGCTTAACCAAGGATCAATCCACCAATTTGTCTTATCTACTTATCTAGTATAAGTCTCTACTTCTCTATCTAACCCCAGGGGTCATCTGGTCCCACAGGGCAGTGAAAAGAAATCTCAACAGGAATCCAAACAGAGATCCTTAGATCTGCTTGAAAGCCCTCAAGAGACAGGGAGCCCACTCCCTCCAGAGGCAGCCCATCCTACTTCTGGAGCTGGCTAATTGTCTGAACAATTTTCACAACATATTCAGAGCTGGAAGGCACCTCAAAAGTCATATGGCCAAAGCAACAGTTGAACAAGAAAGAATCATCTCTACAGGGAAGATTTTTCCTTGCAACAAAGTGAAATCTGCTACCCTGTAACATTCACGGCTGTTCTTATTTTGATTCTAGATGTCCTTGCTGTTAAAGCAAAAAGAATTCCTTCGAGTCAAGGTCAGCCAACAGAATGCTGGCCACAGACTCAAAACTCTGGGCCAGGTCACCAAGGAGGAAACATGGTGAAAGAAAGAGTCCTGGGCATGCATCCTCAATGAGATCAGAGACAAAAGGAAGGGTCCCTTTTATTTGAATATAAGTATAAAAGCACCTTTTGTGCTAACAAAAAGTGCAGAAAGAGTGAATGCCCTTCTACAAACTGAGGGACAGGAATGTAGTAATAAGAGTATTCTGGCACCTTAAGAAATAATAAATATGAAGTTTTTTTTTAAGTTGAGAAGACATAGCAACTGATATAGATCAAGAAAAACCAGGAGAATAACTTATACAATGATTAGAATATTATAAACAACTCTGAAAGATGATGAGAACTCTGATCGATGAAGCAACCAATTGTGAGATCAGATGGTAAAGCAGACTTCCCACTTTTCATCAGAGAAGTGGAGGGGGAGCACTATAAGTGCAAAGTATGTGTGTTGGGGGGGGGGGAGCTCATGGGGCAGAACAAGGACTTCGTTATCAGACATGGCTAATGTGTTGATTTGTTTTCCTTAAATGTAATTTAAATCCTTTTGTTCCAAAGAAGGGTTTGAGGAACAAGAGAGAGTGACTGAAGTGATAGCAATATAAAAAATGGTACTTCAATTAAAAAGAAAAGAATTCTAGGTTGTTGTTGTGTTGGGGGGGGGGGGTGGCTTGGAAACTGGGTTTAAATCCTGGCTCTGCCTTTTACTGCCTATGGGACCTTGGGCAGCTCCCTTCCCCTCCTTAAGCCTCCATTTCCTTCTCTGCAAAATGAGAGGACTGGATTATATGGCTTTGAGATCCTTTTGAACTCTAGGGATCCTATGATTTTCAATCACCTTTAAGTACTATGATCCTAACATTAAGTCTGAGAACAATGAAGTATCAGGATGAACTAATTTTATTCTCAATTTTCTGCCCTAGAACACAATCTAGAGGATTGCAAAACATCCTTCCCTTCAGTGTGAAGGAGATATTCAATAGTTAGAGACTGACAAAGCACCCCCTCCCACAAACCTCCCCTTCCATGAGGCTCCACCTCCACATTTCCTTTTCAAACTTGGTGCAGCTGAGAAGCCAAAGGAACTCTATCTCCCCAACAGTGAAGGATTCTCTCCCAGAGCCATTTCAATGGACAATTTTATAAAACCATAATGGTACCGTTACATATCCAACTGGATTTCCAACATGTAATACAGCTCCCTATACAACACAATCCACCCCTTTGAGAATCTCAGAAATGTACAGACAGCTATTGGCAAAACTCTCTAAGATTTACGAAACATGGTTACAGTGGTATGGTAGAAAAAAAGTACCTGGCTTCCACTCAAAAGACAGAGCAGTATATTAGAAAGAACACTAGATTTGGAGCCAAAAGACCTAGTACAAATCCCAATTCTTCTTACTACCTGTGTGACTTTCCTGTTTTTGCTGACTTTTTTTTTAAATCTCCGATGCTTGTTAGCACAGTGCCTGGCACATAGAAAGAACTTAATAAAAGCTTGTTGACTGACATGATCTTTAAAACAAAGGGATTAGACTTTAAATGATCTTGTAGGCTCTTTCCAGCTCCAACATTCATGAACTGTGATTCAACCCATAAGGATTTAAGTCAGAACCAAAATTCAGAAGCATTATTCATTATTATATGCCTGCACTGGGGGCTTTTCCCTCATGAATTTTAATCTTTGTTGCCACTAAAGTAGTTAACAATAACAGGGAAAAACAATTAAAACTCTTTCTATACGTAGTATGGTTGGTTTTAAGAAAATTCATACTATGCAGGAATAGACCTCCCCCCACCAAAAGACATTTCACAATAATATCATTTACACATTATGGCTCAATCACACTATAATGTCTTAAAGTCTGTTGTATAACATCATTCACTAAATTGCCCGGGAGTGAAAATCTGATGGCTGGTCTCGGCTACCTTTGGGTTCCAAGTCCCCTGGAACTGGGACACTTTACTGAGCCCCTCTTGCTTACTGCAGATGTATAAATTTTATTCCTATGAAGTTAACAGCACCATGTAATAACTTTTCCCTAACCTGATATGCTTCTAATATAAAAGAGGCATGCTTCTAAAAAAAAAAATAAGGCTACAGAAGACAAAAACGGAAGTATAAAAGAATTCTTCTTGTACAAAAGAGTATTCCTTATTACAAATGATCTGGGTTATATACGTTTCATTTACACCCAATCAGAAACACACCCACTATGAATATAGCACCCCCCAAAAGCACTTCCTAAAATATCACTTGCTGGCAAAATTTCTCAAAGTAGTGTATTTTAGAGCTTGGGATGTGATCAGGCTCCTCAATGGCAGCCCTCAAGTGACCCTAGGGAGCCCCATGGAACACTTTCGATCAAGAAATCTGGGTCAAAATCCTATTTGGAGAAAACATTGCCTCATCTGATAGGGCACAACCTTGCTCAGGAAATCATGCTGGGCAAACTATAGGACTTCCTATGATCCTGAAGGAAATATGTGTCCTTCACTCTAGGATACAGGCAAGAACTCAACCACGTAAGAAAAATAGCTAGTCATTAGAAAAAGATAAGAAGTTGGAGGAATGTCAATTGAGGGCCTAAACCTGAAATTCTAAGATCTAATTTATAATCAGAGAATTTTAGAATATGAAAAAGACTTTCTGATTAACTAGCCCAAGCCTTCTAAATTGATTTCGGGAATCTAGGTTCTAGTCCTGGCTCTACTAATAACTGTGATCTCTGAGATGCTTTCCCACTATTAAATTTCACATTTTCTAATGCAGAGTATGAATTCCCTGGCCCCTGTACAGAATGAAGAACCTTTCTTCTGATGATCTAAGATTTATGATATTGTTGTTCACTCATGTCCAACTTTTTGTGACCCCGTGGACCATAGAATGCCACTACTATCCATGGGGTTTTCTTGGCAAGGATACGGTGATGTTTTGCCATTTCCTTCTCCATTGGATTAAGGCAAACAGAGGTTAAGTGACTTGCCCAGGATAACACAGCTAGTAAGATTCTTGAGGCTGGATTTGACTTTAGGTCTTTATGACTCCAGGCCCAGTACTCTATCCACTGAGCCACCAGCTGCAGGCAAGACTAAATAGTGCTATGGTAGATAGCACTTAGATAACACTTATCAAGTGCCCCAGGGATTTATGCTAGACTCAATCAACAAGCATTATTAAGGACCACTTATCTGGGACTAAGCTAGGCCCTGTGAATAGAAATAGAAAAAAATTGAAATAGTCCCTGACCTCAAAGAGTTTCTATTCTCTCAAATGAAGCAACATGTACATATTATACATAAATACAAAATAAATATGTTTGTAGAGGGAGGAGAATAATGAAAGGCTTCAAGTAAAAAAGTGACACAATTCTAGGCTGTTGCCCATTTTAAATCAAGGACAAGTTTGGACTGCATGCTTTTCAAATTTGCATTTAACATAGAGGTGGGGAAAAAAAAAACATACAGGTGGATGGACTACCAGTATCACACTGGTTGACAGAATCAGGATCCAAAAAATTCTTGTCAGACTAGAACACTGACCTAAGCAAAGTCAATAAGATAAAATTTAACAGGTATAAGATATAAAGTCTTACACTTAGATTTTTTTTACAATTCAGTTTATCTGAAAAATGCCTAGGGGTTCTAGAGAATTGCAACCTCAACACAAATCCAGAATATTCAAAGGCAGCCAAATAAACTAATTCAATCAAAGATTGCATATTAAGAAAGGAATACACAACGAATTGTGACAACCTACTTTGATAGACTGGACTCTTCTCAGAAATGCAGGGTTTAAGTCAACTCCAAAAGACTCAAGATGGAGAGAGATATCTACATTCAGAAAAAGAACTGGAAAGAACAGAGTTTGAATACAGATTGAAGCAAATTGTGCTCTCTTTCTCTTTCTGGTTTGGTTTTGTTTCCTCTTTCCCATTGTTTATTCCATCTGATACAATCTTTCTTTATAACCTGACTAATGTCTAATGTATTTGCAGATCCTATACCCCCATTATTCGGGGAGAGGGGGGGAAAGGAAGTGAAGAGAGGGGAAGAAAGGAATTGTAGAACTGAATCTCTTAAAGTAAAAGCAAACAAAATAAATAAAGACCAAAAACTTAAAAAAAGAAAACGAAATGAATACATTTTGATCCTAAAGAAGTGCCAGTACCTTTGGACTCGGCCCTTGATCAGACAGACCATGATTACAGAACTGTGTTAAATTCTAAGTGCCTCACTTTGGGAAGGACATTGATAATCTGGAGAGAGTCTAAAGGAAGGCGACCATAATTCAATGTCAAATCATATGAAGATGAACTTGAGATGTTTATTCCAGTGAGAAAAAACTAAGGAGCGATGAGATCTGTCTTCAAGAAGTTAAGGATTATCATAAGCAACAAGGATTCGACTTCTTATGGCTGGTCTCAAAGGACAGAAGTTACAGAAAAATGAATTTTAACTTGATGTAAAGATAAAACTTGCTGATAATTAGAGATATCCCAAAGGGTAACAGACAACCTTGGTTATTAATGGGTTCCCCTTCAGTGAAGGTTTTCCCCCCACCAAAAAAAAAAAAAAAAACAAAGGCTAGATGACCACTGGTCAAATCTTGTAGGATTTTTCAGGATTTTCAATTTTCCAATTTTTCAGGATTGAAGTAGGTACCTCTGAAGTTCTGTGATTAAGACACCTTCCTTCCTTTTGGAAGCAGTTCAAAACATGTCTCTTCTTAGGAGGCTGGGACATTTTCATGGAAAAAACCCTACTTTTGAGTTTAGAGACAGATTTTAAACCTAGCTCTGCTACCTATTTGGCCCTGATCAAATCATTTCCCTTCTCAGAGATTCAGTTTCCTCCTTTGAAAAACGTGGGTTGTTATATCTTACATGGGGATTGATCTATGAAAATCATCGCCAAACAATGCCCACATTTTATAGAGGAGAAATGGAAGGTTAGGAAAGGGAAATTACTTTCTTAAGGCCACATAAATAGTATAGTGAGTGGCAAATGTCAGATTTGAAATCAGGTCCTGTGGCCCAAAATGCTATGATTTCTCTACTATGACCAGGTTGCCTAGGTGATCTCTGATCCATAGATATGCCATTACAGCTCTAAATTTGATAATTGTATAAACTATATCTTCCCTGATTAGCCCCTCCAAATATTCCTTTATTCTTAGTCTCTACTTACAGTTTATAGCCATACTTTATGCTGTCTTGAATTTCTTCATGTGGTTTTTATAATTGATTTAGCTAGAGAAATCCATCCATTGTCACCCCCCCCCCCAATTAGCATTCCTTTCATGTAAGGACCCGGTTTTCCATTTCCTTTGTTCTCCCTCCTCTCACCTCTCCCTCCCTCAAACCTCCCAGCACCAAGACTAAGGCTGTACACACAGTTAATAACCAATAACTGTTCCTTGAGGAAGTCCTGGTATTAAAATGACTCTCAGATTTAGGAAACTATTTGCAGACAAGATATTCTGTTCAAGGGAGCTGTTAACTTGGAGAAAAACGGGGAAAAAAAACCACCCAAAGAGGAAAAATGACCCCCCCCAATCAGATTGTTTCAGAGAAAAGCAATGTTCTCCTTCATGGACACAGTATCTTTCATGTGCTTTATAAATAATTGTTAGGTACTTCCCTTCTTTTTTTGGAGAGGAAAAGACTTGAGGTGTAGAATGTTGCAAACACTATCAGAATTGGTCTTTTACCAGTTTTGCTTAGTTTTTCTTTGGTACAAGGAAAAGAATTCATTGGGAGTATATCCAGAAATTACTGTGATATAAAAACAAAAGTCATCAATAAAAAAAACTTTAAAAAATAAATTAAATGACTCTCAAATACCAGTCTCCAGCTTAAACCTCTTGCTGGAATTTCCCTATTTCTAACTTCCTACTGGCTATATCCAAGTGGTACCCTTGCCAGAACCAAAAGAAGAACTCATCCCCTTAACCCCAGACTAGCTTCCCTCATTTCTGTTACTAGAACCTCTCACTTCTAGTCTCCCAGTCACCTAGACTTTAAAATCTGAATCTATCTCTGAATATTCTTTGTCCCTCTCCCCACACCATCACCAAATCCTACAAATTCCACTTGGAAAAATATCTCACATCTGTTCCTCCATTCGTTTCCAGAACCACACTGCTAGTCCAAAACTTCATTAATTATTGAGCGGAAAAGTCCAGCTGATATGCTGCCTCTACTCTCTCTTTTCCAATCCAGTCCAACCTACTATACTGCCGGACCAGTGTCCCTAAAGCACAGATCTGACATGACTTCACTAACCAAATGTTCACTGGCTTGCCACAGCCCACCAAATAAAAGTCCAAATTCCTTAGCCTGACAGTCACACACTAAAATCTGATTTCAACTTACCTTTCCAGCTTCTTTTTTCACTATTCAAATTCAGAAAGAAGGAGGATGGTATAAGGAGAGAGAGAGAGCTGTTACCTGAATCAGAAGACCAGGGTTTAACTCCAGCTTCTGACACAGAACTGGAAGTGTGACCCCTGGCAAATTACTTAACCTTTGCATTGCAATGATCAAAGACTCCAAACTGTATCTGCATTTCTTCCCAAGAGGCCCTCTACAGACAGGTCTGCAAAAACAAACACGCAAAATCTATGCGCCAACCAAACTGGGCTCCAAACCCCCATAAATCTGGTAGATACCTTGCAACCTCCCTAAACTTGTTTTCCTTATTTTCTATAAGTAGGCTCTCCTCCCTCCCTCATCCACAACTCCTCACCTAATTAACATCCTGTAAGGGAGATCGCAAAGCCTATCTCCATCTCCAACAAAACCATTTCGATTTTCTGTCTCCTTTAAAAAGGAAAAAGCTTCTCGAATCTTATCTCGGAAAATTCTTTACAAAAAGCAGCTCTTATCTCCCCCCCCCCCCCCACCACCAAGAGTGATTGTAAGCTTCCAGAAGGCAGGAACTGAGCCTTATCTTTATAGCTCCCACAACTTCAGGAGGAGTCCCTTAGGCATATGAGGCACTTATAAATTCGAGCTCCCTTCCACCCAGTCCTCATTCCCAATCTTTGTCCAATGAAATCTTAATCTCTCTTTCAAGGTCCACCTCAAAAAACAACCTCCCTTCCCTAAAGTTTTCCAAGATTGCCCCCCAGCTATCAAAAGTGCTCTTGCATCCCACCCCCTCTCTCTCTATCTCCTGAATGTCCATAGTATTCTGCCCATCCCAATCTGGTTTATAATTCAATGATTCCCAGACTTTTCTACCTTACTAGATTCTAAACACCCAGTGGCACAAACCCCGTCGGTTATACCAGAAGGAAGTTTAGAGATCAACCCAATACAAAGCCAAGTTAAACACGACGAAACTAAGTCCCAGAGAAGGAAAGTAACTGTCCCAGTCATAAAATATTAAGTGTCAGAGCTAAAATTCAAACCCAAGCTTTCTGATTCATCTTTCCATCCCCTGCCCCACTCCCAACCCCAACCCCTACCTCCCACAGGGTTTAGCAGTGTCTTTGTCGTGTTCAATTAGCTTATTATTGGCAGTACTTTTTTATTGATTGACTGAATGACTTCTGATGAAGTCAGTTCCTCAAAGGACTCAGATTCGTATAAACGGGACAGCCTGTCAGGTGTCATTAGGTTTTTCTGCCAACCCCTCCGAGTTCAGTAAACTCAGTTTGCAACGTTCCAGCTGCCTTAGACTTGAGGGTCAAACAATTACAATATATACTTTCCCAAACACCGACTGTTAGAGAAAGTTTCAGCCCCACTAAGGGGGGGGGGGCGAGGGGAGAGAGGAGATGGCTTTCAAAATTAAAAGTGGATGCGGTAGGGGCGGGTTCTCTTCGCCCCCTCCCCCTTTAAATCTAACGGAAGAAATCAAAATACGTCGGAGCAAAGGCGCTCTAGCCCTACCAATAGCGCTCGCCTCTCCAGTCCCAACCTCAGCATTAAACAGGAAATGTACTAAGCCAGGGGGCTGTCTTCGGGAGCAGAGCTTAGTGGAATGGTGCTGATCCGCTCGCTGCCTTCCCCCTGGCTGCCGGCTCTCACTTCAGACCCCAATAAAGGAACAAGCAAACCTTTGAGTTCCAACCCCCTAGCGCTACAGGGGAATAAGCTGAGGTTCGGGGGTAGGGGGAAGAGGGGGAGAACTTGCCCAAGATCAAGAACTAACCAATGGTACAGACTCACTGGAACCCATGTCTCCGGCTTCCCAGGCCGGCGCTCGCTCTCCGTGGTACGGACCACTGGCAAAGCACGGATGGACAGAAGACTAGTGGCCTTTCTGAGCGAGCTCCAACCCCCAAGGCCAGAGGGTCAGCGAAGTCTACCCTCCCTGCCTGCCCCCCACCCCACGCACACGTTGACATACACTAACGCATGCATACGCTCCACCAGGGAGGGCAGAAACTGCCCATCGGCGGCTTGACGGATGCTCATGTCATCTTCTCAGTTTTTTCCAAGTGCAGCTTTGGGACAAGGGAGGGGGCCGGGAGATACCGGGGCGGGGGGCGGCAGTGGAGAGAGAAAGAAATGGACCTTTTTAACCACCCTCCTCCCTGTCTTTGTTTTCCTGCGGTTCGGTTTACCGGGAACTTCTAGCTAATGACACTTTGCGGGAGGCCCTAAGGCAAACCCCGGCTCTCAGGATCAAGTTCCTTTTTCCCTTCTTTTTTTTGCTATTAAAAAAAAAAGGCAACCCCAGGTCTCTCTAGAGCCAGCTCCCCAGCCCGCGCGCCCCGGAGCGCGCGCGCACAGCCATACAACACACACGCACACGCACACGGACCCACATCCACATCCACACACCCTGTCCCAGCTAAGGCAAGCTGCTCGAGTCAGAGGAGCGGGGTGTTTCCCAGCCGGAGTCGCCGGGACAGGGGCCAGAGACGAGCCCGGTGGAGGGAGCCCACCGGCTCAGGCGGGGCAGGCAGGGCAGGGATGAGCTGGACAGGAGAGGGGGCCCTGAGCTCTTACCTCAGCAGCTCCGCGTCCTTCCCGCAGGTAGCGAGCGGAGCCGCCGCGATCCCGATTTCCTAGGACCCAGCCGCCGCAACAATGGGGAGGAGGGGAGGAGAGGGGAGGAGAGGGGGCGGGGGCGCCGGGAGCCGCTGGGCTGGCCGGGCCTCAGAAGAGGAGGAGAGAGAAAGAGGAGGAGGAGCTGACGACTGCTGGGGCGGGAGGGGTTGGGGGGGGGGGGGGGGGGGGGGGGGAGGAAGGGGGGGGGGGAAGGGGGGGGGGAGGGGAAAAGTGAAGAAGGGGAAGGGTGGGAGAGAGAAGAGGAGAAGGAGGAGGGATAGGAGGAAGGGGGCGGAAGGGAAAAGAGAGGTGGAGAAAAAGGAAAGGGGGAAGAGGGAGGGAAAGGAAAGGAAAAGGAAATTTGCGCAGGCGCGTCCTCCCCGCAGCTTTCTCTCGTGCTGGGGGCCCCCCAGCTCCCGCCCCAGAATGTACTGCTTGCGGCGCTCCAGGTCAGACTGAATAAGAACAGCCCAGCGAACCGATAGTACCCTTGACGGTGGGCACTACTTAGGAGAAGTTGGGGAGGGGCCAGGGTGGAACAAAGGAGGGATGTCCTGGGGTGGAGGGTTGAGAGGACAGGTTAACTCCCCCCCATCCTCCCAACACACACACACATACACAGTACCTCAACTTCCAGGGAGCATATAGCCAACTGTTCTGCCCAGCCCACAAATCCCCTGGAAAAGCTTCTAGCCAAGGTTCTGCCTCTGAGCTCTCCAGCTGTGCCCCAGGGGCAGAAGTCAGCAGAAGAGCGCTTGGAGAATCCGGGAGTTCAGAGTGTTGGCTCTGGCTGAAATTGACCTACTGCAATGAACGCAAGAGCTGCCTGCCGGCTCCTGGTTTCCAGCAAGAGGAGGGTCGTGTTTCTCAGAATCATGGAAATTTTTAGAGATCATCTTAGTCCAATTCTTTCACAGATAGGAAAACTATGGGTTTAGGAAGGTAGTGAAGTGACTTGACTAAGGTCATCCCGCAAGTTAATAGAAGAATTAGAACTTGAACCCAGGATTTATAGGTAGAAGGAACTGTTATAGGTCTTCTCATTTGTAGCATACTAGTTTTAAAGATAACAAAATCTGGGCCTAGAGAAAAGAAGTGTTGACACAGTGAGAAAGTGTCTTGAGAAAGAATGTCAACCCAGTTCTTTCTGACTCTCAAGTCCAATGCTATATCCTATATACTGAAAATGACAGAGCTGAGATTTGAGCCCAGGTTGGTTAACACTAAATAAAACATGCCTTCCATTATACCATAACTGTCTCAACCTGATTCCAGTGTTAGAGATGTTAGGGGTTGGAGGATAAGTAACATTTGAGAAATAACTCCAAAACTACCCAGGCCTTGCTGCCAGACTACTTTCTAAACATTCATATTCCTAAGAAGGTAAGGACCACATAGTCTCTTGTCACAAAAGACCTCAGAGACCATCTAGTATAATCCATACCTGACCTAGAAAATCTTCCACAACCTGGCTCATCCAACCTCTATTTAAAGACCTCCAACTAGTAGAAACCCTGCCCTTCCCTAGATAGTTCATTCTTCTTTGGGGGTGTTTCTTGAATTTGCCTGGAGTCACAGGCTAGTTACAGCTGGAATGAAGTTTCAAGCATTGAGTCCACCCAGTGCTCTTTTCACCACATCTTGAGCACCTTTCCTGTTTCTCAATGGGTCACTTGAGAAATAAAATTTATTATAGTGATTTAAGTTTAGGCTTGAGCTTCATTTGCATGACAACTTTGCCACATTCCTGATTCTAGACAGGTACAGATTGGGTATGTGGGAACATTTTACTCCAGGAGGAAATCTGTAGAAAATACTACACCATGTATATGGCATTTGGGGAGTTCACATGAGTTAATGAAAGCCTGCAAAGTTTTGAATCATCATTGACCTCACAGAATCATAAGATGTCAAAGCTCGGATCAGCCATAAAAAGTCAGAAGAGACCTTAACATGTAGAATATAGAAGCTGGAAGGGACCTTAGAACATAGAATGTCAGAAGAGAAGAGAAAGAAACCTTAAAATACAGAATATTAGAGTTGTTAAGGACATGAAAACAGTTAGAGCCAGCATGAGTTTTGCAAATCATGTCATCCAGTCTTTTTAATGACAGGAAACTGAGGCTCATAGAGGAAAAGGAGCTTGCCCAAAACCAATCCAGTGCTTTTGTTCCTACTTTCCTTTCATGCATTTTGGGACAATACAATGAAGTTCAATTCCAATGTTTGTGTTAAGTGCTTACTATGTGCAATGCTTTGTGCTACAGTCTACTACAAATAACTATAACTCCAATTTCTATACCTTTTAAGGTTTCCATAGTGCTTCCTTTACAATGCTGTTTGAGGTAGATGGTATAAGTATCATAGAAGTTAGGACCGGAAGGAACTATAGAAATAATTTAGTCCAACTCCATCATTTTGCAGATGCGAAAACTGAGTCCCAGAGAGATTGATTTGTCCAAATCCAACATGACTGATCTTGTGACTCCCGTGCTTTCAACTACATTGTGTTGCCTCTTGCTTTTCCAGCTCTGTTTCAATTCAATGCAACACATTTATGTGGGGGCTACTGTGTACTGGGCACTGGAGGGTGTTTGTTGTTCAGTCATTCAGTCGTATCTGACTCTTTGCGACCCCATGGACAATAGCACACCAGGTCCTTCTGTCCTCTACTACATCTCAAAGTCTGTCCAAATTCATGTTTGTTGTTTCTATGCCCCTATCCATTTCATATGCTGCTGTCCCCTTTTTCTCTTTTGCCTTCAATTTTTCCCCAAACCAGGGTCTTATCCAGTGAATCCTGTCTTCTCATTATGTGGTCAAAGCATTTAAACTTCAGCTTCAGTATTTAACCTTCCAGTGAATAACCTGAATTAATTTCTTTAAATATTGACTGATTTGATCTCTGCTGTCCAAGGAATGTTCACCACAATTTGAAAGCACTGATTCTGTGGCATATAGCTTTCCCTATAGTCCAACGCTCACAGCCACATACAGACTATGCAGACCTTTGTTGACAAGGTGACAGCTCTGCTTTTTAGTATGCTGTCCAGATTTGCCATAGCTTTCCTTCCAAGGAGTAAGAGTCTGAATTTCATGGCTACAGTTGCCGTCTGCCGTGATCTTTGAGCCCAAGAATATAAAATCTGACATAGTTTCTATTTCTTCTCCCTCTATTTGCCAGGAAGTGATGGAACCAGTTGCCCAGATCAGAGGTTGTTTTTTTCAATGTTAAGCTTCAAGCCAACTTTTACACTCTCCTCTTTCATTCTCATCAAGAGGTTTCTTAATTCTCCTTCATTTTCTGCCATCAGAGTGATTCCATCTACATATCTGAGACTATTTTTTTTTTTAAGCAATCGGGGTTAAGTAACTTGCTCAAGGTTACACGGCCAGGTGTTTCTGGGTGGGTGCTAAGTGTCTGAGCCCGGGATTCGATCTCCAGGTCTTCTCAACACTGGAGCCGGTGCTCTTACTTGCTGTGCTACCTGGCTGCCCCACATATCTGAGACTATTGATTCTCTGCATATAAGTTAAATAAACAGGGTCACAATATACATCCTTCTTCTTACTCCTTTTCCAATCTTAAACCAATCAGTTGTTCCATGCTCAGTTCTAACTGTTGCTTCTTTGCCTGCATACAGGTTCTTCAGGAGACAAGTAAGATGATGTTGGTACTCCTGTCTCTTTGAGAACTTGTCACATTTTGTTGTGATCCACACAGTCAAAGGCTTTAACTGCCCTGATGGAGGATAGAGAGACCAAAATTAAAACCAGCATCTGCCCTTAAGGAGCTTATATTCTGCTGGAAGGTGGTAGAATACAATATCTGTATAGATGAATAAGTCCAAGATAATGTAAGAAGGGAAAGAATGCTGACAACTTAAGGGCATCATGGAAAACTTCCGGTAGGAAATTGACTATTCTAATAGTCAGAGGTGAGAAAAGGTTCTTTCCAAGCAAGGGGAATATCCTGTGCAAGGGCAGATGGGAGATTGACTTCTGAACTCAAAGAACCATAAACTCCCCAGTTTAGAAGTTGTATGTAAAGGAGAATAAGATGCAATATATCTGGGGAGGCATTCTAGAGTCAAGTCTGAAAGCATTTTCAATGTCAAGCCTAGAAGTTTATAATTTTTTTTTCCCCCAGAACCAATAAGGAGTAAAATAGAGATATTTCAATAGGAGAGGGTTGTGGCTAGATGTGATTAATGAAGGTTATTTTGTCAGATGCATAGAAGATGGATTGGAAAGGGGAGAGACTAAAAGCAAGAAGTAGATGAAATTGGGACAGCTAGGTGGTACAGTGGATAGTGTACTAGTCCTGGAGTCAGGAGGACCTGAGTTCAAATTGAACTTCACATACTTACTAGCTGTGTGACCCTGGGCAACTCAAGCCCAATTGTCTTCCCCTTACCCCCCCCCCCCCCCAAAAAAGTATAGGAAATGACTGTAATAATTCAAATGAGAGGCAATGAGTGTCTGAATTAGGGTAGTGACACTGTAAGGGGACAAGGAGACAGATTAGAGAGATACTGTGACAGTAGAATTAATGAGATTTGGCCAATGGATTGGATATGGGCAGTAGTGAACAGGGAAGATGACTTCAGGGTTTCTAATGTGGGTACCTGGAAAAGGAGTATGGGCCTTAGCAGGAATAGGGATGTTCTGAAAGGATGTTTGGAGGAGGAGGGAATGTTTCATTTTATCAATGTTGCATCTGAAGTGCTAATGAGAAACCCTATTGGACATGACCCCAGGCAATTGGTAGGGTAGGTTTGGAACTCCGGAGAGAGATTAAGACAAAAGCCCAAGATCCTTCAAAGGAGATTTTCTGGATGCTGTTCAAAAGACAACCAGGAGACAATCTTGTCAACAGAAGCTGAGGGAGAAGAGATAATTAGAAGAAGGGAGAAGTCAAAAGCTACAAGGAGGTGAAAAAGAATGAAGATGAAAAAAAAGGCATCAGGTATAGCAATTTAGAGATCATCATTGATAACCTTGAAAAAGAAAGAAGGCCTCTCAGTATAGGTGGTTTCAGAGTAATCAGCAGGTGACAGGCATAATAATTAACAATTATGCCTTGCAGAATTCGAAAGTACAATGGATGATCTTTGTTAGTTCAGATGAGTGGCAATACTTGCAGCTAATGGTATTTTACAAAGTGTCATATGAGCTGGGTCTGGAAGGACAAGCATAGTTAGAGATTCAGAGCTGGGAGAGGAGCAATCCTGTAACAGAAAACCATTTGTCTGGGAGCTCCTGCACAGGTAGGACTTCTACACTCAGACATTTCAGTGGAAGGGATTCTGGGTTTGAAAAGAGCTCATACTGTATTTCTTGAGCACTTTTATAGGATAGAGCTGGAAAGTACTTTCAAGATCATGTAGACCAATGCCCTCATTTAACTGCTGAGAAAAGTGGGATAATAGCTACAACATAATACAGCAGCTAATACTGCATTTAGCTAGTCAGGCACATAATAGACACTAACAGACTAATAGCTAGTATTTATATAGAGAACTTTAAATTTGCAAAGTACTTTACAAATATTATCTCATTTTATCCTCACAACAATCTAAGGAAACACATAGTATTATCTCCATTTTACAGATACGGAAACTAAGGCAGATAGAGATAAAAGAACTTGCCCAGGCTCATACAGTCAGCTAGTATCCCGCATGCCTGGACCACTCTCCTTTCTCTGCTCTGCCTACTGACCTCCCTGACTTTCTTTAAGTTTCATCTAGAATCTTACCTTCGACAGGAAGCCTTCCTAACCCCCTCTTAATTCCAGTGCCTTCCCTCTGTTAATTATTTCCTAGTTGTCATATATATTTATTATATATCATATATTATTATATATACATATGTGTATATATGTTTATCCAAAGAGAGAAATGTGTGTGTGTGTATATATACATATATATATATACATATATATATATATATATATTGCATGTTGTCTTCCTCATACGATTCTAAGTTCCTCATGGTCGAGAATTGTCTTTTGGCTCTTTTTATCTCCCCAGCACTTGGCACAGTGCCTAATAGCTGGAAAGTACCTTCAAGATCATCTAGACCAATGCCCTCACTTTACTGATGAGAAAAGTGGGATAATAGCTACAACAATAATACAACATCTAGCGGGCACCTAGTAAATGTCAATTGATAGATTTAACAGCTGGGCTTGTTAAAGCTGGCTCTGGCACACCGTTGATTTTATGTGCAATCCCTATGCTCTTTCCATTCTACCATATCATTTCTCTTCACAAGATCAAAGCTCACACATATCTTCTTCCTGCTGGAACAATGGATTTGAAATCAGAAGCCTTGGGTACAAGTCAGAGTCCTATTACTACCATGACTTCACTCAAAGCACTGCACTTCTCAGGGCCCTCAGTTTCTCCATCTGAAATATGACATTTGGAATAGATGACCTTTAAGATATTTTTGAACAATAAATCCTATGATCTTTTAATCCTATTCTATCCCATTTCTCTTGCACTCAGGAGAAAAAATCAGATCTGAACCATCTATTGTATGTACATCTTCCAGAAACAATTATTAATTTATCAATGTAATCCATGAATTGTTCTTCTCAGAGAAAAGAACGATCCAAACAGACCATGATCTTAGACGTGTCTTGAATATAAGGCATTTTCAAAGTAGCATGAGACAGACAAGGAAAATTCCACAAAAAATGAGTTATATAGCTCAGGATAAGGGAAAAATTAACATTTTGTTTCATCAACCAGAACAATTCAATTAATCTTGGAGAATCATTTTTGCTAAAACCATTCAATCCCTCTGTGATAGTAATGGCAATTGAAGATTCCCCTGTATTGGCTTGGTTTTCAAACTGATTGTGTTAAAACCCAGAGCTTGTTAATCCCACCTGTGGGATGGACTTGTTGATGTGAAAAGAAAGTCCTGAACTGGGAGGAGCTGGTGACATAGATTTGGAGAGACAAGAGAGAGGCAGAAGAACTTTTTGGAAGCAGCACCTCATGGAGGCAGAGAGAGAGACTGAGAAGGATTGCTGGGGGACACCCACCCTTCTCTAACTAGTCCCATTTCAGACTGTTAATTTGACTATGACTAGCACATCAACAATGACTCATTTCCTTTCTCTTAAGATAGAATTAGTATGATTCTTGTGATTTAAGAAACTTGATACTAATTTTAAGGAAGGAGAAGCTAATAATGGTGCCTTATTTGGCTTTGTGGCCCTCATAGCACCTGGCATAGTGCCTTGAACGTGGTAGGAAATAAATATTTGCTAATTGACCATAGAAACAACAACCAAAAATAAAAGTGATGACTTTAAAGACAAGAAAACTTTCTTTTATCTCTTTCATGCCCTTCTATCTTGTAGATCTTTTTTTTTCTTTTTGGAGGGCAATTGGGGTTAAGTGACTTACCCAAGGTCACATGGCTAGTAAGTGTTAAGTGTCTGAGGCCGAATTTGAACTCTGGTCCTCCTGACTCCAGGGCTGGTGCTCTATTCACTGTGCTACCTAGCCACACCCTATCTTGTAGATCTTTTTAAAAAAAAGTTGGGGGGCTCAGTGTTTTTGGGGGAGACAGTAGATTCAGTGATATTAAACACTGTTATCATATCACCAGTGCTCACCATATACACAAGGTACTTCTCAACTCTCTTAAGGAAAAAAAAACACATCATGGTTCTAGAGGTTATAGGGAGCTACTAGATTTTAATGAATTAGGAGGAGGGGATGACGTGGTCAGATTAGTGTTTAAGGAACATAATTTTTCAGCACTTAGTGGAGTAGCAGGCACTGAATGAATGTTTAATGATTGATGGAATATGACATCTGAGTGGAAAGATGGACTGAAATGGGGAGAGACTTGAGGCAGAAAGAACAAGCAACTGACTTCTTTGGTCTTTCTCCATGTTTATGTCTTTTTTCAGTCTCTGAATTGTAAGGTCTTTGGTGCAAGGACTACATATGGCTCATGTTTTTTCTCTCCCCTTCATAATTTAGCACAGTATTGGGTCCACAGTAGATTCTCAGTTTCTTTGTTTTCTGGACTTGGCACCTCATTCTTTTAGGTAACTTCAGATAAGAAAATTACCTTCAGTGATGCAGTCTAGCAACCTTTCTACATCTTAATTTTAGAAAGTTGGAGGAGATGCCTTCCTCCCCCAAAATGAACCTATCATTGACAGGTTCAAGGACTTATCCAGAGTCACCCAGCCACTATGGGTTAGAAGTATAACATCAGCCAAGGTCTTCCTAACTGCTAGGTTGTCTATATCCATTACACAAAGATGTTTATGAAACATTTGGCAGTTTAATGGCTTATTTGGGTAGAGCGCTAGAGTCATCATCAGGAAAACTTGAGTCTGAATCCTGTCTCAAATGCCTACTAGCTATGTGACCATGGGCAAGTCACTCTGAACCTCCCTATATGTAAAATGTGGATTTATAATAGCACCTCCCATCCTCAGATGTTATGACGACAAACTGAGATAACAAATACATGGAAAAAAATACCTTGTAAACCTATAAATGCTAGTTATTATCCAGTGAATGAATGGATATTAGCAATAATGACTTATATTTTCTTTAAGGTTTGGGTTGGACAAATGCAATCAAATTTGAGACTAAGTTTGACAACCCCTTCCCCAAATTGACCCTCTTGTGGCAGATCTCACTGAGACAGTGAACATAAAACATTTTGAATATGTGCTCCTGAAGGTGAGAACATCTGTCCATATATCTTCTGTCCTTTTGTGCTCTGTCAGACATTAGGGCATATTCACATTCAAAGAAAAAAGTTGTCTTGGATTATTTATTTCTGCCATGCTTCTATAACATAGCCTCAGACAGAGGCAGATCCCCCCTTCAGTGGTCTCAAGATCCTCACTATATGACCTCTTAGGTGTCCTTCTCAGATCCTTTCCTTAACTCACATTTGCATTTATATAGCCTTGTCAGCTTCATAGGTTTTCCAGGATTTTATTGCCTTTCTTTTTTTTCTGACTACTCCTTTGTGGCAACTAGAATGGGCAATGACCATTTAACAGATGAGGAAACTGAGGCTCAGAGAGATGAAATAACACAGCATGAGTTTTGACACCAGAAAGGTACTAAAGGTCTTTTCAGAGGGTACAAGGACCTACTCCCTAACAGGATTTCTTGAACATGGTACAACCAAAAAGAAAGAATGCCTTTGAAAGAGATTCATAGACTGTCAGAGCTTGAAATAATCTTATAACAATGAATATAAAATGTTGGAGCTGGATGGCACCATGTACCTCAGCTAGCCTAAGCCTTTCATTTTTGTTTACATATATGCAAATGTATTTACATACATTATCATCTACAACAAGACACGGTGAAAAGCTTGGGAGAATAGACAGAGGGTTGAACTTGAAGTCAGGGAAGCCTGGGTTCAAATTCTGCCTCTGCTTCTTTTTTTTTTCTTCTTTTCTAAGCCTTTCATTTTAAAGATGAGGCCACTGAGGACTGAGGTGCTGGGGACATTCTTGGGATCACATAGTCATGGACAGAGCTTATATTTGAATAGATGAGAATAAAGGAAAACCCTGAATTTAGGCACCCTATGCCTAATACCTAACTTTGTCAATCCTCTCTCCCGTTCCCCTTTCCCCACCAAAAGAGGAAAAGAAGATATTACAAAAGGAAAGCATAGAAAATGACCCCAAACAGACTCACACTCCCATAATTTCATATCACCTGATATCAACATATTTTCTGACAACCTGTCAGTTGCAGTCATTATAACTGGCATTATTTTCTGGGTAGAGAAGGGAAATCTCTACAATGAATTTCTTGAGCAAAGGAAAAACAAAGGAAGATCAGGAAAAGTGGGAACAGCCAGATCTCTGAGCAGTATAGATACCGCAAAAAGCACCGTACCCCTCCTTTGCTGGAACTCAGGCCCATTCATTCTTTCTTTGTCAGGTTCAGAGACTTGGAGAATTGGGTTATCTTCATTTTCTGTCTTCGCTAGGCAGCTCCTCCATTCAGGCCAATCATCACATGCCTGTGATATTTTCCAGTATAAGAAATTTCTCTAAAGTAGGCTAGCTTGTTCTCCATCTTCTCGTCCTGAGAGACCTGTGACATAGTAGCAGATGTTAGAGAAGCTGGCTTCCATCCCACCCTGCTCTTTCACTTACTGCCAGTTACGAGTTCTTTCCCTTTCTTCTTCTTCTTGTTATTCTGTTGTTTTTTAGTTGGGTCCAACTCTTCATGACCACATTGAGGGTTTTCTTGGCAAAGAGCCTTGAGAAGTTTGTCATTTCCTCCTCTAGCTCATTTTACAGATGAGGAAACTGAGGCTAACAGGGTTAAGTGACTTACCCAGGGTCATAACAGTTAGCATTTGAACTTAGGTCTTCCTGACTCCATGTCTGGCACTCTATCTAATGTACCACTTAACTGCTCCCCTTTCCCTCTTGTAGCAGCAAGCACCCCAGTGTCCTCAGGGTGGCTGCTCACACAGGTTCTTAGATCTGCTTTGATAAAGGAAAGCAACTCAAAATGGGTTAACAAGCTTACTTTAATCAGTCAAACATGTATCGTTTACCTAGTTCAGGGGAAAGAGGTCAGAACCCCGAACTTCAGAATATACAGACAGAATTATCAAGACAGAAACAGATCAAATAGACAGATTTCAAACTGTCCAACCATTACATCCATACCCAATCAACATCTGGGTTTCAAAGCCGGGGGGCTCTGGACAACGGCTTCCCAGAAACCAGATCAAATCACAGAACACTTCTCAAAGTGAGCCCCAAAACAAAGCTACACATCAGGGCTTATATAGCCTTCTCCTGGTTCAGAGAATGTAACAACCTTATTGACTCACTGGCCAATCAAGAAGTATCTACTGAAAAACAAGCCTCCCACCCCAGGCTCCAGGTGCACTTTAGCCTAGGGGCAGGGAAGATCTTACAAATTACCTCTCTAGGTCTTCATTTCTCCCTCTTTAAAATAACAGGGTTAAGTGAAGCAGTATGGCACCATTTTGTTTTTTTTTTCTTTTTTTGGAGGGGAGAAGGCAGGGCAATTGGGTTTAAGTGATTTGCCCAAGGTCATGTGGCTAATAAGTGTTAAGTGTCTGAGGCTGGATTTGGACTCAGGTCCTCCTGACTCCAGGGCTGGTACTCTATTCACTGCATCACCTAGCCACACCCATTTTGTAGAATTAGAAGACCTAGATTCAAATTTCACCTCTGTTAATACCTGTGACCATGGGCCAGTAATTTCTTGAGCTTCAGTCTCTTTATCTGTAGGATTTAGTAGTTGGACTAGTTAGTCACTAAGATCTCTCCTAATTATATGTCTGTGATTTTCTAACTGCTATCCCCTTCCACCTCTAAATTCCGTTCTTCCATTTGAACAATATATTTTTGGACTAAGTATAATTTCAATCAACACCAATTCTTAGCAAAAACTAAACACAACCAAATAACTTGCCATCCCGCCAATGTTTTCTGTGGCTTAGCTGACAGAGCACTAGACTTGGAATTAGGAAGACTGAGGTTGAGTCCTGCCTTAGTGTGGTACAGTGGAAAGAATATTGGCTTATGAGGGTAGGAGGCCTGGGTTCAGGTACTCCCTATGATACTTAATACCTCTGTGAGAAGTTATGTGGCCTACCCAGATCATAGAACAACTCTAGAGCTGGAAAGGACCAAGGTCATCTAGTTTAATCCCCTCATTTTATATAAGTTGAAACTGATGCCCAGAGAAGTTAAATGACTTGTCCAATGTCACACTAAAGTGCTGACCCAAGATCTAAAACCAGAATCTCTGACTCCCAAGCTCTCAGAATTCTTTCCATTAGTCCATGAAAGATAATAAACTTTTCATGTCTTACTAGGTATTCAATAAATGCTAAATTTTTAGAGCCTATAGTAACGTCAGTCAATAAGTATTAAGTACTATGTGTCAGACAATGTTCTCAGTGCTAAGAATATTTTTTTAATGTAAAAAACAAAACAAAACCAAGCCAGAACAGTTCCTACCTTCATGGCACATCCATTCTAATGGGAGAGACAGCATGCAGATAATGGTGTACATAGAAGGACTACATGGAGTTAATTAAAAATTATCGGAATGGGGAAGGCAATAGTAGCTGGGGTGATGAGGAAAGGTCTATTACAGTTGTCTTGCGGATATGTTGAAGGATGTCTTGAAGGAAGCCAGAGAACCTGAGAGGTGAGAAATGGTGTGTGCTGTCCATGTTGGAAGAAGCCTAGAATGATAAGAAAGCACCACCTTTGTAAGAGCTTTAATGATAAAGAGAAAACGTTATATTTGATCCTAAAGGTAACTGGAAATCACTGGAACTCAGTGAGCAGAAGAGTACCCTAGCCATATCTACACCTAGAATAATCACCTGAGTGGAGGTGGGTTGGAGCGGGGAGAGGTTTGAGGTAAGAAGAACAGTTAGATTATTGTGGGACAGTTGAGAAACGATGATGGCCTAATATAAAGTCATACCGTGTTTCCCCGATAATAAGACCTATCCCGAAAATAAGCCCTCCCCTTACTGTGTAAGATTCCTCTAAAATAAGCCCTCCCCCAAAAATAAGCCCTATTGAGATTGCTACTGTAGTGAAGGTGATCCCCTGCGCTACACGCTACATTACGGTACCTTCTGTATGCACCGTTCCCCCCCCCCCCC
>NW_027185698.1:38403122-38427803 GCF_028583685.1 Petaurus breviceps papuanus
ATAATAAGACAGTGTCTTATTATCGGGGAAACACGGTAGCTCTTTGAGTGAGAGAAAGTTGGTGTGTACCAGAAATGTCATAAAGATAGAAACGACAAGATTAGATATATCAAAGGGGTGGGGATGGAAAGAAGATGCCCTGGACAGTAATAGGGAAGTTTGGAAAGAGGAGAGGGATCAAGAAGAAAGATAATGAGTTCTGTTTTGAGTATTTTGAGTTTTATATGACTATAGGGTATCCAGGTTTTAAATGTCTAAGAGGAAGTCAGAGATGCATGACTATAGCTCAGATTACTTTATAGATCTAGAAGTCATCTGTATAGAGATCTGTTACAGTGGACAAAGCACCCCTGGGCAAGTCACTGAACCCCATTTGTCTCAGTTTCCTCACCTATAAAATAAACCATGGAAGGAAATTGAAAACCACTCCAGTATCTGCCAAGAAAACCCTAAATGGGGACACAAACAGTCGGACATGACTGAAAAAACTGAACAGCAAAAAACAACAAATCCTAGTTGAACTATGGAAGTGATGAGTTCACCGAATGAGACAGAATAGAGCCATAAAAGAAAGAGAAAGGGATCCAACATGGCGAAGTAACATGAAGAACAATGAGCTCTTCATACACTCATAACTCCTCCAAACTGATTGAGAAAGTGCCCCGGACCAAGTGCCAATCCAGAAATCCAAGAAAAAAGATTCACTCATTTTTCTATCCCAAGATGGCATGGAGAGGTAGACAGGTCTGTGGATTTGGGGAATGGGGTCTAGCCAGCTATAAGGGTTATACACCAGAGCAAAAAAAATGTCCTGGATTGAGCCTAGAGAATCCCAACGTTGTTTAAGATGCTGCTCACTGGCCAACTGGCAGCTCTGTTGCTCACTATCTAACTTCACGTTGTTGATCCAGGACAGACCTGGTGGGTGACATTCCAGGGGAAGGAGTGGTTATGGGACCTAGGTTATGTACTAAGAGAGGAGCAATTTCAGAAGCAAGTAGCACCTGGTAACTTGGACCCCAGGACTGAACTGGCAGGGCAGAGCTTTCCAGATGGCAGATAGTGACTGAGTTTATCAGCTTTCCACTACAATTCTAAATGAGGCAGGCCCACAGGCATATTGTTCAGACCCAAACCCAGATCCAGCGCTTAGACAAGAAAAGTAGAAATAGTACTTTGCCCAAGATCAGACTGCTATGGGAGCACTGAGAGCTTGTAAGTACTCAGCCTAAACTATCCCTGAGTTACTGGAATATTACCATCCTCAATACCCCAAGAAAGTAAGGGTAGGACTAGCCCAGGCACTCCCTCCAAAAATGCATATATCCTAAGCCTAACAGAAAAGTCCAAAGTCAGGAAGATGAGCAATTAAAAAAAAAAAGTCTCACTTATAAAAGCTATTATGGTGACACTTCAATACACAAACTCAGAAAAAAAAAAAAAGAATGACTCCAAAACAACGATAAGTAGTTCTACCATAAGTCATAGAGTGAGAAGTAGGACTAGGATTTGTCTCCTGATCAATCAAATTTTTACCCTGGATGAGGTCATATGGTCATAGTTCTAGAGCTGGAAGGGACCTTAGAGGCCATATCCAGTTCAATACCTAAATTTTACTAATGAGAAAACTCGAGGCCCAAGGAAGTTTAATGAGATGCTCAAGGTCCCATTGATAAGAAATGACAGAGGTAGAATTTGAACTGTCCAGAGATAGTGCTTGAGATTAATACACTTCCTGCCAAATGAAATTCTGGTCATGTTCTCTAAGATGCTGAATGGCTCGTAAATATCTTATTTTTACTGGCTAGATGCTTTCAACTTTCTGCCAATAAAATTCTTCCATTAAGATAATTTTTCCAATCCTGGTAGTTTCAGATTTAACCTGAATTAAATTTCTATCTGTATTTCCTTCCTCCTTATCACCAAGGTCAGATCCAAGTGTTATTTTCTTTTCTTTATATAATACTGCCAAGGTTTCCAATAGGAGATGTGCGAGCACAAGCCAAAAATATTAACATAATACTCAGGTTATGTTGGGGACATGGAAGAAAGAGGGAAAATATCAAATTGAACAAAATTTGCATGCTGTGGTTATTTTTTCCAATTCCCCTGGCCACATTTTTAGAGAGTTCAGCTATTTCCCAAAGGGGTGTAGATGACAAGAGTATTTCCTCTAAGAATAATGTGAAATTAGTTTTAATATATGAGTTAGGGAACAGTCATTAATAATTTGTATGGAAGCACACATCTGAAATATAGAATACTTGGGATCATAGAATTCTAAAGCTTAAAAGGAAGTTAGAACACAGAATATAGCTAGCACTGGAAAGGATTTAAAACAGGGTATTAGCAGAGCTGTTAACTACGGCTTTGTCCTGGTTACCTGGGATAGTCAAGCAACTGAGCTTAGTACCCACTGAGCAGAAGAATTAGATTAAAAAGTATAGTAAATTACCAAATGGCATGCTTCGTCACCTATCCCCACCAGCCACACACATTAGGAGAGGTCCTTCCTGCCAGACCTTGTCTACTCCTTCCATTGGTGGTATATAGCCCAGACATAGCCTTAGACTCTAACTGTAGGATCTGGTACACTGAGAGAAGAACTCTTTTTTACTTCCCTTTCACCAGGTAGTGTCCCAGAGTCTCTTCTCCCAAGAGACCTTGTGTACCAAGATCAAAGGTGTGTCCCTGAGATGCTGTTTGTGTTCAACTAAGCTTTTAGGTTGATTTGAGAGTACCTATTGGCTAGTGTGCCAGTGCTAGTAGGAAGAGGAATGTCCCTTGGGTTAATATGACTCTAAGGCATGCTTGATCTCCTAGCAGAGGTGACAGCAGCATTTCCTCCCCTAGTTCTTTTAAGTAACTTCATGTATTGCTGGTGAGAAACTGCACCTTCTAGGCACCCAGGTTATAGCTTTAGTCCAATGGGCCAGTCTCTAACACTCTTTTTGATTCCCTAGATTGTGTTGTTGTGACAGAGAGCCAACTTTGGAGTTGGGAAGACCTGAATTCAAGTGCCATCTCTGGCACATTTTAGTTGTGTGATCCTGAATAAGTTGCCATCTCTCTAAGATTATAAATTGAAGAAAAGGTGCCAATCTGTAGTAGTAAAAGAAATTTCCTTATGAAGTATTCCTTACATCAATGAAAACAAAGGACTAGACAAAAAATGAAGCCAAACAAAGCAAGATCCCAAAATACAGTAATATTTAGCAGCGTCAGTGAAAAGTTGGATTTCTAGAAGGATGGTGGAAATGGTTCAGGAGCAAGAAATGCGAAGCCCAAAACCTGTAGAATACACAGAAACCTTGTACCTATACTGTTAATGTTTTCAGTAATAAGACAAATTCAGAATATAGATTTGTTTGTAAAGTCTCACAGAGAAGAGTGGTGAAAGATCAAGAGAAGTATTGCCTGATAAAACAGTGAGAAAGAAACGTAGAGAAGACCCAACTAAGTAAACATGTTGAGAGCATTTGACAACAAAGCTGGATGGAAGGTAACAAACAAATGAACAATGGAAATGATCTATTGACATTTCTATCCCATGGCTTTAAAGAAACCTGAAAAGATTATATGAGCTCAAACAGAATGAAATGAGCAGAACCAAGAGAATACTTCATTCATTAATATATTGTAACAATTTTGGTTAGACAAACAACTTTGAAAGACTTGGGAGGTCTGAGCAACATAATGACCAACGACATTTCCAGAAGATTCAAAAACATGCTGCCCACATCCTGACGGAGAGACAATGAACTCATTGTGAAGATTGGGGTCTTTTTTTTTCTTGGACATGGCTAATGCAGGTATTTGTTTTGTTTGACTATATATGTTTGTAACAAATTTTGTCTTCCTTCATTTCTTAGTGCAGGGAGGGAGAAAATTCAGAGTTGAAAATTTTAAAATAGAGAATTTCTATCACAGACTCTTCTCTCCATCAATGGCAGCAGAGCCACCATAGTTGATCTCTAATATCACAATCTTTGCTGAGTACACAAGCAAGTACATTAGAAATGGCATTAAAGAAAAAAGGCAAAGAGACCAACTGTACACAGAAGGGATCCATGCTGAGGGAGACAAAATTTGGAGGGAGTGATTTATTTTTAAGACGAAAGTGAGGATACCAAACATTTAGGACAAAATAGACTGTATTAACAACAAAAAAAGGCATTAACCATGGAATGTTTTTCTCTATTTTCACACCTCTACAAAACCTTTTTTTTGGTAATTTTTTGAGAAGGGAAGGAAGACAGACATGAGGTTTCACTAAATTAGGCAACTTTAGGTTGGAGAGTTCCCCCCTACCACTTCAGATCAGAAATGCATAGCCTTAATTGCCTGGGGCACTGGGATGTTAGGTGACCGGCCCAGGGTCACATGGTATGTATTTTATTAGAGATCAAATGGAACTAAGGTCTTCTTGATTCAGAGGCTGGTCCTCTAGATACACTGTCTCTCTGTGAAATATTTATGACAATGTGACACTGCCTTCCTTTACACATATACCTTCCAAAGGTTTTTCTCTCCCTTAGAATTGGTCCCAAAGGGACCAATGTCCACGTGTCTTCTTTCTCGAAGCAGGAATGAAGAAGAATGTCTCTCAAGCAGACACATCAACTCATCAGTCTTTCTCTGCTCCAATGAGGAGAGACTTGTGCAAATACTCCAGGCTTGAACCCTGGGTTACAAAGGTGATCTACTCATGCATCAAATACTTCCTTGGGGCAGCTCTCAAACCATATTTTATAGCAGCCCACATCATCACAGTCACATAACTGAATTAAAGATGCAGAGAAGACAAGATTTCACTACTGTTATTGTTAGTGTAGCATTTGATTTGAGTGAGCAAAATAGTGCCTTAAAATGCCTTTTTACACCAAAAAAAAAGTTGTCTCCAGTCCATAGGTCAAAATCACCCAAGATTCTTCAAAAGATGAAATAGCAATAATTTTCTCAGCCATCTTCTGATATTTAATATCAAGCAATTCATAAAACAGGGAGACATATGCTTGCTAAATGTTTCTCTTTTTTGTAACTACTGAAGAAGATGCCTAGCAAAGAGTCTAAATTGAGAGAGGGATTTCCTACAGATTGTGATGTCCTCCAGATGCTTGAATGCATCTGTGCTGAATGCATCAAGCATCAGAACTTTGTGAAATCTCCAAAATGAGAGCCACAATTACTCAATAGATTTCAGCCCAACTATTAATGAAGAAAACACCAGGTAGATGAAAGAATGCCTGTGGACCAGATTATAACGTTGTAATAGTAATTGAATTTAAAGATCCCCCTGTATTGGCTTGGTTTTTGGTTTGATTGTGTTAAAACCCCTAGCTTGTGAATCCCACTTGTGGGATGGACTTGTTGACGTGAAAAGAGAGGGCTGAACTGGGAGGAGCTGGTGATGTAAATTTAGAGAGACACAAGAAAAGAAAGAGGCAGAAGAACTTTTTGGAAGCAGCACCTTGGAGGCAGAGAGAGACTGAGAGGATTGCTGAAGGCCACTTTGAATTGCCCAGGACTTTTGAGAGCTCCCACCCAGAGCTGCCAAGGACTGAGGAGACATGGCTGTTATGCTGGTACTTTGTCTGTCTGTTTTGATGTTGTTTTGCCAGATTTGTCCACTGGTGAAAGACAGTCCTGTTGTGCAGAGGTCTGGGAACCTTGCTGTTGGTTCAGAGCTCCTGAGACTGTTCTGCAGACAGAGAGTGAATTCTGTCCACTGGTGAAGGACAGTGCTTTTGTTGCAGAGGTCCTGGAACCTTTCTGTTGGTTCAGAAGCCCTGAAGAAGGATTTTCTTGTTGTATGTTTACAGAAATCCTGGAAGAGGGTTTTGCTAATGTTTTCAGGGATCCTAGGACTGTTCTGCAGACAGAGAATGAATTAATGAAGGGACTGGCAATGTATCTTGTGGCCTTGCTAAGCTTTGTCTCCCCAGGAACAAAGATTGCTGAGAACTTGCCTCATGTCAAGATAAAGAAAAGACCTCCATTTGGGTATTAAATGCTGTGCTTAAGCTTTTTGTAACTCTGGGGGTAGAATCAATTGTAATCCAGGGGTGGGGAACTTTTGACCTTTTTTTGTGCTCTGTGATTAAACAAATGAATGTACTTTACTTATGATTGGAAACTAATCTCCATTTGAGAAGAGGGGCTTTGTGGTGGACTAAATGAATGTACAGCCTAGGGGTGGAGTAGTATTTAGAAGAGGGACTTTGTGATTGATTAAATGAATGTAATGCCCAGGGGTGGGGTAGTGCTTGGAGATTATTGAATCACACTTGGTAAATGCTGTATTTTGAATTATGCTATATTTTGATTCTGTCTGTTCTTAATTTGTCACTGAATAAAATGGAGAGCACCTATGCTGGTATTTTGAACCTTGGGAAGTTGCCTTTGCTTGGCATTACAAACATGAAATTTCATGGATAAACAATAGAGAGTTGGTTCATCAGTACATATAGTTCTGGGAGTATCCCTACAGTTGGAGAATATGTGGGCCCAGAACTCAATAGGAGAAGGAGGTCAGGCTGGGAAATTGTATAATGCCCTCAGTCTTCTCCGTGAAACAAGGGGGCTCATCATTTTAACAACACTATGCTTCTGGTGATTCTGTAAGGCTATGAAGCAGGCATGTATTTCATAGTCTGAAAAATTTAAGTTAGAGAGCATTAAAAGGCCACAGACTTGGTATCTTTAGTTTCCTCAGTTGTACAATGAGAAGTTTGACAACCTTTACTTTTCCTTACAGCTGTAACATTTATATTCTGGTCTTTCTGGCTCTAATAGACTTTGTTCTGTATTCTTTAGTGGGAATTTAAAATTGTTTAAAAAGCCCACACCGTGTCCCCAGTCATTCTATCCCATCACATAGAAATCTTACTATAAGAGTTTCCTTTCTTCTGGAACAGGAAGGTAGAAGTCACATGGAAGCAAGTTTTGACTTAGTAATAAGTAATCATTTCTGAACTATTTGAGCTATCTAGAAATGGGATAAAGTCTGCCATGCCAGTAATGAGATTCTCCTTACAGAAAATTTGCAATCAGAGCCTGGACACTGTCCATGGGGTAGGAGGTAAGATTGGATTAGCCTTCCAAGGCTAAGATCCTAAGATTCTGTTAGTAATTATCCCTGGTTAAATGCAATTTCCCCTGAGGAGAACTATGACTGTAAGCCATTACAAATCATCATGATCTTTGTGAACTAGTTTATTATTTCTTGATTTCTAACCCTTGGCTAAGGACAGGTGCCTGTGAAAATGAGACACAGAAGAAGTTATTTTGATTGGGACCAGAGGTCCAGAGCATGAAGGACCCCTTCATCAGTATGGTAGGGAAAAATAAACAAGGAAGGAAGGGAGGAAGGAAGGAAGGAAGGAAGGAAGGAAGGAAGGAAGGAAGGAAGGAAGGAAAGAAAGAAAGAAAGAAAGAAAGAAAGAAAGAAAGAAAGAAAGAAAGAAAGAAAGAAAGAAAGAAAGAAAGAAAGAAAGAAAGAAGGAAAGAAGGAAGGAAGGAAGGAAGGAGAATTTATTAAGCACCTAATATGTTCCAGGCATGATGCTAAGCTCTTTACAAATATTATCTCATTTGAATCCCAACCCTAGGAGGCAAATGCATTGTTATCCCTCATTTTACAATTGAGGAAACTGAGAAAGATTGAGATTAAGTGACATGCACAGAGTCATGGCTAGTAAGCATCTGAGAACAAATTTGAAGTCAGGTGTTCCTTACTCCAGACCTACCATTCTCTTCACTGACCCACCTAACTGCTTATGAAAGCACAGATCTACATGTGTTGGGGTCCATAGTCTTGCAACTATACCACAGCAAGGAGGTAGCTTGGCTAGCCTCCCACCACCACCACCATAAAGAGAGGCTGACCCATTGGGTGAGACAAATTGCCTGTCACCAAGACTTCATGTTTTCCCTTCCCTATGTCCCCAGTTCTTTTTATTTTTCTTTAAAAAACATTTATTATTAATTTTTTAGGTAATCATGTCAGTTTCCAAGGCCACCTCTCCTCCTGCCCCATATAACCCTTCATTCTTCAAAGAAAAAGTACACTAAAACAAAACAAGTCAACATGTTGATCATGTCTAACAATTGATGTAGCATTCTGCACAGATTGTTCACCATTTCATTGCTGAGAGGAAGGAGGCACCTTCGCCCTCAGGCCTCTGAACTTAAAACTCATTCCTGAACTGCTCCTAGTACTGATTTTGCAATCTTCAGGCGCAGGATTTTTCTGGTTCTGAACACTTTCCTCTATCAGTGCATATAAGACTGATCAAATTCAACTAATTTCATTAGATTCATTCTTTCTTAGGGTGCAATAATAGATTATGTTCATATATTGTTTTGTTTTGGTTTTAGCTGTTTCCCAATTGATGGATACCCACCTGGCTTCCAATTCATTTATTCAAAAGTGAGCTTCCACTTGTTTTGTTCATATGGGGCCTGCCTTTCTGTCTCTGATCTCCATGGGGTGTGTCTTTAGTAGGTGATAGTGCGGAAAGGGCTGAACTTGGAGTCAGGATATAATGCCAATGCAATATTCACAGGACCCACAGTGGCTATGACTATGCTAGTGTAGTTGTGAATCACAAAATGTAAAAGACTCTCCACATGGAAGGCAGAACCAAAACATTTATTCAAACACCAGAAAGTCAAATCCATCATAGCAACCAAGAAGTTGGTATACATTACCAATTCAGTAAATACCAACATTCCTAACTCTTCCCTTCATCAGGCCTTCAAAACAAAACAGGCCCCCCCTTAAGCAAAAATGGCCCTCTCTCACTCACACTAGCTGCTCTGCCTCCATGCTGTTTGCTCCCAGTTGTTCTGGATCTCTCCTCTGCTCCTTCCTGTTCCACCCTCTCAGCAAGCTCCTCTCCCCTTCCCCCTCCCCCATGTACTCCATGTGATTGCATTTGGCCTATTAAGGGGCAGGGAAGAATTCAAAATTCAAAAAAAAATTCAAAATTCAGGGAAGAATTCAAATTCTTATTACCATTACACAAGAAGACCCAAGTTCAAATCCTGCCTTAGATACCAGCATTCTGACTTAAGCAAATCATTTCATCTTTTTCTGACTCAGTTTTCCCCTCTGTAAACTGGGGTTAATAGTAACACATATCTTCCAGAGTGGTTGCAAGGATCAAATGAGATAATAAGGTAAAATGCTTTGTGAACCTTAACGAGCAATATAAAATAATCAAATGCTATTCTATCACTGGGTCAGAGAATATATGCAGTTTTAATCTTTTCCAACAAAATTCCAAATTGTTTTCTGGAAACTGGAGCAGTTCTATCACCTGAGTGTGTGTGTCTTCCAATAGCCCCTCCAATTTGTCCTTTTTTGTCTTTTGTCTTCTTTACCCATTTTGTGGTAATAATATTTAAAATAGTGAAATTTATTTAGTATTTCAAGGCTTGCAAAGCATTCTACACATTTTATATCATTCAGTGCTCATAACAAGAGTAGGTATTATTATTATCCTCATTTTACAGTTGAGGAAAGTGAGCCAGTGAGTGTTTAAGTGACATGCCCAGGGTCAGTGAGCATTTGAGGCAGGATTTAGGACCCATGTGTTCTTGGCTCCAAGTCCCAGCATTCTATCCAATAAAATGTAAGATATTTTAGGGCTATTACTCTGTATAAACCTTGTCTCTCCCAAATCCTTTTCCATCCCCCTCCTCGACAGCATCCCTGTTAGTCCTATGAGAAACAGGTTCTTATAAACAATCCTCTATTCTTATGTATTATTATATTAATTATATATTATTCTTATATTTTTAGACCAGGCATAAATGAGAAATGAGGAAGTCAGTCTACTCATTTGATGTGGTTATTTGGAAGCATGAATGGTTCATCTTTCTGTCTTACAGTAAGAGGTGAGGAGGTGAGGAAGCAATGATGGAGGGGAGGTTGGAGAAGGGATTTTGTGACCCCTTTCCCTCCTACCTGTTTTGGAAAGTAGCCCTGAGTAATTTGTATACTCCCACCCTGTTGTCCAGAGGGAAATTCCAGGGATTGACAGACTGCTTAAATAATCAGATTAGCAGGATTGAATGAACCAGTCATCTCAGTCATTAAGGCAGTTGTCTGGGTGAGAGGAGAATAAGGTAAGGTGAATAAAAAAATCCCCTAGTTGTACCTGGGCCCTTTGTGTCATGTGAGAGGCATCTGCCAGACAACTAAAAGGAAAGCAAGAGCACAAATGAGAGACAGAGAAACTGGAAGGAAACATGATGAATATAAGAGTTAAACATAGAAAGCCTGGCATGATTGCCATGCATACACGGAGATCTAATGACATAATGTATGATAACCATTTTATATTTGGCAAAGAGCCAAGCAAATTCAAGGCATTCTGATTAGGGCGATTACTGTCACCTATCCGTGGGTTTTTGTTTATTTTCTTTCTAGACCCAATAAAGTTTGTTTTTTTTTCCTCTTTTATTCTACTTGACCCATGAGAACCTCTCCAACCCATGAGCATTGCTTTGGAATTCCAATGTGGGAGAGTTTGAAGCAATAAGAACTTAGGGACATAGACCATTAGATTATTAGGGACTTGTGGGCCATCAGAGTAGAAAATATGGAATATCAGAGCAGGAAATGACTTTCAGAACATGTGGGTGAACCTCCTTTTATTGATATGGAACTCAGACCCAGAGAATAAGTGAAGTTCCCAACTTCATCCCCCCTTATTTCTAGCACATTCCCTCTATTATTTCCTATTTATTCTGTATATATAGTCTTTATGTAGCCATTTGGCTGTTGTTTATCCAATTAGACTGCAAGCTCCTTGCATGGACTGTCTTTTACCTTTATTTTTTTGCATCCCTGTTACTTAGCACAGTGCCTAGCACACAGTAGGTGCTTAATTATTGCTTATTGACTAAGTAGTAGAGTGGCTTAATTGGAACTACATCTCTACTAGAAAAATAATAATAAAATTAATCTAGAGGAACAAAAATGGTCAACAATATCAAGGGAATCAACAGGGCAAAATGGGAAGAAAGGGGTCTATCAATGTCAGATCTCAAACTATGTTATAAAGCTGCACTTGTCAAAACAACTTCATACTAGGTGAGCAATAGAGAGGTTGACCAGTGGAACAGATTAAGTACTCAATATACAGAAGCAAATAAGCACAGGGACCTTGTCTTTATAAACCAAAAGATCCCAGCAATTGAGACAAGAACTCACTCTTTTAAGAAAAACTGTTGGGGAAACAGAAAAGTACTAGAGCAGAAAATAGGCATAGAACAACACCTCCCATCTTATATCACAGGGTAAGTTCAAAATGGTTACATGATTTAGACATAAACAGTGATATTGTAAGCAAATTAGTGAAGCATAAAAGAAATTACCTGTCATCTCTACTGATATTAGGAAGAGTTCATGAACAAACAAGAGATAGAGAAAATTACAGAAGGCAAAACAGATAATTTTGATTACATAATTAAAAGGTCTTGCACAAACAAAACCAATGCAACTAAAATGAAAAGAAAAGCAGGAAACTGGAGGAAAAAATTTTTGTAGCAAGTTTCTCTGACAAAGGTCTTATTTATGAAATATATAGAGAACTGAGTCAAATTAAGAGCCATTCACCAATTTATAAAGAGTCAATGGATATGAGTAGGTAATTTTTAGAGGAAGAAATCAAAGCTATCAGTAGCCATATGAAAAAAAATTCCAAATCACTAATAATGTGAGAAATGCAAATTAAAGAAACTCTCTAGTACTATACCCATCAGATAGGTTAAGAACAAAAAAGGAAAATTATGTACTCCAAATCACTAGTAGTTAGAGAAATGCAAATTTTTAAAACTTTGAAGTACCACATCTCAGGGCAGCTACATGGTACAGTAGATAGGGTGCTAGGTCTGGAGTCAGGAAGACTCATCTTCCTGAGTTGAATTTGGGCCTCATCCACTTGCTAGTTGCATGACCCTGGGCACGACCCTTAACCTTGTTTGTCTCAGTTTCCTCATCTATAAAATAAACTAGAGAAGGGAATGGCAAACCACTCCAGTATCTGCCAAGAAAACCCCAAATGGGCTCATGATGACTCAACAATGACAACAACACCTCACATACATTAGATAACTTAAGATAACAAAAAATGACAAATATTGGAAGAGATGTGGGAAAATAGATACAATAGTACATTGTTAGTGTTGTGATCGATCCAACCATCCTGGGAGCAATTTGGAACTATGCCCCAAAAGCTATGAAACCATGTATACTTTTTGACCCAGCAATATTGCAATTAGGTCTATATCCCACAGAGAGACAAGAAAAAGGAAGAGGCCATGTGTACAAAAATATAGCAGCTTTTTATGTTAGGAAATAATTGGAAACCAAAGGGATACCCATCAATTAGGAAGCAGGTGAACAAGTTATAGTATATGAATGTGATGGAATACTACTGTATTGTAAGAAATGATGAAGGAGATCGCTTCAGAAAAACCTAGGAAGATGTATATGAACTAATGCAAAGTGAAGTAAGCAGAAACAGAACAATTTACCCAGTAATGGAAATAATATAAAGATGATCAACTGAGAGACTTAGTAACTCTGATCAACATTATAACCCACCACAATTCTAAAGACTCACAATGAAAAATGCAATCCACTTCCAGAGAGAGAATTGATGGACTCAGTGCAGATGGAAGCATATTTTTCCTTTTTATTTTTCTTTATTGCTCCTGAATATGGCAAGTGTGGAAATTTATTTTCCATGACCATACATATTTGTAATGTTTTTTTTCTTGCTTTTCCAATAGGAGGAGGAAAAAGGGAGAAGAGAGAGAATTTGGAATTGAAAATAGAATAAAAGTGAATTAAAAACAGAAAGAAATGAGTTTCCTTTTCCACATCCTGCCTGGAAGGCCACATGGGTTATATTTTACTCTTCTCCCAGGGTTCTCCAGTACCCTGAGGGGGATTGAGGAGTGTCTCACCTCTCTGCAAATGACCTCTCAACTTTAGAAGGTGCTCCTTTGCAACTTGGTTTCATTTAACCACTGATAGTCACATTAGTTTTGACAAAGGACTATTTACTTCAAAAAAATTAATCACAAATAATCAGACTTATTCCCCACCAACACATGGTAAGCATAATACTCCTCTCTCCTTGAACCACCTTAGTCTCCTGGGAAGGGGAGAGGATTATAAGGTTCGTAGCCTATTTTCTTTTCCCGTAGAGCACAGTCCTAGTTGCAAATCTAAAATTCTCATCAGGTTTGAGTCCTAGGTACCCTGGTTTCTCATGGCTTCCATGCCAGCCTAGCTGGCTCCATCACCCTGCCTGTAATCCTGGCTTCACAGTTACCATGGATCTAACTGCAGGGTCTCATGAGGAATACCTCAGGCACCAGAAACTGAGGAGAATAAACAACATAGAACAGAAACAATTCTATGTCTTGGAGCCAGGGTAAAAGAGGGATCAACAGAAGAAATGTCCTTTCCTTCTCGCTGGTTCAGCTCATGGGGCTGTCATTGTGGGTGTACTACAACGTTCACTTTGGGGGCAGAAAAGAGAACTGCAGAGAAGGAATATGACAGAAAAGAGAACTACCAGCTCATTTTCACCAGATTTAAAGATACAAGCAGCCAAGCAAAAGAGTTTATCCCAACCCATGTGGTAGGGCATGCAGCAGCCTCCAATGTTAGGCAAACTGGGCATGCTCACAAGGCCCCTCAAGGGCGTCATTACATTAGGAGAGCTGGGCATACTCAGAGAAGCCCAGGTCACATTTGTAATGGATTTTGTTTTTCTTCTCAATGGGTATAGGAGGAATGAGAGAATTTGAAATTAAAATAAAATGGAATTGAATTGAATTTTTAAAAAAAAGAGAGAAAGAAAAAGAAATGAGCTCCAGTTTCTTGTGCCCAAATCCAGTGCCTTTGCCCAATATCATGTTGGATTTCACTTTAAAATTCTAGAAATTATATGATATAATGGCTAGCTGATTGGTCTCAGAGGCAGAAAGATTTGAATTCAAGTTCTGCTTCTGATACTACTGACTGTGTGACCCTAGCAAAGTCCCTTAACCTCTCAGCAACTCAGACAACTCTACAACTAGAAGCTGGAAGTTGTTAGTCTGCCTTGTTCTTTAGCAGGAGATCTTCACGCTAATGGAATTACAGGTCCATTCCCTTATTCCCTACCAAAACAAAACAAAACAAATCTCAAAATGTAAAATATAGCAGTCAGGGAACACGACGCTTTGGCAACACAGTTGTCAAGGGCATTATTTTTTTTGGCATTGAAAACAAGTCCAGAGGCGGCTAGGTGGCGCAATGAATAGAGCACCAGCCCTGGAGTCAGGAGGACATGAGTTCAAATCCGGCCTCAGACACTTAACACAAAAACTAACTGTGTGACCTTGGGCAAGTCACTTAACCCCAATTGCCCTCCAAAAAGCAAAAAAAGAAAAAAAGTCCAACTAGACAACCTATCATTGATCTTTAGTATGGAGACTATAGAAATTAGGGGGAAAAAACTACCTATTTTCTCACCATAATGCTTAATTTAGTTTCAGGCTAAATGAATAGACCAGGACAATCCATTTTGAAATTTGGTGTAGGTGGTCATACAGTTATCCCTCATAAGCATTTGCAAGGCATTGAGAGCAGTGAGGTGAATACATATTCCTATGTCCCTCACTCAATTTCCAGTCACTAAGGAGACTTGTGAGGAACAGATCAGCTTCTCCTCATACTGCCTTTGACACTTACTACCTGGATGACTTTGGAAAAAATGACATCAATTCTCTTGACCTCAGTTTTCTAATCTATAAAATGGGGAGTTTGGACTAGATACCCCCAGATGTCCCTTCTGGCTCTAGAGGTACCACTCAATGATTCTATGACCCCTAAAAGTAAGGGAATGGGGACTGGCTCAGTCATAACAAGAATGCTTTGGGGCAGAAATAATCCCGAGGATGTTTGGATATCATAAAACTAGGTGGTTCATAATTCAACCATTCTGGAGAGCCATTTGGAACTATGTGCAAAGGGCTATAAAACCATGCATACCCTTTGACCTAGAAATGCCACTACTAGGTCTGTATCCCCAAAGAGATTTTTAAAAAGCAAAAGAACTTATATGTACAAAATTACTTATAGCAGCTCTTCTTTGGAGGCAAAGAATTGGAAATTGAGAGGATACCTGTCAATTGGGGAATGGCTGAACAAACTGTGGTATGTGATTGTGATGGAATACTAATGTGCTATAAGAAATGTTGAGCAGGATGCTCTCAGAAAAACCTGGAAAGACTTACATGAACGGATGCAAAGTGAAATGTACTGTGTACAAAGTAACAGCAATATTTTAAGATGATCAGTTGTGAATGACTCAGCTGTTTTCAGCAATACAATGATCCAAGACAACTGTAAAGGACTTTTGATGAATAATGCTATCCATCTCCAGAGAAAGATTGATTGTGTCTGAATACAGATTGAAGCCTATTTTTTTTTTACTTTCTTTATTTTTCTTGAGGTTGTTTTTTTTATGTTTCCTTTCACAACATGATTATTATGGGAATGTTTTGCATGACTACACATTACCTGTATTGAATTATTTGCCTTCTCAATGAGGAGATGAGGAGAGAGGAAGGGAGAGAATTTGGAACTCAAAGTTTTAAATACAAATGTTAAAATTTGTTTTTACATGTAATTGGAGGAAAATAAAATCCTAAATTAAAATAAATAAATAAGTAGATAGATAGATAGATAGATGATTGATAGATAGATAGATAGATAGATAGATAGATAGATAGATAGATAGATAGATAGATAGATAAATGGAGGCTCTGGGAAGTGCCATTCAATCAGGAAAGAAAAAAATTAGTTGGTTCAGTAGATGCGGTGGTAGACCTGGAGTCAGGAAGAGCTCAGTTCAAATTTTACCGCAGACACTGACTAGCTGTATGACATTAGGCAAGTCACTTAATAGCTGTCTGCCTCAGTTTCCTCAAGTGTAAAATGCTCATAATTATAGCACCTACTTCCAAGAGTTGTTTTGAGGAACAAATGATATAATATTCATAGAGTTCTTTGTAAACCTTAAAGTTCTATATACACACTAGCTATTGTTCAATGGTATTTTCTAAATGATAGTAATAGGTACAAGGTGCAAGGATAGGTATAAGGATACAACCATGTTGCATTATTTTTTGACTCTCTAGTTGAAGGTCTTGTGCATATTAAGAATTTTTAAAAAAATTTTTGAATTTTATTGCCTAGATCTGTTAAAATAAGGTAATTCTCTGTTTGAATGAATTAAGCTTAATTATTATAACAGGAAACAGAAAGAAACCCATGATCGTTTGTTCAGTAGAAACGAGCATCTCAAAACTCCCTATATGACTTCTCAGCTTACCATGTTCCTAAGAGACATTCACAGAAAAACAGAATTAGTATTTTAGATTCTTAGAGTTGGAAGAGACCATAGAGAAGGGTATATACTCCAACCTTTATTTAAGCAGGAATTCCTTTATCAAACAGTATGGCTTTCATATGGTTATCTACTGTTTAAGTCTATGCTCATACCAAAATCTACTTATAAATAAACAGTTTGGGACATGTTAGACATGTGATCAAATCACTGCTGAAATGAAAACTTTGAACTACTCATTAGGTCATACATACTGTGATTAGCACTGAAATGATTTGTTAACATTTTTTGATAGAATATCAGAGCAAGACAAGCCTAAATAACCAGATCCCCTAATTTTCCAAATCACTGAGGTCCGGAGGGGTTCAATGATTTGCGTAGGATCATACAGGCTGCCAGTATGTGGTGGAGTTAGGATTCAAAGCCAGATCATCAGACTCCAAGCCTAGTGAATTTCTCCCCATACTTTGCCCCTACTCCCCTCAAGTGAATTTTAAAAATATGGTAGTTTCCCCCTAAGGAATTCAGGCCTAAAAACTGTTCTTGATGAAATGTCCACAAGACAGAAGCAATAAACATAGCTTGAATGGAAAATATGTTTCAGAACCAGCAAGACCTGGGTTCAAAACCTACCTCTGATATATATGGGCTGTGGGACTCCTGGGTACGTCACTTAAACTTGAAGTGATCTAGGGCAATTCCTAAGACTCTGAGTTACAGAGAAGGTGCCCAGTAACATTGGGACAGGGAGTTCCCGATTTCAATATAAGCAGATAGCTAAACCCTCTTAAAACATGGAGGCAAAGAAAAGATTTCACTTACTAAAATATCCAAATTGGTGTATTAATTTTTCTACCTTGTGCTATGTATCTATGGCTTATTTTCTCTTTTGAGAATAAATTTCATGCTCCCAGCCTTCTTGTCTTTGCTTATACAGAATCCTATCCCCTCCTATCAATTCAGTTAGGACTTTAGAGATTTCTGACAAAGGAATACGTTGGACCAAGGGGATAAAGTGATTTAGAGATTTGTCTAAAGCTGAAATTCAATCAGTCCTTCAAGAGGCAGCTCCAATACCATGTTCCTCATGTGATACAGACACATCCCCTTCACCCCTAATATACTTTTACACTTTGGCTCTGGATCTTCCCATACTCCTTTTCCCCCCATGCAGAGGTCATTGGGGGCTCTGAATTGTACCAATCAGATATCTTTATCTGTAAGGATTTCATGACAGATCCCTCAATGCTAAATCACTAAGTAGGCATTAGGACCTATTTTCAATATCCCTACCTAGGCACAGGCTAGTAGTACCTGCTTCTGTATTTTCCCTGACTTTTCAGTTACTCACAAACTTGTTAACTAGAGGTTAGCTTGAGGTAGCAACCTGGACTCTCCAGACGGCCACACCCACACGTGAGAAATGCATTCTCAAATTTCCAGAGAAGTCACACCCAGAATCCTCCACTCCCCTTTGAATCAATACCTCAGCGGCACACACACTCACTGACTTTCTCCAGTCACTCCACAAAACCTTAAGTCTCCATTCACGACACATTCAAACATCTCCCCATACTGGGTCACAGATACCCAGGGGTCTGCTTCCAGTCTGTCCAACTCCACTAATTACCAGAAGCAGATGACTGTGCTACTCACTAAGAGCATCTGCCGGCCTTCATTGTCTGAGGATATGGCCTGCCTTTGCATTGGATGGCCCCAGAATCTAAAGTCATGAAGCCATCTGTAATGACCCAGCCAGAAATTATTTTTGCTTCACCAGGAGTCTTATAATCCTTCTCTACAAGTGCTCCTGTCCTTAGGTTTTATTATCTGTGTTTCATCACTTCTACTAGAATGAGAGCTTTCCGAAGGCAGGGAGTTTGCTTATTTTTGCATTCCCCATAGCAATGAGAACAAAGCTCTTCTGTAAGATAGTATGTAGGGGATTAATGTGTGTGTGTGTGTGTGTGTGTGTGTTTAAATATTAAAGCAGTTTAGGGGTGGATGGGTAGCAAAGTAAATAGAGCACCAGTTCTGAAGTCAGGAGGACCTGAATTCAAATTCGGCCTCAGACACGTAAAACTAGCCATGTGACCTTGGGCAAGTCACTTAACCCCAATTGCCCTACTTCCCCCCCTCCAAAAAAAAGAGGGCAAGAAACAAACAAACAAATAATAAATAAATAAAGCACATTATTTCAAACACAGTGATATTAGGTTCTCTCATCTGGGTTACTTCACATCCTAACCTGGAGAGTTAGATGACTTCCTACTGCAGACCTTCTGGACTCATTAAGATCACAAGATTTAAAGATGGAAGCTACCTTGGAAATCATCTAGTGTTAATTCTCACCCCTCATTTAAAGGGAAACTGAAGTCCTGACAGATGAAGTGATTGCCCAAATTATTATAATTATAAACAAAATGTTATAAAAGATTTATAAAATAAATGTAAAATATATTTTAGAAATATATTTTATCCATAAAATATATTTTATAAAATAAAATATTATAAAAGATAATCTTATAAAAATATTATAAGCAAAATACTAAGGAACCAAGATCTTTTGACTCTAAATACATTTTGGGAGTAGTTGAGGTTTTTGTTTTTTTTTCTGCACTCCAAAGTATAGAAAGCTTAGCAGACAACATAATACAAATATCTTAACCATCATGAAGGACTCCTTCAACTTGAGAGTTGCCTGATCACATCAAAACAATCAAAATTGCTTTCCCATCTAAGTCAGGAATCTGTCAGGGATGGTTATGATAGAGATGTTTATTTTGACATCCATTAAAACCTAATTAGGATCTGAAAAATTAAACAAAATATTCTTGCTTAGCAATATATGCTAAGTAATATATGCCTTTAAGGGTCATGGGAGAAGGGTAGAACTTAGCTTTCCTTTTCTCGTCTCAAAGATTTCAACACTTCATTATATGCCCGTCATCTGATTATATCTGACATGGGTGGTATTTCAGCAGCACTAAGCATTTCACAGTGGAGTGAGTAACTAACATAAGGAGATCTTCTCGTATGCAGGCCAGGCCCCAGCCAGCTCCTTTCCCACGACACTTTCTTGGTCAGGAAGTAGAACTTGGCATTTGGCACAACCTACAAGATGGCCCCATTTCTCCAGCTGCCTGAGGAGGCCAATTCACTCTCTTTGGACACAGTGGTCCAACTCTGTGCACACCATCAAGTGCCCAGTAAATGATAGTTGTGTGAATTCATTCACTGGGAGACAGTCTGGTGTAGTTTGAGGGAGTTTATTTCTTAGTTTCTCCTTTATTAGCCATGTGGCATTGAGAAAGTCACTTCTTGTCTCTGCACCACAATTTCCTCTTGGTAAAATGGGAAGAACAATTGCATGACCTATCTTATAGGTTCTGTATGAAGATCGAATGAGATAATGGATAGCAAAATAATTTGTAAATCTTAAAGCACTAATTATAAGCCATTATTAAATAATAATATTAATAATAATAAATAATATTTGAGAAATATTTGTTAAAGACCCATTATGTCAACAGTCTTCTGCTAGAGACTGTCAGGGATAGAAGTGCAATTCAATTCAGCATTATGGAGGCCTACTCTATGCAAGGTACTGGGCAAGGTCCATAACATTAAAAGGAAAAATAGTGCTTATCCTTAAGGAGGCTGTATTCTACAAGAATAACCTTCATCTAGCAATTGGAAAAATGAGATTGAAGGGCAGTGCTGATTTCTATTGGGTGGTACAGTGGACAGAGCACTGGGCTTAGAATCAGGAAGACTCCTCTTTATGAGTTCAAATCTAGCCTCAGACACTTACTAGCTGTATGAACCTGAGCAAGTCAATTGCCTGTTTGCCTCAATTCTTTAAAATTAGCTGGACGAGCAAATGGAAAATCACACTTGTATTTTTGCCAAGAAAATCCCAAATGGGGTCACAAAGAGTTGGACACAACTAAAGAAAATAGTGTCATTGACTCACATAGTGTTAGGATCAGGGGGGAAATGGTTTAATGATGGAGAGTGTTGGTCTTTGAGTTACAAGTTTAAGTTATTTAACCTCTTTGTGCCTTGGTTTCCTTATCTGTAAAATTGGGAGAATAACAGCTGTGCTGTGAGCGAAGAACTTCATAACCCGTAAAATGCTACAGAAATGTGAAGCATAGTCCCAATGGTAATGGAAGAAGGGTTAGATCACATACTTAGTGATGCTAGGAAGTAAAACACAGAGATACAATAAGAGAAATAGGAAATAAAAAAGATCAGTTGGTTCTGAGGAAGGTGGGACCATTTCTAGTTTAGGAAGAGGCAGAGGAAGATATCATAAAGGTTAACATTTGAGCTCAGTCTTGAAGGATTGGTAGGAGTTAGGTAGGAGATAGAAAAGGAAGAAAACTCTAGATAATAAAAATAACAATAAATAATGATTGCCTATAATTACAGGATGAGAAGGTTTGTAAGAGAATTGGAGTAGATTTTCTCATTTGAATCTCACAATATCCCTGTGAGGTAAATAATATTAGTCAGCTATTCACATAGAGCTTTAAGGTTTCTAAATGCTTCACAAATATTACCTCATTTCATCTGCACACCTGTAAGGTGTTTTTATCCCCATTTTACAGATGAAGAAAGGGGGAAGGGCTGGGTCACATAACTTGCAAATGTCTGAGACTGGATTTGAATTTAGCTCTTCGTGATTCAAATCCAGTGTTCTATGTGCTGCATCACCTAGATGCTTCTAAAGACATTTGTTATTCTAATCCTCATATTGCTGATGAGGACACGGACTAAGAGAGACTAAGTGACTTACCCAGCATTACATAGTTAGAGTTGGAGGTGAGGGTTCATTTTGGTTCTTCCTGACCAAGTTCAAAACTTGATCCATTATGCCATGTTGCCTTTCACATACAAAGGACAGCATGAGAAAAGTAGAGAAAGGAAAGGAGGAGGAGAGAAAAGGAGGAGGGAAGGGAGAAGAGGAGGAAAGGAAAGGAGGAGAGAGAGACAACTTAAAGAAGAATGAATAGGTCCTGAACTGGTCTTGGGATCAAGAAGACCTGAGTTCAAATCCACCCTCAGGTACTTCACAGTTGTGAGACTCTGGACAAGTCACTTAACCTCTCTGTGCCTTAGTTTCCCTGTTATACAATATGGGGATAATGATAGTATTTCACAGGATTGTTGTGAAAATAAAATGAAATAGCATTGTGTAAACTCTAGTTATTTTTAAAAAGGATGTGAGAAAAGATTATTTAGGGATCAAATCATAGAAAACCATTGATTGCAAGTGAAAAAAGTCTTGATTTTATTAAGTGAATGATGAGGAACCATTGGAGCTTTTTGAAGAAGGGGGTGATGGGTTCAGAGCTATTATATCACAATAACTTGTATCTTTCAGTCTTTAAAACAGCCTGATAACATATTTGGGTAACTCGATCTGGGTGTATAAAAAGCCCCAAAAGAACAGAAGGAGAAAGAACTCCTACCAATCTAGAGAGAGGCAGAGGGTCAGTCACTTGATAAATGGCAGAATTTTGGAAGTGTTTGGGAAGACCCTCCTCTCTAAAATCTCTCCAGCCTGCCTCCTGGTGCCTAGAATTCTTCTCTCTTTTTTTGCCCTTGTTTTTTTGGAGGGCAATTGGGGTTAAGTGACTTGCCCAAGGTCACATGGCTAGTAAGTGTTAAGTTTCTGAGGCTGGATTTGAACTCAGGTCCACCTGACTCCGGGGCTGGCGCTTTACTCACTGTGCCACCTAGCCGCCCCACCTCGAATTCTTCTAATGCCTGTCAGAGTCCCTTGACTTTTGGTGTACTCCTTCCTAATAGACCAGACAAGGGCTCAGAAGGTGGTAAGAACAGTCCTCACGGCCCTTCTGAGTACTTTAACGCAAGATATTGGGCAGCCTAAAACGTAGCATGGACCACACAGATTCCACAAATATACCCATAAGAATACAGACCCAAACACACAGGACAAGTCCCACACATACCCAAACTCTCTAGAAATTCACTGCTTTGCCACCAAAAGGGATCATCTGGTTCCCTTGCTCTCTCCATTTTCTGCACACAGAACTCTGCAGCAGCAGGAGGGTCACTGAATCTCAGAACTGGAAGGAAGTTCTGAAGTCATCTCTTTCAATCCCTACCTGAATAGGAGAATGGGTTAGGGTAAGATACCAGCTGGATGTCCTCATTCTCTCTCTCTTTATCTCCTATTTCAGGTAGCTTCAGAGTAAGAGAAAGACGAATGACCTCATTAGACTTCTTGGGAGAGACTGCTTCCTTCCTGGCCCCACAGCTCCCTTTACTTTGCCTCCCTGATTGAGATAACAGATTCAGTCTTTCATTCCGCAGCGAGAGCTAAGGCTTAGAATACAAATGGCCAAGGTGTGCATGGGAAGGAAAGTCAGTGATTTAAACTTATCACATAACTTCAGAATGACACAGATTTGCTTCTTGGCTAAAAGAAGAGGTTTTTCAGAGGAAACAGGAGGGTACTGGATAACCTGGGAGGGTCAGGCAGGCACTATGGAAAGGGAAAATGAGACCAAATATGGGTGGCTTGTGGCATGGAAGACCAAGCTGATTTCACCACTTTTCCCAAGAGTAGCTCTGACTTGTGGGTAATAGAAGGAAAAACTGAACTAAAAGTTGAGAAATTGGGTTTTATTTCTAGCTCTCTTATTAACTCTATGGTCATAACATCATAGTTCTAGAATTGGAAGAGACCTAACCTCCCCTCATTTTACCAATGAGGAAACTGAGGCCCGAGATGTAAGTGCTTCATCAAAGTGCCCAGCAGTAAGTGCTTTATCAAAAACTAATTGATTGTCATAAGTCAGGATTTCCTGCTGATTAGCACGCTTTAGGATTAACTGTTGAAATGTGGGTTAAATCTGGTGAGTGCCCTGATATTCTGAGAAACCTGTATGTGGGAACCATTATTATACTCTTTCCTATACACTGCACAATAGTCCGACTTCCCATGTCTTTCCCTTTTCACAGAATATCCTTTATGCCAAAAAAAACATGCTGTCATTTCCACTTCTTGCAATCTCTAGCTCCCTCCAAGACAGCTCAAGTTCTCCCCACTTTTCCTAATTTTCTCTCTCCACAAAATGTTTTATATGTGGCACTGATTTAACTGTGTGCATGCAGCCTCCCCCTAGAAGAGTATAAGCTCAGTGAGGACAGGCACAATTTTCTTTTTGTCTCTGAACCCCCATCATTTTGGCACATAATAAAAGGGAAGAGGGTTAGGGGTAGAAACTGGACAACTGCAGGTTGGCATCTTCTATAGAACTTAAGAATTTTTAAAGGGTGACCTAGCAATACTATTATGCTATAAGAAATGATGAAAGGGACAGTTGTAGAGAAACCTGGGAAGACTTATATGAACTGATGCAGAGTGAGGTAACTGGAATCAGTATAACAATTTATATAGGAAAAATGCTATTGTAAAGGCAAAGAACTTAGAAAAACATGGGACCTCTGATCAACAAACACAATGACCAAACATAATGCCAGAGGAATCATGATAAAATAGGCTGCCTACCTCTTGGCAAAGAGATAATGTATTAAGAGTACAGACTGAGACATACACACATATATGGTGTATATATAGACATGGCTGTGTGCATCATGACTAATGTGAGAATTTGTTTTGCTTGACTATGTATGTTTCTAACAGGTGTTTTGTTTTTCTTGATTTCTCAGTGAGGGGGTAGGGAAGGAAAATAGGAGTGAAAGATCTGTGAAAATAAAAATTAACTTTGAAACAATAAAAAAAAAATGAGAGTATTGAACTGGGGAAAAAAGTATTGCCTAGAACACTGGGCAGTTAAGTGATTTGCCTGGGGTCACAAAGACAATATATGTCAGAGTTGGGACTTAAACTCAGTTCTTCCTGGCATCACAACCAACCTATGCCTTGCACACAATAGTTTAATGAACAATTGGTGAATAAATGCATAAAGGTTCAAGTCTCATTACTGGGGAGCTCTGAATGTGGCATCACAGAAAGAACACTTGATTTGGGGTCAAAAGACCCCAAAAGAGGTCCATGACAGAAAATGGGCTAAGAATAAGCTCTAGACTGTCTCCATGAAACCAGAGGCACTGACACAGGTAGCAGGATGGGAACAGGAGAAAGGAAAAGTACAATGCTTATTTTATACTTCCTGGGGTGTCAGGACAGTTAGGAATATTATGAAGAAGTAGCATCCCAGTAAATTTGACTAAGACTTTCTCATCGGCATAGGAA
>NW_027185698.1:38427813-38485305 GCF_028583685.1 Petaurus breviceps papuanus
GATGACAGAACTTGGGGAACCATAATCTACAGGCACCATGAAAAGTGGCATTTGCTAACTTGATTTTCTGACTAGATTGTAAAGCTCAGGACCTTGTAGTTAACAGGCACTGAATACATGCTTATTGGATAGAGCTGGTTGAACTGAATTGGTTTAAACTAGGTTGTATCTTTGCTCAGTGGGAAAGCCAGATTCCTGATCTTTTCCACATAAACCTCAACAAGAGGGGACATCCAATGAAGCAGACCCATACCATTTAGAATTACACACATTTATATCACAACGCTTTTTACTTTATTGAGCAAAAATGACTTTATTTTCCCAGGTGTTGGTAAGATCAGACAGAGCTCTGAACTGAGGAGAAAATAGCTCCTTTCTGACCACTCCATTCTCACCAGCTAATTCAAAGACATAAAATTGACCACTACAAGGCCTCCATCCCTGGACATGTTGAATTAGTTTGAAGCAGTGCACATTGTGAGCAGTTACTTTAGGAAACTGCCCAAAGATATAGAGTGAATGTAGACTAGGAACACAGACATTCCAGACGAGAAAAATGCAGACCACAACAGAGAACTGGAAAATATACTTTGGATAATGTGTTTTTAGAATTACATAAAACTATTGACTTGCTGTATTTCCAACCCTCTCACCACCCTAGACTTCTTCCCATATGGCATCAGCAATTTTATAGTCTTTGTTGCATCGAGACCCTAATGCTGGCATCTGACACTTATGAAGCATTTCAATAGCTTTGCCTTGCAAAAGCAAAGCATGCCCTCTCCCCACTGTCCACTGTGATTATGCAGGCATCCAGTTTGTTCAGGAACATGCAGGTATTCGGCCTGAGTTTTTTTGGTTTTTTGTTTTCCAATTTGTCCATAGGGAGAGCTAGGCTTTCTAGTCTATTTATTTATTTATTTATTTGCTGAGCTCCTACAATCCCAAGCTTTTGCTGTCAGAAGACTAAGTTATCTTTATAAGGCTCACGAGATGAAGCCAGAGAAGGAGAGGAAAGAGTGGTGCCTTTATAATACGTATGTACAAATAGCATTCTTTTATAGAGCGATGCCATTCACATCACCTGGGGGAAGTGTAGAAAAATTATATATAATATATGTATATTTATATATATTTATATAGGTATAGGTTAGCAACATTGCAATGACAGAAACTACGCAGCTAGGAACCCAGTAGGTATAAGGCTTCAGGATTTCTGTTGAATGGGATGTTAAAATTAAGCTTTTTATATAGATCATTTTATTGGTTAGTATGCTATAACATGTCATGTGTCGATAGACTTTTTTTTTAATAAAATAAAAACTCTTGTATAATTAAAGATACCATTGAGGTGTGTGTGTGTGTGTGTGTGTGTGTGTGTGTATGTGTGTGACATTTTCAAACCATCATAGCTCAGTGCCTCCAAATATAACTGGTCAAAGACCTTCTGTCTATTTCAGGGGGAAATTTATCCTTCCCTCCATAAAGAAACCCTTCACTAATCTGCCTCTCTTCAGCCTAGATTCTTAACTAAAAATGCTATTCCCTTGGATGTTGGAAAGCTTGTCTGTCTACCCTTATCTGAAGTGATATTCAAGGCTACCTCATTACTTCTACCATTTTAACACACTTTCTCAAAAGCCAACAAATGAGCTATCATTTCTCTCACCACAGCTATGTTTCACCCTTCCCTTATCCTCCCCCTCCCCTTTAAAGATCCCCTTCATGTTAAGTTATACAGAGGAATGGGTGACTTAAGGCTATTTTCTTTCTTTCATTCTTTTTTCCCTTTTAACCAGATGGGGAGAAGAGTCAGTGGCTAATTTCCCAGCCAGACCCAGTTTCCCTAATGGCCTCTGTTCCAAAATCCTATGAGCTAAACTCCTCCTTTGATCACTCCCCTCCCTCCCAACATGAACACAAGGAAGTAGGAGAATGGTGCAGCAGCAAGTGTGTAAGATAGTTCTGGAACACTACTTTAGGTTGGGTTTTTTCTTTTGTTTTGTTTTTGCTGAACAAGCACATTTTTCCCCCTCTGGGAGAGGTTAGAAAAGCAAGGCCTTCTTCTTTAATTCATTCCTTTTCCAAAGAGCCAGGCGATCAAATTCTTCTGCGGTCATCCCAAAGACTTCCTGGAACTCTTCAGGGGACAAGTGTCTCTTCAAAAGAAAATGCAAAACAATGTTAAAGTAACTTGACAAAACAAGCTATTTTCCTCTAATGCATTTAACTTAGTAATCATTCATCCTGCCCCAACAGATGTTGGCGTGTGTCCTGTGCAAAAGGTGGGCTGGATGCAGGAGTGTTCCAGCCACCTGACATTTATATACAAAATGGATTTCTCTAAACACTTTTTCACTTCTTTTCTACCCTCAGCTCTGCTATTAACCTGCTGTGTGAACTTGAACAAATTATGTCACCTTTATGGATGGTTCCTTTATCTGTAAAATGGGGCAGTGGTGGAATAGATGAGAGATTTTTATATTTTTGCAATGATGCAATAATTTTGAACCCTCTTTATAGTAAACATTTTAAAATGATTTTTTAAAACTAATACCTATCGTACCATGTTTCAAAGTTTTGAGTATATTACATTTTTTAAAAAACACACATAACAAGTAAATCATTGATTCAGATTAATTTTGTTCAAACTCTAACACTATTGAAAGAGCATTGTACAGGGGGAAGTTCACTGGATTTGGATTCAGAAGACCTGAATTCAAATAGCAAATCCCTTAATTATACTGGACCTTCATTTCTTCATCTATAAAATGAGTCTTGGACTAGATAACCTCTAAGACCCTTTCCAGCCCTGCCATTTCACTATTGATAAGATATCAAATCTGCTCTTTAAAGTTTATGGAAAAGCATCATGGACCAATTTAATTTCTCTGCATTTTTCTATTCTTATTCATTGGAGCATTGATTTAATGCTGGATAACCTCTAAGTCCCCTTCCAGCTCAAATTCCACGATTTGATGAATATTACAACTTATTTTTTTTTCTTTGCTCCACCCTTGGGCCATTTCATGAAATAACTCAGTAGGTTTCTGCTGAATAGTTTGAGAAATGCTACCGGAGATTATTTCTCTCTTTCCAGACCTTATATTCTATTTTCTAAAGTCCCTTCCAGGGCCATCTCCATGTAACAGATGAGAAAACAGACCCAGAACAGAAGTAGAATCATAGTGTTTTAGAGCTATAAAGAACCTGGAGATCTGACTTGTGCAAGACTTGTAAATAGGGTAGATTCTGACATTTAGAGTTCGTCAAAACCAAATCCTAAAGGCAGGGACCTTGGACTAGCCTATTCCACAAAGTTCAGCCACTATGACTATGGCCCTCCTGTTTTCAAAAAGTCTCATCAGGAGCTCCCTACTGTTTATTGAATATGGGATTAACTCCAAATCTTGTCCCACAAGATCTTCTCCACCTGAGGAGACCTTATACACTCTGCATTTTTTCCCATTGAAAACTGAAAAAAAAAAAATGTTGCCTAAATTTCAAAAATTGGTTAAAAAACTGTTTCTTACTTACCTACCCACCCCCCATTTTGCAGATAAGAAAACTGAGGCCCCCAAAGGAGAAATGAAACAGAAAGAATGCTAGAATCAGAAAATGTGGGTTTGAGTTCCTGTTCAACCACTGTCTTTGTGACCTAAAGCAAATCGCCTTATTTCTTACAGCCTTGGATTCTTCACATGTATAACATGTGCCAGAATAAGAGTTGTAATTACTGGGGTGACTGGGTGGTTTAGTGAAACAGCACCACCTCTGGAGTTAGGAGGACTTGAATTCAAATCCAACCTCAGACACATAACACGAAATTAGCCATGTGACCTTGGACAAGTCACTTAACCCCAATTGCCCTATCTTCCCCCCTCCAAAAAGCAAAAAAAAAAAAAAGAGTTCTAATTGCTTACCACACAGCACCATTTTGAGAATTAGATGAGATGAAGGTGCTGTTTAAGCTAAAAATGACTATATCTATGTCAGCTTTATGGATAATTACTAAATATAATTTTAGAGGCTTTTGGATTTTCATGTTTTATGGTTAGTTCCATTTAGAGTGCATTAAAGTGTTAAAAATATTGGACTTTGGGGATAGAAAGGATGATTAAGAGGGGTGTGTGTGTGAGAGAGAGAGAGAGAGAGAGACAGAGAGAGAAACAGAGACTGAAACAGAGAATTTTAAATCATCACAGTTCAGTGCCTCTAAGTAAAATTGGTCAAAGACTTTCTGCCAATTTAAGGGGAATCTATCAAGTCTTGGGTTCAAATCTTAGGTTGATTACTAACTTGGGCCAATTCACTTAATCTCTTTTGGCTCCATTTTCTCATCTATAAAATGGGAATAATAAAATTTTCACTACCTATTACCTAAGGCAAGGAAGGTGATTTATAAATTAAACAATTGTACTATGAAGTGTGAGAGCCTGTTATATAGGATCAGACTTTTAAAACTGCAAGGGACTTTAGAGGCCATTTAATCCAACTCCCTTATTTTATAATCTAAAAAGAGTCCCAGGGAAGTAAAGTGATTTGCCCAAAGTCACATAGTTAATAAGCACCGGGAGTAGGATTTGAACCCAGGTCCACTGACTCCTGAGGTAGTGCTTTTCCACTGTGCCATGCTACCTACTCATTATCTTTAACATGGGATTTCTAATGTTAGTGGCCTTGCCAATTTGGGGGGAGCTACAGCTTCAGGGGGATTTTCTGTGCTCAGTAAGAGACAATGTATACAGAACAGCTTTCTTTCAATAAGAGTTAACAGCCCTTTATAACCATAAAGGTTTTTCTTTTTTTATCTTTAAAGAGAAAGGTTGGATCAGGCAAGGGCTCAACACACTGGCTTGAGAAGTGGGAACCCGTGAAGGGAGGCAGGGCCAGAGAGTAACCTAGAAGACTTGAAACTATGTTGGAAGGATTTCTATCACTTCTGAGAACAGAATTTCAGAGTTGGAATGGATCTTTATCAACTGTTTACTCTAAGGAAACTCTGGGAAAAAAAAAGAACCATTACCATGCCCACTTAGAACAGAGCTAAAAGGAGGTCATCCAGTCATTGCTTAAAGCTTTCTACCAAGGGAGGACCCATGTCTTCTCAAAGCTACCCACTCCACTTTTGCACAACTCTGTTAGGTTTTTTCCGTACATCAAACCAAAACTTGCTTCTATGTAACATTTAAACATTACTTCAACTTTGTCCTCTGGGACCAGACCAAATAAGTCTTCATATGCCTTCTTTGTGATACAGGTTTTCAAATATTTTAAAATATTTAACATGTTCTTTTGGTACCATTTCTTCTCTAGGTTAAAAACAAACAAACAAAACAACAGTTCCTTCTGTTGATCTTTATATGGCCTTTGACATCTTGACTGTCTTCCTTGGAATTCCATTCAGTTTATCAATGTCTTTTCTAAAGTGAGGCACATAAAATTGAACACAAAGCTTCAGATATGGCCTAATCAAGGTAGAAGGCACTGCCTTAGGATTGACACTATACTTCTCAATATAACCTAAGCTTATATTATCTTCTTTGATTATTCTGTCATGGTCTTAACTCGTATTGAGGATGTAGTTTGCTAAAATGCTCAGACATTTTCTTTTTTATCCAGATGAATTGCTTTCAAGAAATGCCACACTCAGACTCTTTATCTTCTACCTATGAAATTGATTTTTTTTGAACCCAAATGTGACTTTACATTTATCTCTCTTAAATTTTATCTTATTAGATTCCACTCAGTGTTCTAGACTGCCCAGATTTTGGTTCTCCCAGTCGACATGTAGGTTAAGAATGTCTGTTATAGTGAATCTATCATCTAATTGAAGCCAGTTCTCTAGTGGGATTCCTAAGGAATTTCTTGTTGGGGCTGGTCCGTTCAATATTTTCTTATTGATGCCTTAGTCTAGCAAACATATGTATTAAGTTTTCAAAGATCATAAGAATCATAGAATACAGCATTTAGAGCTAGAAGAAAACTTTAGAGATCTAGGCTAATCCCTTCAGTTTTGTTTTGTTTTAATGTTTTATTGATACAATTTTCTTTTTTTTCTTTTTATGTCATTGTCATTTCCAAATGAACTCCTGTACTCCAAAGAACCCTTCACTGGAGGAATAAAGTACAGTTAAGCAAAACCAATTGACACATTGGACATATTTGAAAGTGAATGCTCCATTCCACACCTATAGACCAACACCTCTCTGCTGACAGGTAGGAAACATACTTTACCATCAGACCTATAAAGTCATGATTAGACTTGCATTGATCAGAATTTTGAAGACTCAATATTTTGAATTGAATAAAACTGAAATTTCAATATAATTTCCTTTTACATTATTATGGTCATCATTATAAACCCATAGTCTACCACCTCCCAGTCAAGAGGTGGCAGTCCTTTGAAGTCATCATATGTCATTACATTGCTTAAAAATTCTGGTTTTCCTAACAGATGAAGAAACTGAGGCCCCAGCAAGGGAAAGTTTATCTCTTGCCCTAGGTCAAGTTGGCCTAAGTTGGTGACTGAACCAAGACAAGGATACTGTTTTCCAGATTCTCGGGTCATGGATCTTTCCAGTACATTATACTGAAACCTTCATTACATGACAAATGGATAGGGGAAAAATGGGACCCACTGAACCACACTGGAGCAGTGGCATGAACATTGGTCCCAAGCACATGTCTCAGGAAGGCCCTTGACCAGTAAAATAAATGATCTTTTGTGGACTGCTCTTTTGTTTAGGTCAGCTAGGTGGCACAGTGGATAGAATCCTGGGCTTAGAATCAGGAAGACTCATCTTCCTGAGTTCAAATCTGGCCTCAGACTCTTACCAGCTGTGAGACCTTGGGCAAGTAATTTAACCCTGTTTGCCTTAATAAAATCATTCTTTGCCAAGAAAACCCCAAATGATGTCATGAAGAATAGTACACAACTGAAAAATGATGAAGAACAAGAACTCACTCAGGTAAGAATTTTCCTTCTTCACAGAATTAAAAAAATATATTAAGAGCCAGAAGGATTCTAAAGATCATTCGAACAACCCCCTGCTCTTAGCTCTAAATCTATGATCCTCACTTTTGAGGTGAGAACAAAGATGCCCCCCACAACAGTGCTATGGACACAGTAAGAGCACAGATGGGACTTGAACTTGGGCCTTTAAATTCCAATTCTTGGGAAATCAAGGTCAATTTAAGTTAAGAGTCTGAATAAATTTCCTATCTGCATTCTTTTGTACAGACTGTGTCATCCCTCGGGGGCACATTATTCTTTTCCTTGTGTAGCCAGGAATGGACATGCTAAGACATGACATTGCTTTGGGCATTGTCCCTCTTGCCTGGGTGATAGATCAACAGTAACCCATTATGGTCAATGGATGCCAGGGAGTTCCAGAGGCAGCATTCGAATTATAGGGATCACATTGAACCCAGGGTTCCAAACAGCAAAGATTTCTACCTATCATGTTTTAAATAAAATTGTACCTCAGAACTGAAAGAGACGTGTCTAGGTTTAGATCTAATCTAGCTTTAGCCTAAATACAGGAAGCTCTGATAAGATCCTTCAAGTGTTTACCAGAAGGAACTATTATATTTTTTCTGAGGGTCCTTGAACTAAAACAAATTTCTCTACCTTTTTGTATCCTGGCTCATCCTTAAAATGCTTTGTTTTGTTCTTCAGAGAATCTCTGAGCCTGAGGGGATCCAAAAGATCATACAGTCCAGGGGAGAAAAAGTCGATGCCTCAGTGGATAGAACACAGGACGTGGTATCAGGAAAGACCTGTATTCAAATCCAGTCTCACACATTTTCTAGCTGTGTGACCCTGGGCAAGTCACTTAACCTTTGACTGCCTAACAAAATGGCTTCATTGAATCCATTGGAGAAGGAAAAAGCAAACCACTCTAGTATCTTTGCCAGGAAAACCCAAATGGGCTCACAAAGGGTAAGAAATAACTGAAACAACTGAACAACAAAGATAGTCCAGATTTTCTTAACCTGGAATCCATGGATACCCAAAGAGTTCATGGTTAGATTTCAAAGGATTTATGAACTTGGATGGGCAGCTAGGTAGTTCAGTGGATACAGCATCAGGCTAGGAATTAGGAAGATTCATCTTCTTGAGTTCAAATCTGGCTGCAGACCCTTACTTGTTGTGTGATCCTGGTCAAGTCACTTAACCCTATTTACCTCAGCTCCCTCATCTATAAAAGGAGCTGGAGAAGGAAATTGCAAACCACCACTCTAATATCTCTGCCAAAAAAAACCCAAATGGAGTCATAAAGAATCACACCACAGATGAGCTGGACAAGACTGAAACGACTGAACATGAACTTAGATGGGGGAAATTTAATTCAGTATAACCACCTTCCTTTATAACCCTCTATATTTTATTTTATGCATTTTAAATATTATTCTGAGAAAGGGTCTATGGGCTTCACCAGATTGCCAAAGGGTTCCAGAACACACACACACACACACACACACACACACAAATATTAAGAAGCCCTACTCTGGTCTGACCTGGACCTGAATGTTTAGCCTTGTCAAGTGATCATCCAATTTTTGCTTGAAGAATGTTGGCAAACTAACTCCCATTTCACTTCTGGATAGTTCTAATCATTAGGATTATCATTCATCATTTCTTTCTCTAGCTCATTTTATAGATGAGGAAACTGAGGTAAATAGGGTTAAGTGACTTGTCCAGGGTCACTTAGCTAGTAAATTTCTGGAACTGGATTTGAACCCAGGTATTCCTGATTCTAAGCCTGGCCCTCTATCCACTGCTTTACCTAAGTGATTAAAACTATGTCACTAAAAACGAGGCTAGGCAAAATATAGGAGGGTCTGTTTGGTTCTGAACACAGTGAGATGTACAGAGCAGGGGCTTGGGAAATGATAATATAAAGAGTAATAATTTGTTGAATGAATGTAATTAACATCATTGCAATGTCTGCCCTTAGGATGAATAAAATGGCTTCTCACAACAATGTCGTATTTGTTGTTGTTTTTTTTTTCACTTTAAGCCACATTCTCCTGGTGATATCTAATTTGATCTATGAGAGTGTTAACAGAAAAGTAGGGCCAGAATGACAGACACCATGGTTCTCTCCTTGATGCTGCCCAGACTAGCATGGTTTTATCAGTGCAAGTTTTTGCAATGTGATCTGTCTTTTTTTTTTTCCTTCCTTCCTTCCTTCCTTCTTTCCTTCTTTCCTTCCTTCCTTCCTTCCTTCCTTCCTTCCTTCCTTCCTTCCTTCCTTCCTTCTTTCTTTCTTTCTTTCTTTCTCTCTCTTTCTTTACTCCTTTCTTTCTTTCCTTTCTTTCTCTCTTCCTCTCTCTCCCTCCCTCCCTCCCTTTCCTTCCTTCCTTCCCTTTTCTCTCTCTTTCTATCTCTGTCTCTGTCTCTCTTTCTCTTGGCAGGGTTATTTAACTGGTGGATCAGGGGAATGCTGTCAGTAGAGCTCACCCAGATTGTAACACAGCCTTTGATAAAAACTCTTATGTTATCAATATAGGTGAGCAAGGGAGAAATGGGCTAGAAAATATCAGAGATGGGAAGATCCCTAACTGATTGAATGGATGGACCCCAATGGCAGACATTAATATAAGCATGGGAGAGGGTCTCTAGAGGAGGGCCTTAGGTTTCTCTTCTTGGTCATGTGCTATTTCACATTCTTTTTTAATGACAACTTGAATAAAGGCATAGATGACAAAAACTGAGAGGGCCAGCTAACACATAGGAAAATAATAGCTAATAATAGCTAACATTCATATAACACTTACTATGTGCTAAGGCACTATGCTAAGCCCTTTACAGTGATCTCATTTGATCCTTACAACAACCCTAGAAGGTATGTGTTATTATAATCTTCATTTTACAGACTAATAAACTCAAATAAACAAAGGTTAAAGGACTGGCTGGGTGTCATCTCACAGCTAGTGTCTGAGATCAAATTTGAACTCAGGACTTCCTGTCCCCAAGCCCAGCACTCTATCCATTGCATACCACCTAGCTGCCTTCAAAATAGGATCTAGAAATATCTCATTAGGCTGAATGGTGGGTAGAAACTACTAAGAAGGAATTTAAACACTTTACAATAAAGGAATCACAGAGGAGAAGTGATGGAAAAGATCATCATGGAAATAAGTAGTGGCGATGTAGGAAGGGAGAGTATTCTTGCTTGAACCATAGCCACACAATGTCAAAGGAAATAAAAGATGCATCCAGCAAAAATGAAGAGCATGTTTTGTTGAAAACCTATGGGAAGCCAAGGATGAGAGTCACATAGGATGAGCAGATATGGTGGGCGAAAAACTGCATCTTTGGAGAGAAAACCCACAGAGATGATATTGCAGATATGTGGAATATTGTGTGTAAATTTAAAATATTTGGAGTAAAAAGTGTCTCAAAAATGCAAGACTTGGGAGGCATGGCTAGATTATCAGTTCTTGTGAAAAGGATCTGGAGGTCTTAGTAGACTTCAAGCTCAATATGAATTAATAGTGTGACACAGCTGCAAAGTGATTACTTGTTAGGCATGCTGTTAAATTTACTGGAAGTTCATGGTGAGGTCCACATTAGCCTGGATGATTTTTGAGGTCCCTTCCAAATCTGAGATTCTATGGCTGTATTAATACATTCTAAGAATGTGCTTGCTAGCTTGGTGGTCATGTCATGTTGTTGACTCCTACTGGACTTGACAATTGTTTTCCTGTTTCTCTACTCCCACATCTCTAGCAGGCACAGATTCTCCTATGCCTGCTTTGGCTGATCCAATGCTAGGATATGATTTATCTAGGATAAATATCTATCTAGGATATTATCTCTTATTCTTCTGGTCTAACTAGTACTCCATGTTTTTCCCTAACATTCCATACTCCTCTCTCCATTGACCTTTTAGTGAACTAATGCCTAATAGTAGGATGTGATCCTGGCAAGCCACTGACCCTCTCTATTGGCATCATCCCTAGAATGGAAATGCAACCTATCCAACTCCAAGGGATTGTAGTGAGGAACAAGTGAAATATCTTATGAAAATGTTTTGAAAGTATAAGAGCAGGACCCAGATATAACATATAATTAATAATAAAAACAACAATATCTAGCACTAATATAGTGCTTTAAAACAATTTGCAAAACACTTTACACATATTATCTCATCTCATCCTCCCAATAACCCTGAGATATAGGTGTGATTATTATCCCCATTGTATAGCTGAGGAAATTGCCGTTTAGAGAAGTTAAAAGTGATTTGCCCTAGGTCACCTAATTAAATTCCTGCATCAGGATTTGAACTACAGGCTTCCTGACTCCAGGTCTATCACTCTATCTGCTATGGCACTTAGATCCCTAATTATGATATGTACTATAATAAAGAAGTTAGGAATAGGGTCTGGACCTAATCTAGGATACTTCTAGATGGGGAAATACTTTATCAATGCAGGTTGGCATCTTCTCTGCAACTTAGAATCATTGAGAGTTGCTTAGAACCCCAATAGGTTCAACATCTTGCCCTGAGTTGCACAGTCAGTGGGTATCAGAAGTGAGACTTGGACCCAGTCAGTCCTCATTCCAAGGGCCAGCTGTCTCATGGCTGGGCCTCTCACTATAAGCAATTGAGTCAATAAGCATTGTTATCCATGTTGGAGTGAGTGTAAGCCCCTTGAGGGCAGGCAGGGGCTATTTCCCCTTTTCTTATTTATATCCCAAGGGACTAGGGCAGTACTAGGCACATTATAAGGTCTTGATAAATGACTGTCAAATGGGTTGATCAAATATTGTAGGTACTGGATTTAAAATGATGGGAACACAGATTTGTGAGGGGCCCTAGAGATCAACTTGATTAATTCTACCCTTTCATAGATGAGGAAAAGCAGACTTCCTGAAGTTTTAATTACTTGTCCAAGGTCAGACAAGCAGCAGCATCAGGATTCCAGTCTTTGGACTCTTAAATTAAATGGTCTGACAACAGTACCATCCTGCAACTGCCTGGGCTCCCCCTCCCCTTAGAAGACCTGGCTGTGCCACTAATTAGCTGTGGGACCCTGGGCAAATCCTACCAGTTCTCTGGGCTCTAGTTTCTTCAGCCAGAGAATGGTACTTATCAGTTATTTCTACTAATTACTTGGACTCACTGGGCTGGTAGTTGGGTTTCTCTAGATCTATGATTTTCCTGGTATAGGGAGCTGCCAGCGAGGAACTTCTGCTACCAATGCAGATGAACAACTTTTCTGAAAATTGTTGTAAAGATCTGCCTGAGCCACTGGGAGTAAGTGACTTGGCCAGGGTCACACAGAGATCATATGCCGTAGGTGGGAGGTGAACTTAGGTGTTCCTAACTTCTCTGCTATCTCTCTGCTTACGTTAAGTATCAAATGAGATAAAGTAAATTAAGTGTATTTGTAACTATAAAGGACTACATTAATGTTGATATCATTGTTATTTTAGTAATGAAGTAAACTATAGTAACCAATAATAACAGGGGCAGCTAGGTGGCACAATGGATAGAGTGCTAGCCCTGGAGTCGGGAAGACTCATCTGAGTTAAAAAATGGCCTCAGACACTAGCAGTGTGACCCTGGGAAGTCACTTAACTCTGTTTGGTTAAGTTTCCTCATCTGTAAAATGAACTGGAGAAGGAAATGACAAAACACTCCAGTATCTCTGCCAAGAAAACCCCAAATGGGCTCATGGAGAGTTGGGCATGACTTAAAAATAATTGAATAACAACAAGACTTCCCTGGGTTGTTGTAAGGATCAAATGAGGCAATAATTGTAGCATTAGCATTTACTAAACACCATATAAATGTATTATTACCATTATTTTTAAAGTTCCTTTTTTAATAGATGTTACATTTAAATTAAGAGACCACAGAGGTCACTGTGTTCAACTCCCTCCTTTGACAAATGAGGTGACTGAGGCACAGAGTGGCTAAGTGACTTGTCTGGTCCAATAGTTAGATAAGTATCTAAGGCAGGCTGTGAACTCAGGTCCACTGGATGGCAGGAGAGAAAGAAGTGTCAAAATCTCTAGCATTCTTCCCCCAACAACTTCCACTAAGTGGACACCCATGAGCAAAAGAAGGAAATGTCCCTGCAGATCCCTCAGAAACCCCGAAGCAGCCCATGGGAATGATTCCATCCCATCCTTAGAGATATTAGCCCAGTGTGGCCCAGAGAAAGCCAACCAGCCTCTGTCATCAAGGGGGCAGGATCAGGGAAGGAGAGGGCAAGTTAGCAAGCTCTACCTTTCCCTCCCTGGGCCTTCCCCAGGGATTTGTGCTGGTGCAAGCAGGGCTTCAGTGGGCTCCCCACTCCTGAGGCCCTTCTACATGCTTCTAATGCCAGTTCTGCAGAAAAGACAGGAGAACAAAGGAAGACAATGAGGTGGTGCTGGCTGAGGAGGTGGAGCTCCCTGAAACACTTTCCTTTCTTTATAAAACTGGGAGTGGAAAGACTGGGAGGAGGATGTAATGGGAAAGAGGGAGTTGGGGGCACCTGGATTTCTAATTCTAACTCTGCTATGAAGAAGCTACCTGTAAGGAAGGCCACCTCCCTTTGGCTCCCTGGAATTGTTTCCTCTTCCTAAAATGAAGCAATTGGATTAAATAACTGCTAAGGTCCTTTCCACCAAAAATCCTATGATCCTACTATCAAGCAATCAATCAACACACATTTCTTTACTTTTTTGAGCTATATGGGGATCAAAACAATGCCTCCTTCTCAAGGAACTTAAATTTTAACTCCTCTAATTGATGACATTCTGTGTTCCAAAGTCCCTTCTACCTGTGATATAGTATACTATGTTTTAAACTATAATATAGTATATAGAGTATAAGCATAAGGTACGTAGTATAGTATAGTAACATATAGTAATATACTATGTATAAAGTATATAGTATGGTATATGTGTATGTATAGTATACTATGTATATAGTACTGTACATGTATAGCCTATTATGGATAAAGTATATAGTATATATGGTATACTATGTATAAAGTATATAATATACTATGTTATAAATGCAAATGTTGGTATTTTAGTCATTTTTCAGTAGTAGACTCTTTGCAACCCTATTTGGGGTTTTCTTGGCATAGACACTGGAGTGGTTTGCTATTTCCTTCTCCATCTCATTTAACAGAGAAAGAAATTGAGACAAATAAGGTTAAGTGACTTGCCTGGGGTCACACAGCTAGTAAGTGTCTGAGGCCAGAGCTGAACTTATGAAAATGACTTCCCGACTCCTAGCTCTACATTCTATCCACTAATGATCGTAGCATCTACATAGTCCTTTAGGGTTTCCAAAGAGCTTTGTAAATATTATCTTAATTATTCTAACAGCCTTGAAAAGTAGGTGGTGTTATTACTGTCCCTGTTTTACGGATAAGGTAACTGAGGTGGACAATGATTAAGTGACTTGTCTGGGGTCACATATGCTCAGGTCTTCCTGACTCCATGTTAGTGTTTTATCCACTGTGCCACCACAAAGATTCTTAATATAGGATCCACAAGCCATGAATAGGTTTTAGAGCATTTTATGAATCTAAATAAGAAAAAATTACGTTTATTTCAATATATTTGGTTTCTTTTGTAATCCTATGAATTTGATTTGATGCATTTGAGAACATTATTCTAAGAAAGAGTCCATAGGCTTTACTAGACTGCCAAAAAGGTATATGACTGAAAAAAAAAAGGAGGCAGGGTGTTTAAGAACTCTTAGACTAAGGTGTCTCCAAATTATGACATCATTATGGCTTATCCCACACATTGGAGGAAAAAAAAAAAGGTGGATAAAGAATGCACATTGCCCAGACTCTAATTTATTATTGTAAAGTTTCATGAATGAGTTCATCCATCTATATCTATCTATCTATCTGTCTGTCTGTCTGTCTGTCTCTTTCTCTATCTACTGATCTATCAATCATATTACCTACCTACCTACCTATCTGTCTCTCTCTCTTTATCTACTGATCTATCAATCATATTACCTACCTACCTGTCTCTCTCTGTCTCTCTATCTACTGATCTATCAATCATACTACCTACATACATATATATATATATATATATATCTTAGACAGATACAACAAATGCTACAGAAGGACAATGAGATTGGTCCAGAATTGAGTAGGAAAAGATTGACTTGAGTTTACTCCTCTCTAAGGGCAGCTGCATATTTAAATGTAATGCAATGCAACTGAAGGCAGATTTTCAATCAAGAGAGACATGGATTACAGTCCTATCTGATATTATTAACTATGACCATAGGAAACTACTTAATTCCTCAGAGACTTAGTTTCCTTATCTGTAATAGTTCATACAAGAATCGAGTACACATGAAGCCATGTGGACCATGGTGGGAATGGGTGGGTGATGGTAGTGGAAGTGTTTTGTAGTTACTTTTTTTACTATGGAATTATAGTGTCATTGTTTTGAATGAATTGTGTATATTGGCTAACTGATAGAGGGGTAGGGAACCTGTGACCTCAAGGCCGCATGTGGCCCTCTAGGTCCTCAAGTGTGGCCCTTTGACTGAATCCAGTTTTGAATTCAAAGGACCACATTTGAGGACTTAGAGGACCACACATGGCCTCAAGGCCATAGGTTCTCCAGGCCTGATAAACTCATTGTTGAGGACTCATGATCCATAGCTTAAAAGTACTATAGAGGAAATAGCTAAAACCTGTGTTCTGTGAGTTTGGGGAAAACTACAGTTCCACAGAAAAGACAGTGACCTTTGAGGTCAAAGAAATGGAGTGACCTGGTCTGTGGAGACAGACCCCCAATCTTTATTTTATTCAACAATAGGAGAAGCCCACAGATTTTATCTGGAAGGAGGCCTCCACTATCAGCCCCACCTGGGTATTCTGACCAGCTTCACTAGGGACTTACTGCCCCACCAGGAGGTTCTAATGGGATTAACTACAGAGGAAAACATCTGCACTGCAGCAAACCTGAGACGCCAGGTCAGCATGTTCTAAAAGTTACAACACTTTCTCGTAGAGCACTCAATACCTGTTCCTCTTTCAACTGCCCCCTAGGAAGTCGAGCAGTCTCACCTTCTTTTTTTTTTTTTCTTTTTGGAGGGCATTTGGGGTTAAGTGACTTGCCCAAGGTCACATGGCTAATTTTTGTGTTAAGTGTCTGAGACTGGATCCAAACTCGGGTCCTCCTGACTCCAGGGCCAGTGCTCTACTCACTGTGCCACCTAGCAGCTCCAAGAGTCTCACCTCCTTTTGCCATCAGTAATTTGCCTCTAAGGCTGTGTAAAACCCTTTATCTTTATCTCCCTTTCTTCCTTGTAGTTTCCACCCAGAGACTGCCTATTTGCTGAAGCTAATTAAACTTTTTCTCTTCTAGTATTGCTTTTTGATTTATTAGCCTCCATTCAAGTGGACCAAGGAGGCTGTCAGGCTCTCTGGGGTGAGGAATTTCCCCGACAATATCAAGAGTTATCCAAATGGCAGCCCAACATGCAAACTCGTGAGTGCCAAGTGACAAAGTGGGGGTGGGAGGGGTGCTACACTGTGGAGACACACAGTTCCATCAGAAAGAACTCCACCCTTGTAAAGGCTGCCGCCACCGCATTTAATTTGGGACAGCTAGGCGGTGCATTGGATGGAGCACTGGGGCCTGGAGTCAGGAAGACTCATTTTTCTGAGTTCACATCTGGCCTCAAACACTAGTGTGATCCTAGGCAAGTGACTTAACCCTGTTTGCCTCAGTTCCTCACCTGTAGTATAATCTGGAGAGAAAGTGGCAAACCTCTCCAATATCTCTACCAAGAAAATCCTAAGTGTAGTCACAAAGATTCACCATAACACAGATGGCTTTGAGTTGGAGGAAATCAGGGAAGTCTTCATGGAAAAGATGGTACTTTAACTGGGACTTGAGAAAAGAAAAGGATTTTAATAGAAGAGATGAGAAATGAAAGAAATTCAAAGTTCAGGAGACAGGATGCATGAAAGCACAAAACCAAGTGAGGGTGAGATGGGATCCAGAAATAGCTAATAGTAAAGTTTGATTGGAACTGGGTGTGAAAAGAAGAATGTGAGATAAAGCTTGAAAGCTAGGCTGGATACAGTTTGTGAAGGACCTTACCTGGCCCTTCCTAGCTGAAGGAATATGCATTTTATCCTATAGACCAGAGATGTCAAACACAATAGTATTATGGTTTAATGATATGCAGTCCTCAGGGATCCTTATGCATAGTTCAGTGGTCCCCATTTCTATTTAATCTTGGCACTTCTGTTCTAGATGATGCAGAGTCACTACAGGTGTCTGAACAGGAAAATCTCATTCACATGGTCAGGTGTGGGAAACAGAATGCTTACTCTAGCAGCTGTGTAAAGTCAATAAGCATTTCTTAGACACTGTGCTGATTTATACTAGATTGGAGAAGGGAAGGATTAGAGGAAAGGGTTGGGGAGGTGACTAGCTAAGTTAGGAAGTGATTGCTGACATCCAGGAAAGAAGAGCTGAGGGCAATGAAAATGTGAGCAGATCATCCATCTGTAAAGATACTTTGGAGGTAGAATCACTGGTTTGGTAACTGATTGGGGGGGGGGGTGGAGCAAAGAGTCAAAGATAATCAGGAAGGTTCTAGCCTTAGGATCTATGAAAGAAATGGTTTCAGCCCTCCTCTTTTTAATTAAGATTAGGAACACTTGTGGGGAGGAGAGGAGGGAAGGGGAATAAGGTGAAGTCTTGGATGAGTCCAATTTGAAGTCTTGGGGGTGAGGAATACCCAGATACAAATATCCAAAAATTAGTTGGGAATAGTGAACTGGAACTCAGGGGACAGACTGGGAGATAGAGACAACAATAGCAACAACATCAAGAGCTGCAGCAATAAAAGTAATAATGACATTTGCAAAGTGCTTTACATACATTATCCCATTTCATCCTCATAGTTTTGTTATTCAGTTGTGTCCAACTCTTTGTGGCCCCATTTAGGGTTTTTTTGGCAAACATACTGGAGTGGTTTGCCATTTCCTTCTCCGGTTCATTTTATAGATGAGAAAATGAGACAGTTAAGTGACATGCCCAGGGTCACAAAGCTAGTTCTGATTTGAACTCATGAAGCTCCTGACTTCAGACCTAGAGCTCTATTCACTAAACCACTTAGCTACCCTTCACTGTCACAACCTCCCAGTAAGATAAGTACTGCTGACAATTTCATTTTATAGATTGAGGAAACTGAGAAAGTAAGAATTTAAAGTGTCCTGCCCAGGCCCCATAGCTAGTAAGTGCCTGAGACAAGATTTGAACCCAGGCTTTCTTGACTCCGACTCCAACATTCTATGTATTTTGCTGTGCCCACAGATGTTAATTGAAGTCATTGGACTGGATGAGATCAGTGTCAGAAGGTAGATCGGAGAGAAGGGATAAGAACCATGGAGAACCAAGTTCCTCTTTAGAAAGCAGGCAGGAAGACCCATCACCTCACTTTTGAAACCTCCTTCCTTTACTCCTCTCTAAGGTCAGAGTAGCTGCTGCTTCTTGTTCTTCTTCCTCCTCCTTCCTTCTTCCTCCTCCTTCCTTCTTTCTCCTCCTTCCTCTTATCCTCCTCCTCCTTCTTTTCCTCTTCTTCCTCCTCCTTTTATTTTTTGTCTCAAAATTAAATCTTGGGCATAAAGAATGCTGGACAATGTCCTGAGGGAATGGGGGTGGATCAGAATAACACTTTATTTTCCCCCACTAGATCCCAGCTTCAAAGGAATAATGGCAGATAAGCATTATAAACACACCCACAGACCAGGTCATTTTCTGGCAGGATATTGAGGCAACTGATCCTGATAAAGAGAAACCTAGGAAGCAGTCGGGCAATCCAGTCAGGTACACACTATTTTGAAGGCCTACTGGAATCTGTCCCAAAGAAGACTGCCTACCACAGGGGAACCAAAACACTAAAACATCACAACCTTGTCCATGCAAGTCAGAGAATCATAAGATTTTTAGCTTAAAAAACATGTGCAGAAGTGACTGGGATTTTTCAGACAGTAGCAAGATCTTTACACATCTTAAAGAAAGATAATGATCCCACTTATTTTTTCAAAAAGAAAAAGATCCTTCTCCCTTCAACAACAACAATAACTCCCAATTCTGACTGTTAATAGTGTGTGAGCCTGAACAAGTCCAATCACCTCTTGAAGGCTTGGATTCCTTATCTGTAAAATAAGGCAAATGATATCTGCACTTCCTGTCAGACAAGATGCTACAAAGAAAGTTTCTGGTAAGCAAGAGCTAACCCTGAACTGCCATTACCGACAACTAGTCAAACTGGTACCTGAATGAGCATGTCCTTTGTAGCCTTGTCCAATTGGCCCACTTGGACTGGAGCTTTCTGATGAGGGAGAACCACTCCGTCCTTATGCAGTCTGTTCTCCCCTCATCATATGTGGAGTCTTAATTTACCTATCTGCAATTTCCACTGTATTTCCTATTTTTGCCCTTCAAGGCCAAGATGAACAAACCTTCTTTCACTTGACAGTCATTCAAATATTTAGAAAGAACTATCCTGTTTCCCATGAGTCTTCTCTCCTCTAAACTAATATCTTCAAGGGGCGGCCAGGTGGCTCAGCAAGTAAGAGCACCGGCTCCAGTGTTGGGATGACCTGGAGATTGAACCCCGGGCTCAGACACTCAGCACCACACCCAGAAATAACTGGCTGTGTAACCTTGAGCAAGTTACTTAACCCCGACTGCTTAAAAAAAACAAAAACAAACCAGTTCTTTCAACTTATCCTCACATGAGGCCCTTCACCATCTGGCTGCCCTTCTCTGGATACTCTCTAGTTTGCCAATATCCTTTGAAAATATGGCACCCACTTAATGCCAGATTCACAAAGGGAGTTCTCTGCTTGAATGCCTTTTTTTTTTTTTAAGAAAAAACAATTGTTTCAGATTGATGTACACAGAAGTGTCAAACACTGCCCCAGTGCTGCCTGAATCAGGTTAAATTGTAACCAGAAAATAGTTACCAAAGTGAATAAAAATGCAACAAAACATAGATAATGGTGACGTGTGGTTTTCCAAGCCAGCATGGAATGTAGTGATCCTTATGAACTGTCCCTTTTTAATTTGAGTTTGATAGCACTGGTCAGAACACCAGAGTTTGCTGTTTACTTGTCTAACATCTTCATTCATGTGAGAACACCACTCTGGATCACAGAGTCTTAGAATTGGAAGGAACATCAAAGAAAAGAAGTAAGGAAAGAAGGAAGGAAGGAAACACCTACTTATTGTCTGTTATATGCTAGGAAATGTGCTAAACACTTTTATAAATATCATTTTATTTGATCCTCTCAATCCTGGGATATAGGTACTGTTATTATCCCCATTTTACAGTTGAAACTGAGGCTGATAGAGCTTTAGTGACTTGCCCAGGGTCACCCAGATAATAAATATCTAAGGCCAGATTGGAAATCAGGTCTTCCTGACACTTGGCCAAGTACTCTATTCTCTGTGCCATCTGGCTACCTCAGACCAAGGTATCTATACACAGGGTCAAAGGACACCTAGTGCAACTACCTGATGCAGAAATCTTTATAATATTCCCAATGAGGCTTCATCCCACCTTTGCTTAGACACTTTCAGTGAAGGTGAGTTAACTACCTTATGAGGTAGTCCATCCCACCTTTGGACAGCAATAATTGTCCTAAAATTTTCCTTTATATTGGGTCAAAATTGATCTCATTGCATTGTTTACCCAGTTCTTCTAGTTCTGCCCTCTGGGATGATCAGAACAAATCTAGTCTCATTTTCTTATGGTGACCCTTTGGCTATTAGAAAATCATAATCATGATCCTTCCCCTAAATCTTCTCTTTTCTTGGTTAAGTATCCCTAGTTCTTTCGACTATTGCCCACATTACAAGGTTCCCATACCTCACACCATTCTAGACCCAGCTTTCTTCCTGGCCCCCTCAATTTGCTGCCATCATGCCTCAGAGCTATAACAAATATATGAGAGTAGGCTAAATCCAGAAGACAATTCCCTATGGACTAAGCATTTATGAATGAAGTCAGAAGTTCAAGGATCAAATTCAGATGATAGATCCTACTCAAAAAGTCTTTTGGGGGACCTTGCTAGATAGGGAAGGTGGGGGAACGGTGTAGATTGCATGTCAGATTCTTAATCCCAGGGTACTGATGGTGTCACTGACATATAGACATTGTTATATAGAGATAACACATTTGAAAGGTAGGAAACCATATTGGTGGGAATTCTTGTTACCAACAGCTAAAGACTTCTCAAATAAAATTCCCCATCCAGCAATGCAAACGGTAAAAATGTTCACGGTTACAAGTCTCTGTTGATGGGGGTAGGGAGAGAGCAAATGGCAGAGGTTTTTGTTATCTATTATTCCCTACAGGAAAAAAAAAAAACATTTGAATAATTTTCTCTTTAAAGAACTTTATCCTTCACTTAGGCATAAGGCTTTCCCCTTCTCTGGCCTTTAGTTCCTCTTCTGTAAAATTGGGGAGAAGTTTGGTCTATGTCAGGGGTGCTTAAAGCTAGAGTCCATGAACTTGTTTAAAAATATACTTTTATAATTGCATTTCAATATAATTTTCTTTTTAAATCCTATGTCATTTATTTTATTCAAATAAAAAGATAACTGAGAAGTCCTTAGGCTTCACCAGATTGCCAAAATGGCCCAAAAGGACCACAGAAAAGATTAAAAAATGAAACCAACCCTGACCTAGATGATTTCTTAGAATCTTGACATTCTAGGTTCTAGGTCAAGGGTGGGGAACCTGCAGCCTCAACGCCACATGAGATCTTTTAGGTTCTTGGGTGCAGCCTTTTGACTGAGTTCAAATTTTACAGATTAAATCCTTTTTATTAAGAGGATTTGTTCTGCAAAGTTTGGATTCAGTCAAAGGGCAGTATTTGAGGACCTAGAGGGCCACATGTCACCTTGAGGTGACAGGTTCCCCACCCTTGTTCTAGGTTCTAAAACCTCCTTTAGCTCTGATTTGTGTATTAAAGGAATTAAGCATAACATAACATCCTATTTAGAATCAATCGAAATTGGATACCCTGAGGAAACATTTTATACTTTGCGCAATCACTATTTAACTTCACTAAGGATTGATTGTTGGGGGCACCCAAGCCCATTACTACTTTCCAGAATTCTTTCAGTTATCCATATGAATTAATAGTCAGATCCTGGCTTTGAGCCCCAAGGAGCTAATACCTAATCTTGCCCAACTCTTTTGGGTTCTGGCTCAAAGCCAAGAAAGATCAGATAAGAAAGGTCCCAGCAGGGTGGCCAGGTAGCACAGCGTAAGAGCACCGGCCCCAGTGTCAGGATGACCTGGGGAATCAAATGCAGGCTCAGACACTTAGCACCCACCCAGAAACACCTGGCTGTGTAACCTTGAGCAACTTATTGCTTTAAAAAAAAAAAAAGGTCCCAGCCTTGACTCATTCCTCTCATCTGGGTGACTGTGGCCTTTTGCCACGGTTCTCCCCCTCCTATCCACCCCCTTTCCCCAGCACCTGGGCTGCTGCCTGGACACCTCCACATCTTGGGGGAATTCAAATGTTCTTGGTGTTTAGAGCTGGTAGAGATCTTAGAAACTGTGGTATCTAATCCAATTGCCTCAGGACAATGGATTCTAGGGAGAGAGGAAGTGGTTTGTTTTCTTTTTCTTCTAATCAAACTGTCCCCCTTGCTGTTCCTTAGGCACATATTTCTTGGCCTTACAGCTGTGCCTCTGTCCCGAATCCCCCTGCTCACCTTCAATTCAAAACTTAAAAAAAAATGTTAAAAATTCCTTTAACATGTAATTGGGGAAAAAAATAAAATATTATTTAAAAAACACAACTTGGGGAACACCTCCTTAACCTGCCTCCTCTTCCCTTCCTCCCAATTTTTAGAACTCTTTATCTCTTGAAATAACTTTGTATAGATTTATCCTGACTTACTTGAGGATGGATGTTCTTTATTCCTCCCTCCCTCCCTCCTATCACAGTAGACTAACTATACATTTCTTCTGGGAAGTTTCATTTTTTAACTTTGTGTTTTCTATTACTAGCATTCACACTATTCTATTACTAGCATTCACACAGCAGGCACTCAAGAAATGTCAGTTGAATTGTTCAAGGTCACACTAAGTAGCAGGTTCCATATTTGAAACAACATTCCAGAGTGAAACAACTTTCCACTTAAAAGGCAGAGCTGGTCTAGTGGCATATAGAATACTCTGGGCCTAAAGTCAGGAAGCTGCTCAGTTGTTGCAGTCCTGTCTGACTCTTTGTGACCCCATTTTGGGTTTTCTTGGTCATTTTCTTCTCCAGCTAACTTTACAGCTGAGGAAATTGAGGTAAAAGGGTTAAGTGACTTGCCCAGGGTCATACAACTAGGAAGTGCTGAAGTCATATTTGAACTCAGGTCCTCCTGACTCCAGGCATGGCACTCTATCCACTGTGTCACCTACTTGCCCTAGGTGTCAGGAAGTTCAAATCCTACCTCAGACACTTAATAGCTCTGTGACCCTGGGCAATTCAATCAACCTTTGTTTACCTCAGTTTCCTTAACTGTAAAACAGGAATAATATAGTACCTACCTTGTGAGAACTAAATGAGATATTAGTAAATCATTCAGTATGGTGTCTGGCACATAGTAGGCACTATATAAATGCTCATTCCCTTCCCTCCCTCTTGGGCAAATAGTCTCCCTGGCTACAATGCTCACTAAGAGAAATCCAGCTCTTCAGGAGTAAGTCAGACTGGGTTTTCCAAAGGTGGTTTAAATTTTGATCTTCCTATGTCATTGACAAGTCTCAGGGGGAGGAGGCTTTAGAGAGTTTGTCTTTTCTCACACTTTCTAATCTAACCAGTCTGATGAGTATTAACAAAGGAGGTATTCTTCAACTTGGGGTCTTTTGGAGAATGATTAATGTTCCTCTCGTATACATTCTAAAACCAATCTCTCTCTTTGTCTCTCTCTTTCTGTGTCTCTCTCTCTTTCTCTCACTTTCTCCTTTCTTCACTCCCTCCCCTCTTCTCCCTCCTTTCTCCTCTTTTCCTCAGTTCTGTCATGTGGAAGACAACTCTCCCTTCTGCCACTCCCTCATAGACATGGCTGTAGAATCAGGTGGATGGAGGGTCGTTTATCCAGCATTTTTTCAGAATGTATATAAAAAGGGGGAAAATAATACTTCTGCAACCCACCTCACCTCACTATTGCAATGAATGGGCTATAGAAATATGCATTTTTGCCATCATTACAGAGGCAGCAGTGGCAATTCCAGACTTGATCAAGCCTTAATGTTGACCACTTTTCATGCCGTGTGATCATGTTCTGGACTGGGACTGGCTAGGTTATTGACAAAGAAGCACCAGTTGCATTCTGTTGCCTCTAGGATACAATACTTTTTTTTTTTTTTTTATAAAACTTGGCATTCAAGGCCTTTCCCAACCTGGTTCTAGCCCTCTCTTTCCCATCTTATTGAACATTACTCTCCTTCATGTACTTTATGTTCTAGTAAAACTGACCTACCTGACATTCCCTATCCATGGCATTCCATTTCTAATCCTTAGCCTTATTTTCTCTATCTGTAAAATGGGAGTAATAATACTTGCATATAACCTCATGAGGATTTGGGGAAAGTTTCTACAGCACTATAGGAAATAATCAAGTACTATATTATTTTATTATTAATGTGGGCTTTAGAAAACTGCTGGTATTTATTAGATGGCTAGTTCATTTATTGAACCTGCTTTAAGGAAGGTTTGCTAGTTTGTTTGTGATCATATAGTAATAGATTTAGAGTTGGAAAGGACCTTCAAAGTCATCTACCTCTACTCCCCCATTTCACAGATCACAAGACTGAGGTAAAGGGTTTTGCTCAAGATTACATAGCCTGGAACTCTCTCTCTCCTCCATTGTGACCTCCCTGGATTCCTTGAAGTCCGAGCTAAAAGACGGGAAGATAGGGGCTAAGTGGTACAGTAGGTAAAACAAGGACCTTGGAGTCAGAAGGATCTGAATTCAAATCTAGCCTCAGACACTTACTAGCTGTGTGGCCCTGGGCAAGTCACTTAATCCTGATTGCTTAAAAAAAAGAGATAAGAAGCCAGATTGTGAAAGCTTTTAAAAAGTAAAACAAAGGACTTTAAATTTGATTTTGGAGGTAACAGGGAGCCACTGGGGTTTATTGGACTTACAGGGAAGAGACAGGTCAGACTTGTGCTTTCTGAAAATCACTTTGGTCATCCAGTGGAAGATAAGAGTGGTGAAAGGCTTGGAGCAGGGAAACGGACTGGGAAGCTGTTGCAATAGTCTAGGTATGAGGTGACAAGGGACTGAACAAAGTTTGGTTGTATGAGTGTATGGAGTGAAGGAAGAAATAGTCATAATAGCTAGCGTTTATATAACACTTACTATGTACCAGGGACTAAGCAAAGCACTTTGAAATTTTAGCTCATTGAATCCCTGGGAGATGGATGTTGGATTTCATAATTGAGGAAACTGAGGCAAACAGGGGTTAAGTCCATGATCACATAGCTAATAAATGTGTGAGGCTCAATTTGAACTCAGGTCTTTCTGACTCTACGCCTAGTGCTCTATCCACTAGTGATGAGATTTGGCAACATATTGAAATATGAGGGGCACTTTTGTGCTTTTGTACAAGCTGTCCCATCCCACCTCTGCCTTTCAGAATTCCCAGCTTCTTGGAAGGCTCTGTTCAAGTACCACTTGCTAGAGAAAGGGAAAAGAACAAGCATTTATTAAACACCTACTATCTACCTGACACTGTATTCTTCAGGTCCTGCCTCAGGTACTTACTGGACCACTTCTATAAACTCCATAAGTCTCAGTTTTCTCATCAGTCCCTAGACAGGGGATAATAATGGCAGCTACATCCTAGCGCTATCCTGAGGATCAAACAAAATAATGCATAATCATAATAATTAATTATAATGATGATAGTTAGGATTTATATAGCACCTACTATGTGCCAGGCACCATGCTAAGTGCTTTACAAATATTATCTTGTTAGATCTTGACAACAACCCAGCAAGGTAGGTGCTACTATTATCACCCCCATTTTGCAGCTGAGAAAACGGAGGCAGAGGTAAATGACTTGCCCAAGGTCACACATATAGTTAGTGTCTAACACCAAATCTGAACTCAAGTCTTCCTGACTCCAAGCCTAGCCCTCTACTGCTTACATAAATCATTCTTCTTCTTCTTTTCCTCCTCCTCCTTCTTCATTATTAGTATTCTTACTGAGATATGGCTTTTATTTGGAATATTATGCTATTTTATAATTTTATTAAGCCCTCAAAAATTGCTGTATATCTTGTAGATACCTTGAAATATTAAAGTGAATTTTAAAAAATGAAACAAATGTATTACTTTTTTTTTTTTTTAACCTCTTCATTGCTTAGGGGAACGACAAGAAAAAAAATAATTGGGTCTTCTCCTAATTATACAGCTTCTTTCCCCCAAAAGACAGAGCACTAGAGGGTGTTGGTTTTTTGCTATGTTTCTGTGCTATCATCAGAAAATCTGTTCTTTCAGGCAATTGATTACATTTAAAACACTGGGTTTATAGTATGAATAGCAAAAGCTCCTTTTAATTAAAAAAAGAATCGCAAGGACATCCCCTCTGGGTATTTCCAGAAAGAGCTTATCTCATCCCACAAAAGCAGTCAGGTTTTACCAATGGAAATGTATAATTATATAATGATAATGCCCCGAAGACTGGATTTTTTGGGGGGTGGGAGGAGAGGAGGTGGATATTGCTGTCACTTCTCTTACATATGGGGCCACAATACAGAGACTTTTCATGAAAGAATTCTAGCACAAACAGAAAGGAAAGGCCCTTAGGTTGGAATTCAGGAAACCTGGATTCTAAGAGCACTAGCTTTGCCACCACCTGGAGCTTCAGTCTTTCTTGTAAGATCTGGGAGCCTCAGTTTCCTCATTTGGAAAATGAAAGTAATAATTTTTGCATCACAGTGTTGTGCTGAGGAAAGCACTTTGTAAATCTTAAATGTGAGCTGTTATTATGATCAAATGGCACAATGAATATGAAATTGTTTTATAAAACTAAAATAGCACATAAATGTAAGGGATTATAATGATAATTGTTATTTGTCTACAACTGATTTCTCTTCTCAACTCCCCTTTGTCTATAGTTTCACCATTTTCCCAGATAATTTTACCCTTCGGCTTTCTTTCACTCCTATATTTAATACTTTTCCATACTTTGTCAAGTTCCTGTACAAACAGAGCCAGAAGCATGGGAAACAGAATGTCTTGGTCATTAACCCTTGCCTTGGTCTAGGTCATTAACCCTTGACTTCTCAGATTCTGTTCTTCAATTCTTCCTACAGTCTTAATAATCTGTGACTTTGCACCTGGATCTGGATTTGTCTTAAGCCTTTCTGAGGTGCCATCTGCTTCTTCTGGAATGGACATGCTTAAATGAATAATGGTGGCTGAGTGTCTCAATTTCTCCTAAGAACACTGGGGTACCTCTAGAGGGTTTTAACCCTTGGCTCCATGTTTTGACAGATCTTTTATTTGTACCCCATTGGCCCTAGCCATCCAGACTTCTGATTACATGTACATACCATGATCTTATCATGGCAGGCATTTGGCTTCCCATCTGGTAGGCTCTACACCTGGTAGTACGCTGCAGCTGTCAATAATCACCTTCATTTGGCATTTAAAGTCCTGGACAATCTGGTACCACCCTATCTTTCTGAGCTGATTATCTCGTACTATCTTCCAGATGAAGTGGCCTTCCTGCTATTCTGTGTCAATTTTCCACCTCCACTATTTTCTACCTCCACATCTTTGCACAGGCTGTCGTGTACCTCCAGAATGCTCTCCCTTCTTCCACTTGCCTCTTGGAACCTCTAGGTCCCTTCAAAGCTCAGCTCATCTACTACCTCTTTTCAAGAGACCTTTCCCAATTTTCCACAGTTGTTGGTCCCTCTGTATGTATTTATCCCCATCCCCCAGCAAAATGTGAGTCCCTTGAAGGTAAAGACTGTCTCACTTTTTAATTTGTTTTTATTCTCCAGTGCCGAGCATGGCACCTGGCATGAAGCAGGTGCTTGTTGATAAATGCATGTTGATTGACTTTTGGTGGATGGATAGATGGATTGCTCAGGGGAGAAAGAATGCTAACTAGCACAGTGCTGAACATTTAGAAGCCTTGGAAAATGAACAAATGAACAAATACTATTTAGAAATAAAGCCTGGAAAATTACAAAGCGTTGCAATTTATCTAGGTATTGTGCATACATGGGACTTGTAGTAGGTCAGAGTTTCTGGATGCTATCTTCACTACTCTTGGTCACTGAGCACAATTAAATATAGTTACAACCCCAGTCTATTAAGAACTAAATCCAAGTTTACTTTTCATGCAGAATGTTACAGTCGAAAGTTTGACAGACAGAGGATTAACTATTGGATCCAGAGTCAACTATTTATTCAAAATATTCACTCATGCTTATAAAGAAGGTATGAAGATGGGACTGGGGCAGGGGTGGGAGTAGGCTGGGGAACTGCAGACTTATGGCTGGTTGGGGCAAAGGTTAGACAAATCCAATCTGAATCTCAGAACAAGCTCCTAATTTAGAAGCCAGATGGCAGTTTCAGATTTCAAGCATGTTGCCAGGGCAAGCCCACTTGATTCAAGGGCCCAGGTAGGAATTCAGGCTCTGCTTGCTAGCTATGTGAAGAAGGGTCAGAAGACCCTTCCCCTTTCTTGGCCTTAGTTTCATAGTATCTCATGGTTTAAAAGAACTTCAGAGACCATCTCTCACCATTTACCTCACTGATTTCTTGTGAGGAAACACACTTTGTGAGCCATAAAGCACTAGAGAGATATAGGCAGCTATGATAACGTACCCTTTAATGTCAATCAGCTGTATCATGAGATCTAGCATTGGAAGAGACCTCGGAAATCTTCTAGTCCAAACCCCCTCATTTTACATGTGAGTAAACTGACTCCCAGAGGAGGAAAGACACATGTTCACAGTCATACAGTTAGCAGGTCAGAGAACCAGACAACCAGGTAGTGAATTTGCTTTTTTAACTTTGAATACAATGCTCTTTCTTCTTTAGTCCTGATTCTTGGCACTTTAATATTTGGGCAGAAATTTGTCACTAGCCAAGCTCCAGGACAAATTGAAATCACTTTTCCTAAAAATCTTTACTCCCCTGAAAAATTGCTTTCAAAGAAATTTGAATCAAGGCTACCCTTTTTGGGAAGTATAACTTCACTAAAAATGAAACCACTGAGTAACAGAACCTCAGAGCTGGAAGGGACCTTGAAGGTCATCTTGTCCATTCCTTACCTGAACATAAATCCCCTGTATGATATTGCTGGCAAGACGTCTCCTAGCCTTTGCCAAAAGTCCTGTAGTAATGACAAAATGCTACCACCCAACAGAGCCCAATGTATTTTAATAGTTGTAATTATTGGGAAAATTTACCTTAAATTGAGCCTAAATATTCTACTTTGCTCCCCTCCCCCTTTCTATTTCTCATGCCCTCCATGGTCAGACAAAACAAGACCTCTCTTTTCCACATAACAATCCTTCCAGTACTTGAAGACAACTACTGTGGTCCCCTTTCCTTTCCCCCATCAAGGTTTTTCTTCTCCCAGTTAAACACCCCCAGATTCTTTACATCTTATTTGAATGGCATGGCCTCCAGTCCTTTCCAGGGTCTCCTTAACCCTCCTGGTTGTCCTCTGGACTCTCCCAAAGGTAAGATGTACTATCCCATAGCTATAAAATCACCCAGAGTGCCAACGCCCTAAAAGGTGGCAGCTGAACACAGTACTCTAGATGGGGTTCGATCAGGGCAAAGTCCACTGGGATGATCACCTCCCTCATTCTGGTTGCTACTTCTCTATTAATGTAGCTTTAGTGGCTTCTGCATCATAACATGGTCTCATACTATTTGCCAAAAATGACATTTGCTGGTAATTCTTCCTATGTAATTTTCAGATGATGACAGAGGGTGACATACAGGAATCATTACTGAGTAGAATAAAGGAAAAGAGAAAATTGTTCTTACCTCCAGTCTGGTCCTGTCCACATCTTTGGGCAATTTCACCCGAATTCGGTTTGTGACAATGAGCATGTCATAAGGATAGATCTGTTATTAAAAAAAGAAGAAGAAGAAGAAGAAGAAAGAGCCCAACAGATTCAGAGAGCTCTGGCTGTGCTGGGGGAAGTAGGGAAGGGAAAGAGTGCATGACTTTTAAAAATGGCTGAGGGAATCATACATACTTGGATCCATAATTGACATAGACATTTCACAGGGTAGGAACAAGAAAAAGGACCCTTTTAACCTGGCCAGGCATGAGACTCCTTCCGGGTTCCCTCTTACCTTGTATTCTGTAAGAAAAAGAGGAGGAGACCATGGGAAATTTTAGAAAAAAAGTATTTATGCTTTCCAGCACAATTAATTCTCAAAGGCGGTGTCTTCATGAACACAATTCCATCATGCAGTAAGATGGCTGCATGCACTGGGATCCTCCCATTGGGTGGGTTAGCTTTTCCAACAGCACTGGAAATGGACGTAAATGGCTGGCGATAAGGAACTCTGATTCTTGGTGCTACAAGGCTATGGGCTGTCCCACGGACACTAGCAAGAACTCTGAAGAGCACAAAGTATGGTCCAGGGGTCTGAATACCAAGTGAGAGACCAGCAACTGCCAAGCTTCTGTTTGTCATTTCAAGCCCTGCCTTCTCCCGATGACCTGAGTCAGGTAGATAAATCTACCTACCTACCTTAACTTACCCATCTAGGAAGTGGATATTTTAAGGCATAACTTGTGAAGGGTGTTGTGAAAATGACAATATTGACTATTGTAAAGTATTTGCACAGTAAAGAAGTACTAGAAAGTACAGTGTTGGGAAAGTGAAAAGAATCACTGACTCAAAGCCAGGAGTCCTAGGTTCTAGTACAGGCTCTGCTACTGACTCTTCAAGTGACCAGTTTAAACTTTCTGTGCCTCAGTTTCCCCTGTAGTCAAGTGAGATGCTACCTCCAGCATCAATCCGGTTCCTCAACCTTTGCTTCCCTGTTCCCTAAACCTGGAATGTCTTCCTATCCTGTCCACCAAATATGCCTATAGAAGTCTTCAGTATCCTTCATGCACAGTTCAGATGCCATTGTCCTCCGTGAAGCATTCATTCCCTCTTCCAGGTGGAAATGATCTCTTCTTCCTCAGACCTCACAAAGCACTTGGTACCTCTCATGTTCTTATTCTATTTTATTTTACCTTATAATCATCAGGTAATTACTGGGGATGTGCCATATCCTCCCGGCTAGATGGTGAACTCCACGGGGCAAAGACCATTTATCTTCGTATTTCCTCTAAATAGGGCAATTCTTTGCACACAGTAGATGTGTCAGGTGGTTCACTATATTAATAATTCTAGTCTTGGGGCCAAGACAGGGGTGGGGAACCTGTGGCCTCAAGGCCACATGTAGCCCTCCAGGTCCTCAAGTACAAGCCTTTGACTGAATCCATACTTCACAGAACAAATTCCCTTAATAAAAGGATTTGTCCTGTAAATGGACTCAATCCTGTAAAGGCCACACTCAAGGACCTAGAAGGCCACATGGGGCCTCAAGGCTGCAGGTTCCCCACCCCTGGACAAGGATTTCAAGTTCTAACTCCAAAACTGTGTCCTCTTGGACAAGTTACTTAACTTCTCTGAATTTCAAATTCTCCACTGGTAAAATGGAGATAGTAATAGTCCATAACCTACTTCCGAATGCTGTTGTGTGATCATATTAAAATCATGTACATATCGCTTTATACATAGTAAGGTACTCAGAATGCATTTATTAGATTTAACATTAAAACCCTATGCTACCATTACTATTGTCTGCAGTCTCGCCTAGAGTTCTGATGGTCAAGGGAAGTTCATCTGGTCAGACACTACAACCAAGAATCTCACTTGAATTAGATCTGGAATCAACATGGAGCTTAAATGCATGGTATCAAGTGATTATTTTGGTTAGTATGGGTCACATGGTTCAGTCATAATTACAGCGATTTATTTTTCTGCCTAGGTTACCCTGTAAGAAGCCAGGACAGAGTCAGCATTATCCAAGAATGGGAGATAGCAGGGTATCTCAAAAAAGGGAGAGATGAAAATTAAATTGATTCTCTATGGTAAGATGCAGGAGAGATGAGCCAAGAGTTAGGCATGGAAATCGACTTCTGAATTAATCAGCAAGTGATGGCTGGGTTTTCAAAATGATGCTTGTGGAAATATGTTACCGAGCCCCGCTCCCCTAGATAAGAATAAACACTAGGTTAGACCCACTGATGTCCTAGCTTCATGTACCTCGCATGCCCCAACTGGCATCCTGGTCTGCTTCATATGAGGCCATATTTGCATTCTGGAAAAGAGAGAAAGAGAGAGCAGCAAAGAGAACATTGAATCTGGAAACAGGTGGTTGGTCCTCTGGGAAAAGAGGTCTTTCCTTTTGACACACAGTCAAAGCATAAGCCCTAAGGAGAGAATATAATCTTGGTATCAAAGTGCATAGCAGTCACCAGTGGGGAAGTTCAGCATGCAGTCACATCTCACATAACACTCCCCACCTTCAACAATTCAGAGGATCAGAGGTTTAGAGCTGAAAGGGACCATTGAGTCCAATCCTTTCATTTTACAGATAAGGAAACTAAGGCATAGAGATTTTAAGTGACTTGCCTAGGATCACAGAACTAGTAAATATCTGAAGCAGAATTCGAACAGAAGTCTTCATGTCTCCAAGGCCAGTACCCTGATTCTGCAATAATGTTCTTAAGATGTAACTAAATCCAAATGCAGTGTTATAACATTTAGTCTATTGCAGATCTAACACTTCCCTCTCTTTATCCAGACCAAGAAAATGTTTCCTGTCCCATCTTGGCTCCACTGTGCTCAGCTCAGCAGCAACTACCTTCATTTCCATATGTAGTATCAGGCATCTGTGAAGACTGCTTGTCAGTTTTCACAATCTAAACTTTGGCTATCCAAGAGTTTGTTCTCCATTTGCCACTGGCTTTATGAAATGAACTGCACTACTCTCCCAACCTCATGTTCTGGCATAACCAATTAAGTGGGAGTTTAACTGTAATTGCTTCTCATGTAGCAGTGCACCGGAGAGTCCAAATCCAAATCTCCCTGGTCTTGACTTGAACATCAATGATGTTTTACAGTCATCATGTCAGGTTAGTTATTCCCTTCTGGTCAATTATTAGATAATTATGTTCCATCCTTCTTATGACTGAGAAGGGATGCTTGAGTATCATCAGTTGGTACAATAAGAACCATTCTAGTGGACATTGAATGAACCTGCCACTCACTGAATAAATACTTAGGTGCTCATTTAGAAATCTATTTGAAGTAGACATTCCTTCTTTATCTAAAGCAGAAGAAAAGATAATAGATGGCTGTGTTTGCAATGCAAAGGTACTTTGAGCCAGGAACCCATGTGAAGCAACTTCAATCATTTCTTCCCATGTGAACCTATTCCATCTATTTATAAAACTTGTTGCAAACTCATTTGTGGGCTTTACTATTTATGGAAGGGTAAATTAGAGATAGCAAATCACAAAACAAGAATCAGGAGACATGAGTTTTACTTCCTGTTTGTTTGTTTTTTACTGTGACCACAGGCAAGTCCCATTACCCTTTTTCTTCTGTAGAATGTAGGCTCACTGAGGGCAGGAATGGTTTCAGTTTTTTTTTTTTTTTTTGGTAACTCCAGCTTCTAGCACAGTGATGAACACATAGTAGGTGCTTAATGATTGACAGTTTCCTCAACTACAAAATCTAGGGAAAAGAGGTAACTTTCTACTTGCTCTAAAACTCAATGCCTCCACCTTTGTGAAACTCGATTTCTTTATCTTTTTGGAATTAAACTTTTGGACAGGATGATCTCAAGAGTTCTTTCTAGACCTCCTATTCTACATGGGTTAATGGCAAGAGTACTGGATTGAAATCCAGAGGACCTATCTGGGTTCAAATTCTAGCTGAGGTATTGACAGTGACGCTTTGGGTAAGTTACTTTCCATGTTGGGGCGTCAGTTTCTATACAATGAGGGGTTTGGACCACATGGCTTCCGAAGTCTTTTCCTGCTTTAAATTTATGCTCCTATGATTATTTCAGCTGTAAACCTATGATTCTATGATCCTTTCCTATGCATTCCTAGCAGTCTAGGATATGCCTGTTTAATAGTAGCTCTTGAACTTGAGAGAGTAATCCTGCCATCTAGTGTCCTTTATTTTAATCATAAAATCCTATGCATTTCTTATAATCTCTGGTACTTGACAAAAAGCCGGATGGAATTCAGAAGCAGACCCAAGTGAGATCTTTCCAGGCACTTACTTCCCCCTACTCCTATCTTAAGGGCACCATGGTTATGAACTCAGTTCTGCCCTCTCTGAATGGTACAGACAACCAGATGGAAAAGAAACTCTACCAGATTTGCTTTCAAAAGACCTAAGTTTAGATCCTGACTTGGCTATGTACCATGAGGCAAAGGTCAAATTGTTTCATTTCACTAGACCTCAGTTTCTTCATCAGTAAAATGAGAGGGGTGGACTAAATCCTCCCAGTCCCCAATCCTTTAAAGTTGAACACTGGTAATAAAAATTTTAAACCTCTCCTATACAAATAGCCAAATGGATCTCTGCTTGCATCTCTCTTGGATTTATCACTTCAATAGTTGGATTTGGAACAACTAAAAACAGTGTAACAATTTAGGCAATTATGGCAAGTTGTGTGCCAAAGTCCAGCTGGGGGCTTTAAAACCACCCAGTCAATCTAGGTAGTGTCACACAGGCAAAACCGTCCAAGCGTTGAGGGGGCTTCTAAGTGTATTTCTGCTATTAATCATAATTTTGTACCCCACTCAATAAACCTCAATTAATTGAAATAAAACAATATCAGCTACTGTGTCTCCTAGAGGAAATGGGAGAGAAAAATACAGAAATGGGTAAGATACAATCTAAGTGACCAAAATCTTTAACAGGGATTTTTTTTTGATGTTCTAATTTTAGGAGGCAACAGCAAAGCACAGAAAAATGAGGATGTTTAACAGTGCTCAGAAGAAATGACTTTCCACAGGATTATAAGATTTAAAGCAAAAAGGGAGCATCACAAACCATCTATTCCAGCTTCTGCATTTTGCAGATGTGGAAACTGAGACCAAGAGAGAAGTGATTTCCCCAGTCACCATGGAACAGTACCTTCTATTGTCAAAAATGTTCTTTACGATGTTATCATCTTCCAAAGAGAAGATCCCTGATATAATAGAAGGAACATAAGTAGAGGCAGGAGTAAGGAAACCTGGGCCACAATCCTAACTAGCTGTGGATCCTTGGACATAACACTGAACCTCTTGAATCGTTCTGTCCTTTTTTTGTGAAATGAAAGGACTTGGATTTGAGTTACCTCTGAGTTTCCTTCCAGTCCCAAGAGTTGTTCCAGTCTAGGCTCTGATCTTAACTCAATGTGATCTTGAGTAGCTTCATTTGTCTTATTTATACACTCCAAGAAAGCTCTGTATCTTTTAACACATCAACAAAGCAGAGACACCTTACTCCCTAACAACCACAAAAGTGACCTACTAGACTACAGTGAGCATTGGTATTTGGAAGAGACCTCCAAGCCAAAAGGCCAAGAAGGATAAACACCATTCTGCCAGGTTTTGGAACCCAGATTCATCTAATAGAAATATTAAGAAAGCATGAAAAATGGGTTCCAAATGACTATGTTAACAATAACTTTGTGCAGCGTACAGTAAATTAGCTGGACCCAAGTCTAAAACCCAAAATGCTTTTAGTGATCACCACCTCTCTAAGGGGAATCCATGTTAAATTCTTTGGGGATATAGAACTAGATGAGACCCAATACAACTAATGAGGCCCCTCAATAAACTGGAATATTTAATGTGCTCCAATTTTAGGAGAAAACATATAATAGAAAAAATAGGTTTATATTGGATATTTAATTGTTTGGAAAAAAACACTCGTGATCAGTCTGACATACAGTTCACTCTTTCCTGGAAAATTATCATTGATGATCTTTTCCTCTTGCCAATTCATCCTTTGTGCAGCTGTCTGGTGGCTGTTCATGATGAAACAAGGTCATTTTTATTAAACTTTTGATCATGAAGGCACTCAAAGAATAGTCAGTAAAAATGCATTTCCCAGATACCTCCTACTAGTAGTAGTATTTAGCAAGTAGTAATGCTACTACTTGCTAAATAGTACAGAATTTTAGGAAAATAGTGATTTTGAAGGTCAAGGATGTCAGGGTTGTAGCCTCTCTCCCCCCAAGAAATAGGTTTACAATATGATCAAGAGAGAAAGACAGAATAGAAGGGAGCAAGAAATTATAACTGTTAGTGGGGAGCAAAGAAGGACATAAAAAGTCCAAATCAAATCTTTCCAAAACAGAATCTGAAGTCGGAAGGGACCTCAAGTCCAATCTGTACTTGAATAACAACAATCCCTTCTGTGAAATACTCAATGAGCGAACATCTAGGCTTTTCTTGAAGCTTCTAGTAAAGGAAACCCACTGCTTCTCTTTACTCTCCTCTTCACTTTTGGATACATCTAATTTGTTTTGGAGGTTTTTGTTATGGAGGTTGTTCTTTCTTTCTCACAAGCCTAAATCTGTCTCTCTGTACCTTCAATTCATAGGTCTCCGTTCTGCCCTTTGGAACAAAGAACAAATCAAATTCTTCTTTAACAGGATAGCCCTTATTTCTTCCCATTTTTAAAATCTGATCTTCATGAGGTATGGATGGGCTCTAGTCCCTTCATAATGGCTGCCTTCAGTCTTCAGTTTATCAGTTTCTCTAGTGCCTTCTCAAATGTGGCCTCCAGAACTTAATGCCATCTGTCAGATGTGGCTAAGACCATTATACCTTCCTATGTCATTCATTCAAACTCCTACTTAATGACAAGGATACTTCATTTGGTGTTAGAGGAAGAAACCCTGGTTCTACTAGACTTATAATTTGGGGAAAATATCTTCTCTTCCTTGGGTCTCAGTTTTCTAATCTATAAAATGCAAAGGTTGGGCTAAGAGGTTTTAGAAACTTTTAGTCTCAGGTTCCTTTACATTAAAAAAATTAATGAGGCCCTCCCAAACTGTTGTGGGTTATACTAATTGATATTTACCATATTAGAAATTAAAACTTATAAATTTAAAAATGTTTATTAATTCATTAAAATAACAATAATAAATCAATTACATAACTTTTTGTGAAAAATATAGTTCCAAAAAATCAGTGAGAAGAGTGGCATTGTTTTACATATATTTGGAAATCTCTTTAATGTTTGACTTAGACAAAAGACAGCAGGAGTCTCATATCTGCTTCTGTATTCAATCAGCTATGATATGGTTTGTTTGAAACATATGAAGGAAATTTGGCTGAACACATATATATATTTGGAAAAGGGAGGAGTATTTTAATAGAAAAACAACTTCTTAGTATCATTGTAAAAATAGTTCTGTTCTCAGTGACCCCCTTCAAGGGTCCTGGAGACTCCCAGGGGTCTGTGGACCTTTCCTTGAGAATCTCTAGATCAGATAATCTCTAAGGTATCTTCCATATCTAAATTCTATGTTCCTATCAAGATCCCAACAAGGTAAAAAGTATTAGGCTAGGCTCAATTTGTATTTTGACAATCTCTGACCCCAGTTAACAAGATAGAATCACATTTTCACAGTCTCTGTATATTTCCCAAATGTGAATAGACTAATCAGTAGGCTTTTCTTAACCATCATGCTTTTATTTTTTCAGAAACAGTAAAAATCTGTATAGAACCCATATTTACCACTTTACTATCTTAGTCTGAAAGAAATTTTGGAGTTCAGCTTTTAATAAATCACCTATAAACTGTACAGAGTGTGTTAAAGTCTGACTAAGATCTTGGAGAAGAATTATCAGGGCATTCAGACAAAAGGTGATGCATCTGGTTACCCTGCTTTCCATCCATCTATGTTCCTCTCCCCCATCACTCCTTCTCCATACCCAATTGTCTTAAGTTTCTGGTGTTTGGGAAATGGAGAGGAGGATTGTGGAAGGGGCAGATATGATTAGAACCATATGCCAATTTCTATCTCCACTGGTCCCCTTCAGTTTATGTTGCTCTCTCTATCCCATCCTGGAAGGTGAAAGGAGATAAATTACTTTACAAACACTGTAGGCAACATGCGGCATGCTCATTCCAAAACAGAACTTTTCAGTGATGAGAATGCATTTGATGTGTGGGAGGCACCATTTTTTTTTTATCAAGTGACAAATGCCAAGGAATATAGGTATACTCAGAATCAAACTCAAATCCAACATGCTTGGTGTAAAAGAAAAAAAATGCATAAAATTGCAAAATGCCATCTTAAAAATTAGTCTTGGTTTGCTTTCAGTGATGATGCCACTGCCATCAGCCACTGTATGACTACAGTATTGGGAAGAAGTCAATGAAAAAGGCTACCATTTGCTTTGTGTCTCCTCTCTACTACTCAGATGTCCAAGAATGCCTGAATACAGAATAACAAGTTCTTAGGTTTCCCAGCTTTTCACAAAGATTCTCTTTAATTAAATGTCTTATTCAAAAGGACTTAATGACAGACAAGTCCTTTCCCTAAGCATTGTTCCTGAAAGACTGCCTTGTTCCTACCTGTGATTGATTTCAGTTTTGCTGGGTTCCTATTTCATGGTAAGATCTTTCTGTGTATGGATTGTTTGGGGGCAGGAGAGAAGGTAGATGGAAGGAAAGCAGAGAATGAGCCATTATGTTCTTTTAGAATCTTATTCTGAGAGACAGAGTAGGAGAGAGAGTGAGAGAGAAAGAGAGAGAGAGAGAGAGAGCACACACAAACAAGCAACAGTAGACTAGACCATCTGATGCTGGCAGAGGTATAGACCATCCTGGATTTCTTGCTGGGCTGTTACTCAAAAAGTTAGAAAAGCTGTCAACCAAGGCACTTGGTGATATCTTTGTTAGTAAACTTCGTGCTTGGGAATCAAGTACCTACCCGATTGAATCCATTCTTTCCATATCCAGGTAGAGAAGCAGATTTGTTATATGGGAATCCTGAAACAGACACACATAACTTTTAACAGGTTCTTCAAATTATGCCTACAAGCATGCCGAGTGAGGAAGACCAAATGGAAATGAAAAGACAAAAGAGTTTTCATAAAAACATGGAACAGATGGTGGAGAGTCAACCTAGACCAACAGGCCTGTTAAACCTACAGATAGTACGTGTGTGTGTGTTACAAATGTCAGGAGCAGGCTTCAGACCAACATAGATGTAAATAATGCCATGTTCTCGCCCTTTTAAACTTTACATCTGGACTTTCAATAGAGTTTGGCTTCATTTGAGCAGCTAAGCAGAGCTGTGAAAAGGGTGGAATGTGATGTGTACCTGGATTTCAATCATTTCTTGAATCCTGGAAAATGCAATGTGTTAATATTCAAAGAATCTGGATACTTCAAAGGCTCTTACATGAAAGGGATGATCATAAATAAACATGTATACATAAACTTCAGCTCCTATACATCTAGAATGTGTAATAGATAGAACTATATACAAATAAAGCTATTCAAAAAAGATGATTTTAAGCAAAGGCTGTTTTCATTTTTATTTCTGAGGTGGAAAAAGAAGCTTGGGGAAAATTTCTAAAGGAAATGAGACCAAAACAAACAGAAGGCCAGAACATTTCATCTCCTAAAAAAAACAGGAGTTACCCTTTAAGGGATTTAGGCTGATAGATATCATAGGGTCACAAGACCACAGGAACATAGATTTAGAATTGGAAGGGACTTCAGAGGCCATTTTGTTGAATCTTCTCATTTTACAGGTGAGGAAACTGAGGCCCAGAGAAGTTGAGACTTGACCAAGGTTACAAAAAGATGATTAAAATAATTTGCATTCAGGATTAGTAGAAGCAGAGCAGGGGATGCTTCTTGCCATCATTTGAGAGCCAAAATGTCCTTCTGTCCCCACCTATCTAAAGTTAACCCCCATTTAACATCTCTCTTTTAGATTAAGAGAGTGTGTACTGAAGATGTCTATTAAAATGCAACTAAGAGGAGACTGAGTGTGCGGCTAGGTGGTGCAGTGAGTAAGAGTGCCGGCCCCTGGAGTTGGGAGGACCCGGGATCGATTCCGGCCTCAGATACTTAACACACACTCAAAACTGGCCATGTAACCTTGGGCAAGTTACTTAACCCTAATTGCTTAAAAAAAGAAAGAGGAGACTGCATAGAGTAGTAGAAAGAACAGTGTACTAGGAGTCAGACAACCCAGCCTCCACCCCTGATTCTGTCACTAACTTGCTAACCCTAGGAACAAGTCATTTCCCTTTCTTTGAGCGCTCAGTTTCCCTGTCTGTAAAATGAGGGGGTTGGGCAATTTGATTTCTCATGTCCTTTCTAGCATTTAAGTGCTGTGAATTTCCATTGAAGGCGCCACTGGCAGATCAGCAACACCTAGTTTATCAGAGCAGCACAGAAAAGAAACCAACTTTGACATAGAAGAAGGTTGGACAAGGACCTAGAACTCTGAGTGCTGACTAAGGAGGGCAGGCCTGGGTGAGGACACCACAACGGAGGGACAGGGGAAGCCAAGGGACAACAAAGGGACCTCCAGAGCTGGGGGCACCTGAGGGACCATGGTGGGGAATCAAAGGTCGATGGAATCTTAATGAACATTTCCTCCAAGGTTGGTTCTGGCCATGGCTATATTGGCTAATTAGTCCTTCTAAATGCGATTACTGACTGAGCCAATGGCAGTACTCAAAAGTATTAGACATGTGGAATGAATGCATACAATGGAAAGGACTAAGGATTTGGAGTTAGAGGACCTGGTTTGATCCTTGTCTCCCTGTTGCACACTACTCAGGGATTACTTTCGAACTCTGGTCCTTGGTTCTTCTGTAAAATGAGGAGATGGGACAGGAGGATCTTCAAGGTCCTTTCCAGCTATGATTGCTATGATCTATTCTATACTTGGAAAAAGTTAAAATTTTTTTTTTTATTGTAGCAGTCTAGTCAGATGCTTGAGGAAAACAGGCACTATGGTACCAAAATTATGTCACATGTATTTTAAACCATGGTATGTATTTCTTACTGAGTTTTCAGATTTCTGAGGACATATTAGTGTAATCAGTGGTTATGATAGTGATGAGATAGAATAAATAAAAAAATCAAATTTCCCATCCTCATGGCACCTACATTTAAAAGTCTAATTGCACCAACCTAGAAGAGTGGGTGCCAAGGAACATGCTAGGGGAATAATATGAAAGCTCTGTCAGGTAAGAATCACTATAAGTAAATACAAATACATGTATGTCAACATTTCTTAAAGTAAAATTTTTGTGGGGAAGACACTTTTCCCTCCCCTATCTGTGGTCATGCTTTGCACATAGTAGGTTTATTGGATTGTTGATTTCTAAACTAAAGAAAGCAGCAGATGATTATGTCCAATTTCATAGGCATAGCAAGAATTTTTTTTAAGTTAATATATGTTTGCCATCTAGTGGCCATGTGCAAGAATTGCCATATTTCCCAAGTTACATTTTGAATGATTAGATGATCTAGAGAGGTACAAAGTTTACTGTTAGGTTGGGGGGAGGGGAAGGTTATTACCAACTGGGAGGAGCCAAGAAGGGATTCTTGGAAAAAGTGGCATTTAAATTGAGTTTTAAAGGATAAGTAAAAATCCAACAGGTGAGGAGGGGGAGGCAGGGCTTTTTAGGCATAAAGAACAATGTGAGAAAAGCTACATCGATGGAAATGCATGAACTATATTTGAGGGGCAGTGAATGATTAGTCACATTTGATTGAAGCATAGAAATATGGGAGGGAAATGGTTGTCTGAGTCTAAGCCATAGGGTAGGCCTTCAATGCTACAAAGAAGTTTGACTTTTCCCAGGGAGCCACCAAAGCATTTTGAGCAGAGGAATGACATCATAAGACCTAAGAACAAAGACATAAGCCTGGTAATGTGGTGCACAGGATTGTGGGACAGAACAGAAACACAAGAAGCTATTGCAATCATACTGGAGGGCAGTGAGGAGGGTCTTTACTATGCTAGGAGTAGAAGAGAGGATGGATATGAGAGACAGAGAAGTAGAAGCAATGGGATTTGTTACTGTTTGCATATGACAAGGAGGAGAAGGTTTGGAACATAGGAAACAAAGCAAATGGTGGTGCCGCTTGGAGAAACAGTGGTAAGGGAGGACAGGTTGCTGTTGTTGTTTGAAAGATGATAAACTCAGTTGTTGACATGCTGAGTTTAGAGTTCTGGAAAGGCATCCCAGTACAGTGTCCTTTGGTGATTGGAAACACTTGAGGAGAGCTCAAGAGAGAGGTCAGGACTAGAGATGGAGATGGGGAAATCATTTGTATAGAGATGATACTTGAAGATATAAGAGTAAATGATGTTGCCAATGGAGAGAGTGTAGAGAAAGAAGAGAGGCCAGGAATAGACAGACCCTTGTGAAATACTCATATCATGGGTATTGGGGGGGGGAGGCAAAAAAAATTACAAACGTTACAAGAGTAAGTTGTCTCTAAGTTCAAGAAAGAAAGAAATATCTAACAGAAAGGGTGCTTAGCACCATCAAGGACTGCAGAGAGTTCAAGGAAGGTGAGAACTGAAGAAAAATCTGGCTACTAGGAGATCACCGGTGACTTCGGGGGGGGTATTTTCAAAAGTTTTAGGGACAGAAGGCAAGTTCCAAGAAATTGAGGGGATAGTAAGATAATAAGGAACTGAATGATTTGGCTCTAACCATCTCTTTTCCCCCCAAGGTTTGGCTATGAAGAAAAGTAGAGTGATGGGATAGTTTGCAGATGGGGACTGAATATGTTTGTAGGCATGTTGTGGAAAAATCAGTGGAAAGAGACTGATTATGCAGGAGAGACAGGGAGGGAGGGAGAGAGAAAGAGATAGAGAGGAGATATAGAGATAGAGAGAGATGGAGGGTGAGATAGAGAGGGAGATGTAGAGGAATAGGGATAGACAGAGAGAAACAGAGAGACAGAGAGAGACAGAGAAACAGAGAGAGACACAGAAAGCGAGCAAGTGAGAGAACGAGAGAGAAAGAGATAGAGATAGATATATAGATAGAAAGAGACAGACAGACAGACAGAAAGAGACACAGAGTGAAAGAAGGCATGAGGTCTTGGAGAAGCAAGAAGTTAGAGGATAAAAGGCATAGGTATGATTAGTCTTTTGTGACCAGAATAAAAGCAGAGAGTGTAAATGTTGCTGCTGATAAATATTGAGGAATAAATGGAAACTGAGGGAGTTGACTTTGAATTCAGTGAAACAGAAATTGTTGTCTGTTGAGAAGATAATTGGGCTTGAGAGAAAAAGCTTTTGAACAGTTACTATAGAGATTCAGATAGCGAGTCAATGAAAGTAGAGGTGGGCAGCAGGAAGGGCCCAGCTTAGGGATGGTTGGTTGATGAAATCACCTCACTTTCAACTTTCTTCGGGGACACTTAATAGACTATGAACAGAATAATTAAATGAGGCAGCCAGAAGGGCTGAGAATTAATGGGTTTGGAAGAGTGAAACATCCTAGAGATTTTAGGGTAATAGCACATGAATTATTGATTTAACAGATCAATGGGGAGGTATCAGCTGTTGTTTAGTTATTTTCATTTAGGTCCAACTCTTTGTGGCCCTATTTGGGGTTTTCTTGGCAAAGGTGCTGGAGTGGTTTGCCATTTCCTTCTCTTGCTCATTGTATAGATGAGGAAACAGAGGCAAACAGGATTAAATGACTTGCCCAGGGTCATACGGCTAGCAAGTGTCTGAGGCTAGATTTGAGGCCATACGAGCCTTCCTGACTCTAGGCCCTGCACTCTATCCACTGCACCACTTAGCTGCTCAGGGAGGTTTCAAGACTGTGTATAAAAAGCAAGTTAGAGAAAGAAAGATAGACTAGGTTGATAAGGAGCCTTCAGGGTACTGCAGGTCATGATAATTGTAAAAAACACATTAAAAATAGGGAAACGAATGGAAGAGGTGAAAGGATCAGAGTGAGACATTGGAGATTAGAATGTTCAGGTTTGCAATCTTGGGAAAGATGCAGTTCCCAGGTGATGATGATGATAAAGCCTGAGAAGTGATACTATCTATGTGTGGCCAAAGTGGGATATCCAGAAAGAATGAGAATGTATAAAAAAGAAATGAGTCTCCTAAAGTTATTTCCCAAATTTTAAGAATTTTGTACTATATTTGATCCTAAATAATGAGATCCCTACTTTTTTGTGAGATTTTTTGGTTTTTGGTCATGCTTTGATTTGTCAGACATAGAGTCAGTGTGGTATAGGGTATAGTGGAAAGGGCATTAAGTTTGGAGTCAAAGAACACGAAAGCAAATCCTGACACCATCTCTTACTTTCTATCTGACATTGGCAAAGTTGCTTCCCCTCTCTGGACCAGTTTCATTATTTGCATAACGAGAGAGTTGGACTAAACTAACCTTCCAGTGCTAACTTTATGATCCTTTGCTTTCCCCTCATTGCTGTCTAGGCCCAGCTCCTAACTCTCCAGACTTCATTTTCCACCGTGGCCAAGAAGCCTTTTCAACCCTGAAGGTGCCTTCAGCACAAAGGCCAGTGGCTGTGTCAGCCTGGGAGATCCTTCAGGCCCTGAGTCTCCTTCACTAACTAGTCAGTTCTTGCCAGCACTTCTGTTTTGGGGAAGGTCCTGAATTGACCATGTCCACTCCTTCAGCACTCTCCAGGCTCTGCTCCCTACTTTGCAGGCTTCTTTCACCACCAAGCTCTGTGCATACTTTCCCTCCTCAACCCTGTGCAGCTTTCTTTCATGCCTTGTTTTTTCCCATTAGAATAGAAGCTCCTTGAAGGCAGGAATTATCTTTATTTTTTGCTTCCACACTTAGAGTAAATGCTTATTGACTTGACTATGATTTCACTGACTAATGATGATATTACCCCAAATGAAACTGTTCTCTTTAAAAAACGATTCAAGATCTCCCAGTGTTAGGTTGAATGCCGAAACACCTTCCCCATCAGCCCTGCACATCGGCTGTTACACTGCATGTTCCTTGAACACTAATGCCAGAAACCACTTAATTCACAATTACTTGAGCATCTTGGGTTTTCTTTTCTTTTTTGCCTTAAGGCTTCTATTCAACCACACTGATTTTCACAACACCCCTCCCCAAAAAGTTATGGATGCGACTGTTGTGTCTGTTTCATACACAGAGAAAATCAAGTCTCACATCCTTCTCTACCTAATCAGAATGAGTTGAAAGTTTTTCTGGGGTAATTGATTCAATACTTGGTATTTAATCCACCTGGACCATGCTCTTGTGGGAATGAAGTTCTTAATTGACTTAGGAACTATTTTCTCTTAATGGGCCACCATGAGAAGGTATTTGCCCTATGTCTTCCCTATGGGTATATGCCTCCTTCCATTGCAGACTGCTTTGGTAGAGATCTGCAGAAAGTCAGGTTTTTAGTGTAAGTAGATGCCTAGATCAGGGAAATCAAACTACAGTCACGGATGGCTAGTGCATCCTTTCTAAGCATTATCTCATTAGGCTAGTGGGGACTAACTGTAGAGAATGCAGCTCTGGAGCCCTTAGAGTAGCTCCATGCCAAAGACTCTGCTTCTTTCCATCATCTTTCTTCTGACCTCATTCAACCCTTCATCGAGGGGCTGCTGTCCTAGCGTAACCACTCACGTGAATAGAAGTCTCCTTGCATTCTCTGAAGAGAGTCTCTCTCTGTCCCACTACTGTGAGACAGTGACTGTGTGTCCAGGTCAGGTGAGTTTGTCCTAGTGTCTGCATCCCCCTTGAGAAACAACCAACTGGTCTTCTGCTGAGAGGAAAAAAGAAATCAAGTTAATTCCTGCAATTGGGAAATGCAGAAATGGATAATGTTCATGGGATTTTAGAGTAGGAAGGAATTTTCTAGTCCATCGATTCTCAACGTGTGGTCTGGAGGACCCTTGGGTGTCTTTCAGGAGGTCCGTGAGTTCAAAACTATTTTCATAATAATACTGACATTTTAAGTTCTACCAAATTAAATACTGAAGATACAAAACACACAGCCAAAAACACTTTTTAAAAAAGAGTGTAAAGAGATCCTGAGACCAAAATGTTGGAGAGCTGTTGTTGTTAAGTCTTCCTATAGATAAGCTAATAGAAGCATAGAACGGTTTGTGACTTACACAAGGTCACACAGCTAGTAAGCAGCAGGAACAAGATTCAAACCCAGATCGTTTGATTCTAGATTTGATGTTTTTTGTTTGTTTTCAAATTTTGTTTTTTTTCCCCCCCCCCCCCCCCAGTGTAAGCTGATTCCCAAAGCACATTGGCATGGGACTCTCCTCTTATTGGAGGAGATCAATATCCCATGCCTATGTACAGGTATATCCGTAAACCACAATTAGTTCAGTTGCTTATATGGCCTCCAGTTAAATTGAACTAGGACATAGTTCAACTGTACAGAAATTGTGACTATGAGTTTCAAAGAAAACTGGGATCTGAGTCAGATAAGAATACCCCTTCCCCAACCCTCCAAGAGGAGGTGATCTCTGAATCATAGGTCATAAGCTTAAGGAAGAGAGGACCTATCCTATCTGTCTGAATGATATCATCTAGTCCTTGTACATAAACTGTGTTCTATGGACCCTGTATCTGTGTTTGAATTTATAGCCATTGTGTCAGTATTAAAATATGGGAATATTTAGCCTGAAGCAAACCTAATATATGAAAATCTACATTTGTGTGGACCTTTGGACTCAAAGAACATCAGAGATCTGATATTTGGGGTCTAGTCCCACACTGTGATTTCCCCATCTCCATTTTACAGATGGGGAAACTAAGCTTTGTTTGCATTTTACTTTTTATTGTCATCTTTTGTTTTCACATATCTTCATTTCTGAATGGAACGCTCCCATCAAACTATCTCTTATAGAAAAAAGAGAGAAGAAAAGACATAGTTAAGAAGAAACTGAGGTTTGTTACACATGTCACAGGAATATACTGGTGATTCATATATGACAGTAAAGATCTTTCTATATAATGTAGAGAGGCAGTGAGATGTTGTGGGATCAACACTAGACAGTTTGGCCCCAGAAGATCTGCTTTCATGTCTTGGATCTGTCAATTTCTGGCCACATGAGTTCAGACAAGTCATTCATCTTCTCTGAGACTGCTTTTCCTAATCCTTTAAATGGTAATAATAATACTTATGGTTTCTACTTGAAAAGAAGCAAATGAAATGATACACATATATAAAACAATATAGGAATGTGAACTGATATTTTAATTCCTGGTATATTAATCTTTCAGTACTTTGGGGAATGGCAATCTCATCATATCAAGAAGCATTTATTAAATGTCTTCTATGTGGCAGGAACTATATTAAGTACTGGGAATCAAAAGAAATAAAAGGGAATAAAAATAAAAATAATTCCTTCCCTTAAGGAACTCCCATTTAATGGGGGAAACAAGATGTAAACAACTGCATCCATATAAGATGTATACAGTGCAAAATGGACATAAACTCAGAGGAGATGCCTTCTACCACCATAGGTCATTACCCCTCTCTCTGACCTAGGAGATGGTATGACTAAAATGAATCCCTCTGTGACCCAACTAGTAAGAAGTCTTAGCTAGCCTGGTCTAGTAACAATAGACAGACCTACACTCAAAGCCTCTCCACTTTGTGTGAAGGTATCAGAGTCTGGGTTCCATGGGGATAGCCTGATAAAGCCCAAGGTCACCTACAAGACATGATAAGTTTCTGGAAAAGGGTACTATTGGCTGTGGTATACAAATATTACACAAAATCTGGATGCTGCAAGATATTGAAAATCTCAGTAAAACGGCTCATTTATGGGAGAGTTTACATTTGCAAACAGGGAAGAAGAAACTGTTCTTTAAGGCATAACTATAAACAAGATTAATAATCTAGGTAGGATAAGAAACAATAAACAAAAAGCATCTTAAGTGCTTCAAAGGTCCTCCTTATGGTCTTAAGAGCTTCAAAGATTCAGAGTGTCACAGGATCTTGAACTGAAAGTGACATTAGAGGTCATATAGTCAGTTCCCATGCTTCAGGCAGATTTTCACTTAAATAGCAAAAGATACATAAAAAAAAAATAACACATTTCTATGACCTTTTAAAAAAATTTGAATTGAACCTTTGATTTCATTGTTAAAAGGACCTTCCAATGAAGAAACTCCCTCTATTATTAGAAATCGGCAACTGCTTTGTAACATCTGATCTTAGAAACTTGCCTGGGTCAGTGAGAGACCAAGTGACTCGTCCATATAGCCAGCATATGTCAGAGACAAAACTTGAATTCAGGTCTTCTTAATCTTAAGGCCTTGCTAACCTCTGCTATTCTGTCTCTCATTTCTATAGCATTTACACATTAACAAAGTCCTTTTCTCAAAACAACTTTATGAGGTAGGTAGCATATGATTATCATTCCCGATTTACAGATGAAGTAATTGAGCCCCATAGGAGGGAAGTGACATACCCCCAAAGGCACGTGGATAGTGAATAGTGCAGAATCAATGGTGAGCCCCAGATGTCCTGATTCAGGCCACTGTGTTTTTCTATTATACCATCCTCCTTCAGTAGAAAGGACTTCTTTTCCTAGTCTTAGCATAATTAATCTTAAGGTGTTAGGGCTTAAAATCTCAAAAAGGATTTTTAATGATCAGAATTATTATTTTTTAATTCCTATGATTTTTGTTTTCATGATTATTGTCCAATGAATTTCATTTATTTCTGCACTTTTTTTCTCATTACCTTCCGGTTATCTGGATCAAAACTTCCATCTTCATCTAATTTCTTTGTCACTAGAAGAGAAAACAAAATTCTATTTAGAAAGAAATTTTACATGCCATTCCTAGCATTGGCATTTCTGTTCTATGATCCAATTTTTTAAAAAAGTGGGAGAGGGAGGAGACTTTTATGGCATAATAGAGAGTCCATGGGATCCAACCCAGGCCAGACGGGGAGAAAATGGCATTAGTGGGAATAGCCTGCATATGGAAATCTTGCTTGGCTGTGTCTATGCTTATGCATGCATGTGCATTGCCTTACGTTTCACTTAATAGTCTCAAATAAAGTGGTCCCTCATTGAAATAATCTAATGACATAGTCTTAGGCTGTTGACACAACCAACATTTTAAAGGATGATGGTGGTTTTAAAGTATGCCTTTAAAAAAGAAAATGACACATTATGAAAAGTGACGTTTTGAAAGTATTCATAAATATTAGGCCCAGTTGTTCACAGAAGCATAGAATCCAAGTTTGGGAGGCCATCTAGTTCAATTCATACCTGAACCCAAACATGAATCCCATCTAGAGCACCCAAGAGAAGTATTCATCCAGACCCTGCTTGAAGACTTCTAGTTGTGGGAAACTCACTATCCACCGAGGCCAATTATTCTGCTTTTAAACAGTTTTAACTTTTAGGAATTAAAAACAACAACAATAACAAAACTTCATGTAACTTCTACCCATCATTTCTTTTTTTTTTTTGGGTAGGGCAATTGGGGTCAAGTGACTTGCCCAAGGTCACACAGCTATTTTTTGGGTTAAGTGTCTGAGGTCAAATCCGAACCCAGGCCCTCCTGACTCCAGGGTCAGTGCTCTATTCACTGCACCACCTAGCCACCCCAACTCTCTACCCATCATTCTTACTTCTATCCTCTGGGGCCAAGAAGAACAAGTTCAATCCCTATTTCATATGATATTCTTCCAAATACTTGAAGGCAGCAATCATGTCTCTGGCCCACTTGGCCTCCAGCCTACTTTTCCCCATTCTAAACATTTTTAGTTTTTTCAGTCTACACATTATATGACATTATCTCCAGTTGCTTTCTTCTTCTTGAAAAATGTATTTCAAGACGGTGAAAGGGCTGGAAAACACCTTAGCTTTAAAGCAACTTAATTTTAATGTATAACTATAAAAAAAGAAAATAATATGGAAATGGCATCTTAAAATTCTATATAAAATGCTGAACACAATGAACAAATATCTACAAGGAATGAAACTATATTAGGTAGAAATAGGCCTTTAAGAAGTTTTTTTTTTTTAATTTCCTCAATTCTATCTACTTAGAATTTTACATGAGATTTGAATATATGAGTATAAAGCAGTCTGAATGTAGGGCAACAACAATGCCTTCCAGGCTCAAAGTCCTATGATGTCCTACTACACTGGGAAGCTTTGAATGTTGACCTAACAACAATGGACAGACAACAGGAGCTGAGTTTACAGTTTTCCCCTCTCAGTTGGATTTCACAGCAAAGAAAAGAACAGCTGAGAAAGGGAATGAGGATTCAGGCATGGACATGAATGGAATGATCCTTTTATTTCCTGTTTTGTTAGCTTTGTTGGTTTTCTATTGTCATGGATTAATGATGCTAAAGTTACAAATGAAATTGCCTCCTCTAAAGTGTGACTTGCATTTCTCAGTGTCAATCTGAGCACATAAATACCTATTACCTCCATCCTTTCCTACATTTTTAGATCACTACCTCAGTGAATCAATCCATTCTTGATTGTTGTTTTTATTGTTGAGTTGTTTCAGTCATGTCTGTCTCTTGGTGAGCTCATTTGGGGTTTTCTTGGTAAAGATACTGATGTGGTTTGCCATTTTCTTCTCCAGCTCATTTTACAGATGAAGAAACTGAGACAAACAGGGTTAAGTGACTTGCCCAGGATGATATATCTAGGAAGTGTCTGAGGCCAGATTTGAACTCAGGAAGATGACTCTACCTAATTCCAAAATCAATGTTCTACCTACTGTGGCACCTGGTTGCCTTCCATTTGATTAAATTCCCTCAAATTTCAATCGTCAATTTCTACATAGAAATGAATACTTTATGGTACTGACTGTAATACAGAGTACTGTACCATGACCTGTAACTTTGTTAGTGTGAGGGGAGAATGTAGTCTTTGATGTTTATTGGGACACTTGCTAAGGATAAGACCGAAAGGAGGTCAGATACTTTGCAACTATTGGCCCAGAGTGCTGAACTTTGATAAAATAAAGTCCCCAACTGAATACTGAGAAGTTAAGTTTTGTATACACAAACATTTCATTAGTTTCAAAGAGGAAATCATTTTCTATTTGAAAGAAAACACACCCATCCACTGTATTTTCTTTGTGTAAGTGAAAAGGGCCCCTAAGGAGTCAGAAGTAAAATTCTGCTTTATTATGAAAATTAAGTGACTGATATCATTCTGCTTCCTTTTCATTAAGGAGAGAAAAAAGGATTTGCAAAATGCACGCTCAGACTCATTGACATATGGATAAGAAGGGGACCCATAGCACTGGCTTCTATTGTACAGCCACCACTCCAGCTTCCTCAAGACTAACAATGTACAAAGACCAGAGAGCTGAGACTCTTTATTGTAGTAACAAATCACAAGGATTTGTGGTTAGAAAAACAGACTACCCAAACTGGTAATAGCATATAGTGACATTATTGGATAAAATTCTATGCTGTGTGATATGGAAGAATTTTTTAAAGTCAAATTTGACCTTTTATTGTTATTGTTATTTTTATTTGTGTTGGTCTGGATCTATGATTGCTATCTATGTGTGTGTGTGGAGTCCTGGTGTGTAAACTCCCTTTACCAATTCAGATCAGCAACTCATCTACTACTTAAGACTTAGAGTCCTGAAGAAATGAGAGGTTCTGTCACTCGACCATGTATATGTGACTTCAAGGTCTGCCTTATACTTATTCGACCAGGGTGCCTTTCATTTCCTTTTTGTAAATCTTGGGTTGCATTAATTTGATTCTAGTATCCGGAATGACAGAGCTGATAGCACCATTGTACTCTATCCTGTTCAGTTACTCTCAGAAGGAGATTGTCCAGTTTGAGGAACTACAAGTTGGGAGATACTAACATTGACACTTGGAATGTGTCTAAAGGATAGTGAGTAGACTGGAAACCATGTTAATCAAGAATTAGTTTTTTAAAATGGAGGATGTTGGGGCAGCTAGGTGGTGCAGTGAATAGAGCCCTGGAGTCAGGAGAACCTGAGTTCAAATATAGCCTCAGACACCTAACACAAAAAACTAGCCATGTGACATTGGGCAAGTCACCTAACCCCAACTGCCCTACCTTCCTCCCTCCAAAGAAAAGCAAAAAAAAAAAAAATGGAAGATGTTTAGAAGATAGGAAAGGGTAGGGAAATAAGGAAGATATGACAGCTGTCTTCAAATAAGTGAAGGATTCTTATGTAGAAGAAATGTTAGCTTTATTCTGCTTAGTCTCAGAGGATAAAACTAAGAGTAATTGGTGCTAAGTCAGGGAAGGAATCTCAGAGGTTTTTGGCTTACTTTAAGGAAGAGCTTTTTGATAATTAGAGCTAGCTAATGATGGATCATAAGATTATGGGAAGAGCTGGAAGAGACCTCAGAGGTCATACAGGAGGTAAAATTTAGATTTAGTCAAAAGGTGGCACTTAAGGATCTAGAAGGTCACATGTGGCCAGAAGGTCAGAAAAGTTCCCCACCCCAACAGTACAATCACCTCATCTTACAGATGGAGGAGGGGGGAGGGTCCTCAGGGAAGAAGTTAAATGATTTCTTCCCAACAATTACAACTATAGACATTTAGAATGTGCTGCCATGGTAGGAAGTAAGTTCCCCATCACTGGAGATCTGCAAGTGGAGAAGAGGTGACAACTTATTGGTAATGTTGCAAAGGGATTATTATTCAGATACATGTTGGACTTAATTTCCTACCAAATCTGAGAGTCTGTGGTTCTGTGATCACTTGCCTGATTTTCAAAGCCCTATGTATAACCTTGACAGCTAGGTGGTGCAATGGATAGAGCAAGGTGCTTGGAATCAGGAAGACTCATCTTCCTGAGTTCAAATCCAGCCTCAGACACTTATTAGCTGTGTGACCCTGGACAAGTCACTTAACACTGCCTCAGTTTTCTCACTGTAAAATAAGTTGGAAAAGGAATCCAGGATCTTTGCAAAGAAAACCCCAAATGGGACCATAAAAAGTCTGACATAACTGAACAACAATGCATTACCTTATTTCCCATTTTTGATCACTCTACCATGAACTCACCATGCTCATTCACATCTATGTACCTTTGCATGCATTGTTTCTACTAATCTTTCCCATACCCTTTCCTCCATGAAGCTTTTCTTCCCTAACTAGTTGAGTTCTGATTCTGCCTTCTTCTGAACTCCCACACCGCTTAAAGATGATATCACATCAGTTGGCTCTTAACAATTGATTGCTATCTGTGGTCTCTGCTCAACCACAGCTGTCTCCCTTATAGTAAAGTAGCAAGGAGCTGTCCACAGCTGTAGCTCATCCAAGTCAAGGAGAAAGGGTTATCCAGAAAGACTAGCTACAGGTGCAGTCACTATGCTGAATGATTAAAAAATTCTATCCTGACCATCTTAAATCAGGTTTAAGTCTTTTGGATGCTAGATAGCCTTGTGGACTAGATGGCCACGAATGACTGTTGGTTACATTGGTGATCCTTCCCCAGGTACCTGTATCAACCTGTGACACCTGGATCTTGAGGGTTATTTTCTTATGTGTGGCCCCTGACATTTTACTACGGGGCTATAGTTTACCCTTTTGCTTTTAATAACAAGGCAAAACAAAACTCATTCACTTCGACCTTTTACTGCCAAAGCATTATTGTGGCAGACAGCTTCCACCCAGACCCAGACTCAGACTTATGGGGATAAAAAGAAAGTAAGGCTTTTTCATACTAACAAACAGCTGTATGCAATGAGCATTTTATGTATATGCAATTTCATATTTATTAGTATAAAGGGCAAAATATTAATAACATCAACTTTTCTTACATTATGTGGAACACCAAGTTTCTGTAGAATACAGAGAAGTGTTGGAATGAAGGTTCTGAGAGATGTCAATGTTGGTTATTTTCCCCTTTGAATCTTATTCATGAATTTTTTTTTTAGCACAAAACTGCTTATTATATGTGGCAACTAGGGTAAGAAAAGAAGCTCAATTTCCTCCTTTTGGGGGCTCCAAAAGGAGCCTCTCATGCTCCCAGACTTTCTGGATCAATATTGGGCAGCTACTCATTGGTTTCAAACCTCTAAGTGTTCATACCCAAATTATATTGAAAAATGCTTCATGAGTTTTAAGTTCCAAATCAGGTCATGTCCATGCCTGAATTCTCTTTGCCTTTCTCAGCAGATCTGTTCTTTGTAGTGAATTCAACTGACAGGGAAATACTGGAACCCCAGCTCGCATTGTCTGTCCATTGTTGTTAGGCCAACATTTAATGCTTTCCAGTGTGGTAGGACATCATAGGACTTTGAGCCTGGAAGGCATCCTTATGTTCTGAGTCTCTTATTTTTAGAGAAGAGGAAACTGAGGTTCTCATTGAAGGAATCTGACTTGCCTAAGGTCATTAAAAAATAATTAGTGGAGTCTGTATTCAAACCCAAGCTCTCAGACTCTAAATCCCAATCTCCTTCCAGTGGATCATTCTTTCATGTCACTAAGAGCTAGTGTTCCTTTTGTTACCACAATATGGCCATTCTTTTAAAGTGGTGACTCACTGGGACTCCTGACAGCAACAATTTCTAAGCTTCAGACAGTATGGCACTTTGTAATGATGAGTATGGCAACAGCATGAATGGGATGTTTTACATAGTAGGAGATGGTCCTAGGGTTAAGTCTAACTTTTTTAGTAATTAAAAAAAATACACTCACTTAAAAAAAAAAACAATCCTTTTGTGAAAAGAAAATAGAACAGATAGGATAATTTACATGTCTGAAAAAAATTACAATTTCTAGGCAAAAGTCTTGTAGGACATCAGGCTTTAGTAAATTGCTCACACAGAATCTGGGGTTTTGTAATTCAAAAGCGGTTCTAATTTCGATTTTTCTCAGTGCTGCTCTAACATGCCAAGCCAATTTTTTAAAGAAAAGAAATCAATTTCTTCCAATTTGATTTCTTCAACAAAAGCACTGCCAGGGGCTATTGGCTATTCAGCTCAATGAAAAGAATTGTTGTTGTCTTCCTTCTGAATGTAAAGACTGATAAATTTCCCTTCAGGAACTTCTCTAGCTGACCCGACAGTAGGTAAGTGGAGAATTAAAACTGAAGCTCAAAAAGATCCAAAAATTGTACTAGACCACAGCACATCTAACTCACTTTTCCTGAGAGCAATTGATACAATTGGTTTTGGCACAACTGCTGAGTGGTAGTCTCCAAGGCCAGCTTTTATATATGTATACAACATATATGTATATTTTCTATATGTATACAACAACCAACTTCAGCTACAGTGCCATTACAAAAAGAAGATACAAAAAGACTCTTAGCTACAGTGCCATTCATAGAGTAGCAACTGCCCTCCCTTGAAAATAAGATGGTAGACCAAGATAAACATCTCCTGGCACCATTATGTTCTGGTCCTGCTGTGGAAAGACCAACAGACTTAAAAGTCAGAACACTTCAATCCAAGTCTTGGCTCTCAGAGTCTTACTTTCCTCATCTGTGAAATGGGCATCACATACTTTACAGGGTTTTGTGAGAAAAACTCTTTGTAAGATCTTAAGCACTACAGTATGTAAATTATTATTGTTTCTAGCCCCTCTTCAGCTTCTCTGAGAAGTTAATTCAGAGTGGCTACTCTTTGTATAGTGCAAGGATATTTGCCTGGAAGAATTCTGCACCTTTGGTGACCAGGTCTTAGGTGAAGTTTGTATTTTCCTTGGAGTGAGTACCTTGGATGCTAGCACATGAAAGCTGGCTTTCTTATCTTCTGGTTCTCTGGGAAGGAGGAGATAACTGGTAGAGTCCTGCTGGTGTGGGTATATCTATGTATGGTAAGGGGAAATGGAAGAGGGATGGATTGGTCCCAGCTGGTTAGGGCTGGGGGATTGGAGAGTCATAGCTGATGATGAGGACTGGCTATACATGTTTTGCTAGGTTTGAGTACCAAAGTAAAATCAGTTGTCCCAAGTTTCCCCTCAAGAAAGGTCTTCAAATCAAAGGTCGGATGGCTATTTGTTGGACATTTTGCAGAGGCAATCCTTACTGAGGTATGGGGTCAGAGTAGGAGTTTTCTCTGGTTCCTTACAACTGACATTCTGAAACTCTATAGCAAATATCAGATACTCAACTTAATTCATGGCTAAATAATTTTTTGTCAATAATATGTACAATATCATAAACGAATTTGGAAGCTCCATTGGCATTTAAAAATTAAATTTGACCAGCATTTAGATAAGAGACAAATCAACACACAGATCAAAAACATTAAAAACAAAAGCTGGATTTCTGATTTTTGTCCCTCAAACTCCACTCCTCCACCAAAAAGTCAAGAAAATACATTTAAGGTTTTAACATTTTATATCTCTTAGATTAATACTTGACAGATGAGGAACTTACCACCCACATGAGGAAGCCCACTTAGTGTGATGTAGACAGAATATTAGATTTGGAGTCAGGGAACTTGCATTTGAATCTGTGCTCTGATACTCCCTGGGTGACCTTGGGTAAGTTTCTTACCCCCTTTGGGCCTCAGTTTCTTCATCTGTCAAATGAAGGGATTGAACTAGACAGCTTCTAAGATGCCTTCCAATTTTAATTCCTGTGATCTGGACTGAATGTTTTGAGACTCTTTGCTCAGAGTATCTGATGAATCCATGACTCAGTATCCTACACACAATCTCGGAGTTAGAGGCAAACTCAAAGGCCATCTAGTCCAATCTGTCCTAGAATAAGAACATATTCAATCTAAGCATATTTATGGGTAGATGTTCATTCATTTATTAACTGACTTCTTCAGGCCTCAGTTTCCCCATCTGAAAAAGGCGTGGTACTAAATGATTGCTGAGGTCCCTTTCAATTTGACATTCTATCTACCTTGCTTTAAAGTCTCTGCTTTAGTTCTAACATGTAATGATTCTATGATTCATTGATTGAGAGAGAAGTCTGGAAGAAGCCACAATCTGCAAACTCACACAATTAAAAAAATATATCTTCCTGCCTGGGGAGAGGAAATAAAACCTTGAACAAGGGGTTTGTGCAGCTGAGGAGACAGTAAGGATACTAATTTATAGCTGAATAATTTATTTTGGCCTCAAGTGGCAAGAAATAAATTGAGTGAACTAAATCTCTTCCCTCTCTCCCCATTTTCCCCCTTAGAATAAAGTTAAATCACATTAGTTGTCTATGAAGTCGGTCAATATCTATTTCTGGGCACTAATTAGGTTTCTTTTGGTGGCCCTAAAATATCTTTCCCTCTTCAAGGGATAGGAAAAGGTAATAAATCTGTAATTTTATTAGTATTTGGAATTTCTAGGTTAGGGAACTCCCTCTATCAATGAAGGTTGACCTTCTCTTTAACTTACAGTTTCCCAAAGAAATGGTGTTGAACTCGACTATAAATGACTTGGTTGCATATTAG
>NW_027185698.1:38485315-38590896 GCF_028583685.1 Petaurus breviceps papuanus
GGTGTTGAACTCGACTATAAATGACTTGGTTGCATATTAGTTTAGAAAATCATAAATTAATATTATCTATGTTATATTATACTCTCATTTATCTTGTTAAACATGTTATTTTTTAATACATATATGTATATTTTAAAATTTTTAAAAATTATATTTTATAATATCAATTATATTTTTATCTGATTCAGGCTTCACTGGGGAATTGTGTGGTTGTGAGTCTGACACCTTTGGCCTAAAGCACTGTGAGGCTAAGTGACTTGCCCAGGGTCCCACCAGAAACCCTTTAAAAATGGAGCATGTGCCACAGTTTCTGATCAGGACTTTCTCAGATCATGGACCTTGCTTAGCTTGAAATCTAAAAGCACCTTCACATCTATAGAATCTTGACTTAAGATCATTAATGTTCAGAGGTTTTGTAGAGTAGCTATTCATATTCTGACTTTCTTTTCCTGCAGTTTCTGAAAACATGACTTTTTAGATCCTAGCAGTGACTTTATATATATTCACATTTAGATTATTTATGCCTCAAAATCACAGGATTTAAAGCTGGCTAAGGTGTCACCTTAGAAAGCATCCCATTCATTTTATAAATATGACAGTCAGAGAAGGGAAGGGATTTGCCCAAGGCTAAATAATTTTTTAAGAGGCAGAGCCATGATTTGAACCCTGGCCTTCTGACTCCAAATCCAGTACTCTTGCCTCGAAACCATAGCTGTCTCTGTCGAGCTGAAATGCTAATTCATCAGAACAAGAGATTGTATTCAGCTGTAAATAAGAATATAGAAGACATGCAGAAAATAGCAGCATCAACAATGAAAACCTGACAGGAAGAAGAAAGCAGACTCTACCATTCTGTTTGTAGATGGGGGGTTTCCTATAGATGTTATCTTTTACTCCAGAGTCTGAGGAAGAGGAAAGAAAAAAGAGGAAAGAACAAAAGAGTGAGCAAGCAATTGAAACAATTTCCACTCTATTTCTTAAAGCAAAACAAAACAAAAAAGCTTCATTCCTCACACAGTTTGGAATCACCATAATGGCCTCCTACCCATTGAGTAATTTAGAAAAAAAAGATCCTTATGTAGAGAAAATTAACCAGAACATTTATTGCTGAGTCAAGTCATGTCTGTATCATTGAATGTTCCCAGTTTTAAGGTGGCAATAATGGGAGTTGTGAAGTTGAGACGTATTAAATATTTTAAGACTTATCGAGCACAGAGATTTGATGTCGTAATCCAGCCAGCACCCACATTTCTACTCCTAGTTTGTCTGTAATTATAATTCTCTTGTACTTTACATTGTATAAAATGTTTTCCTACAACTCTACATAAAGAGATAGTTCAAATATCATCACCCCCATTTTCTAGGTGGGGAAACTAAGGGTCAGGGGAGAAGTGATCTGCCCAAAGTCCCATAGTTAATAAGAGGTAGAGCTGGGGTTTGGATTCAGATCTTTAGAACTCTCTCCACTACATACGTAACTGCCTCATTTACTATCATGGAAAATAAATAACACTTTAGGATTAAGACTTTAAAAAGCACAACTATGCGGATAAGGGTGAATTCTTCATGCCCTCCCCCCATCTATTTGATCCTGTAGTACTGCTGGCCCATATGGCAGAGCTGGAGGAGGCACATAGTAGGCATGCTGGCCCTTGGCCAGTTTGCTATCCCAGAAGTTGGAGGGCACAGAAAGAACACTCTACCACCATAAAGAGGGTCAGGTCTCCAGGAAAAATAGTACCATCAGATAGTACCGTGAGATCCCTGCTGAAGAGCTGCATATGTAAGGTTTAGACCAGATATGAGGGGGAAATCCTTCCTGGGCGACAAGGGGCCATGGATCTAATGAGCAATTCATGAGAAGGAGGAAATCAGAAGCCAGAGCAGATCAGAAACTGGAGTTTCTCAGTAATGCTAAATTTTAAGGGAAAGATAGGGGAGTTGGGGAGCCAGGAACAGAACATAGGTGTCAAGCTATGAGAATTTTCCTAAAATGAGGAGACCCATGGTCTTCAGGGTGTTGGTGAAATGATGGTGTATTGTTTTTTTTTTTTAATTAATTGAGGCCTTGCCTTTGATAGTGGCAGTGCGTATTCTCTGCCCCCTCCTTTCATCCGAAGTGTATACCATGCTCCCTCCTCGTATGACTCTGCGATGCCCGTGGGACACAGGAGGAATCCCTTCTCCCTTGACCTCTTCTCCCTCCCCCTCAGGAGGTTAGTAGCAAGAAAAATTATCCAAAGTGAGAGAAGAGGTTTTGGTCTTCATTCTGCCACTCACACAGGAAAGTCAATCCCCCCAAACCCCCAGCAAGATAGGAGAGAACAAACCGACCACATGGACAGGGCAGCAGGAGATCGAAGCCGAGCCCTGAATGCCTACCTGGCACATGGAAATGTCTAGGAGCCTGCTGATAGGTAGAAGGTGAAGGTTTGCTGTCTGAATACATGGATAAACTGGGAGTACTCCGGCCACTTTCACTGCCTCCAAAGGGAAGAGCAAAGAAAGCAGATAAAAGGAGAAAAAAAATGGAAAAGCAGAGTATTTCAAGCACAGAAAGCTTACTTATAATAGGCCTGATCTCCTATCCATGATGCTGGCCAAACTCTGTAAATTTAGCATTTGTCCAAAGTTCGAGACCAGGCCCAATTGACTTGCTAATCCAACATTTCAATAAGATTTGGATGTAGGAAACCCAGGAACTGTGTCCTATAACTACACATTCAAGTTAAGATATGGCCCCATTGGCAAACTGCAAAACAGTAGGCTGGTGACTACTTAGATTGTTGGATGGCTTAGCAGGGAAGCTTAGCAGATAGACCTGATTGTCCCCTCAGGACTTTGGCCCACTTAGCAGACATCCCTGTTGGGTTTGCTTTCAATGTACATTTCCCAGATCCAGGAAATGCATTACATGAATTTCTGAGATTCAATAAAAATCATTAGAACTATTCTCTGTCCTATTTCATCCAAACACAACAGTTTGTGACTTCTCTTAGAGAATCCACAAAAGAATAGCTTCAGAATTTGAAATGGCAATCAGGCCCAAAATTGGAGATCAACTGAAGACCTCAATGGAAAGGATCTCCTGCATTCCCAAGCTAAATTTTATTTGGTATATTGAAGAAAAAACATCCTCCAACCCTACTTAATTTCCCCCATTTTCTTTTTAATGCCATAAAGTTGGATTACCAAGTCAAAAATTAATAATGCCATAGCCAATTGGGCAAAAAAGCACCCAGGTAAGGAACAATGTGCCAAATGGATCAATTTACCAGATGTTTATTGTTTGTTGTTGTTGTTTTTTAGCTAAATAGGAGCAAAGTCTAATTTGTTTCTCATCCAATTATCCTCAAAAAAATCCTCTATGGCATTATAGCACAGCTTGGCAAATTAAAAGTACAGCTCTTATTTGGAAAGGGATTTGGGAGAAGGAAGGAAAATGGGGACCGAGAAACATCAAATTGAACCGTAGCAGTTCAAAGCAACTTGAAGCTCCACATGACACTGTTATCCCACAAAGCCTCTGAGAGAACCATTTTAGTGAGGATGGAATGTAGAACTGATGACAGTTAATGGTGAAGCTTTTTGCAAGGATGGGACTCAGGCTACAGCATGAACTAACAGCCCCAGGGGAGTGCACTGCCAGCTGATGGGAGGGGTGACAGGGACCCTTGATTTAATGATGACCATGCCCACAGAAAGAGGTGCAAAAACACAGTTGGGAAGAGTGGTAGTTGGCTGATTCTGATTCTCTTCTGCCTGAGAGGGAGTGGGACTGACCTACTTTACTGATTATGCATGGGAGTTTTCTCAAGGAACTTTATCATTCAATTCCATTTCCTGAAGAGCATTTATTTGATTTCTTCCTCCAAGATGGAGATACCTGAACTTTCACAACCAACCCTTTCAAATCCCCGAGTATTCCTAGCTGTTAAAGTTCTAATCAGGCCCCCTTGGGCCCAATAAACACAACTGGAAGGCTATCACATAAAAAGTTTTGGGGTTTTTTTTTGGTTTGGTTTTGGTCTGGGTCTGTGATTTCATTGGAATAGGCATTTCCTGTTGAAGAAATTCCCTTTGCCAATGCAGATTGTTACCTGGATTTACAATTTAAAAGTCTTGGTATTGCCTGAGGACCCAGGGAGGTAAAATAACTCATCACATAGTAGGTATGTGTCACATTGAGGTGGGACCTTAACACAAGTCTTACTGACTTCAAGACCAGATCTCTACCCACTATGCTAGCTTAGAGAGTCCCCACCTGAAATGCTCTGGCCCTTCCTATCTGCTTATATAAAATCTTATTTCCCTCCAAATTGATCTTCCACATCCAGAGAAAATCCAAATCAAGTTTTATATGATTATTTTCTGAGTCTTGATCTATAACAAAGAACAAGGTAAAAAGGCGAGAAATAATAACAGAAACATTTTTACTGAGATCAGAGATAGGTGGAAAATGTTCAATGAACATATCAAAGCTAGGTCTGGAAGCAGAGTCACATTCTTAGTAAGTCTTATTCTGTCAAAGAGGAAATGTATTCAGCTCTTTTATATATCTTGAATAGACTATTCCTTAACTATTATCCCTCAGGGACTTTTTACCTGTGAAATTCATGCAATTCATGTATGTGATCCTCCTTGCATCTCTATTCCTGTTATCTGCTGATCTCCAGGTCACCCTCAGAACTTTCTCAGTGACAGTAGAATAGAAGCTCCTTAAAGGTAGGGACTACTTAAATTTTTTGTAGATACTTATTAATTGATTGACTTCAGAACCTGGATTGGATTTCCTCTATACCCTACCCGATGTCATCAGTTCTTTAATTTCTTTACATCTTACGATTTCCTCTACTCTCTTGCTCTATCTACTTCAGTTACTTCTCAGTAAGGACCATGCATTATACCATCTTTTGTAATGGTGCCAAATCTGAAACTCTGCCCTCTCGACATAGACTCCTACCTACCCCTCTTCCTTTTAAATCATGCTAAATCTACTCTTTAATCTTGCCAGAATATCCAGTTCTTTGGACACCACTTTTTCCTGAATTTATATAACCAATACCCCACCTTCATTTGGTGGGGTAGGGATTGCTGACTGGTTACTTAAAGGTTTCTTTAGTTATTACCTTAAAACTCCTCATCCTCCTGACTTTCCACCATCCCCAATCTAAACATCCACATCTCTGGATAAATTCCTCTGTTGGTTCCGCATTCCTATTACAGACTGCCAAGTGAATGAATTAAATCATGAAATTTCATTGACTTCAATATCTACCTTTTTTTGTTACACAAACTTAGCTAAGTCATCAATGTTTCAGGATAATCCTCGTATCCTACCCCCATCAACTATTTATATCATTTCCCACAGCATACTGCAAACCTCATCTTTTTTTTTCCTTCCTAAACAATGAACCCACCTCCAGGTCCCAAAAGGAGAATCAAAATGGTATAATGGGAAAGGGAAATTAATTTAGACTCAGAGGGCCTCAGTTTGCTTCCCAATTCTCTGACAACTATCTGTGTGGTAAGCCACTTAACTTTTATGAGCCTCATTTTCATCATCTGTAACATTGGACTAGATGACCTCTTTTCAAGCTCTAGATGCTATGGGCTCTGCAGATAACTCTGTTCCCTACTTCACTGAGAATACTGAAGCCGTTAATGAACATGGACTAAAAAAAACGTAGAAAAGATAGAAGCAAGGACAGGAGAGAGAAGAGAGATACAAAGGAGTCGCACTATTCCGTAAGAAGATGGTCTGAACACTAGAGCTCACTGGCAGCAATGACAATAAGAGACTAGGTTAGTTATACTGAGGCCAAGGGGAAGATTAAATAAAGACTTGAATGGCTGCTAGGAGTGGAGAAGAGGGAAGGTAGAAATATACAACTTTGTGCTTTATTTCCTACTAAGGAGAATGATTCTTGGATTGGGAATGGCAGGACCAACTTGATGCATAGGGAGTTGTAATCAAAGCAAATTGAGTAGCTGGCTACCCTCAATGTGGGCCATCAAGTCACCAGGCCCAGGGACACTTTTCCAAACACTGAAAAAAACAAATAATAGATGTCTCATTACTGAGTTTCATTTTTTTTTAATCAAGGAAAATGGAAAATATTCTATAGGACTAGACATGAACAAATATTGGGTCTTTTTTTTAAAGAAGGAAAGCAATATATTCCTCAAACTACAGGTTAGTGAGGTTGATTTTGATTGTTAACAAAATTCTAAAACTTTATTAAGGGGATGGCTTGTAAATATATAGAAAGGGAAGTAGTGTTTACTAAAAGCTGTATGAGCTCATCAAGAATATTTTTATGCTAAAAGAATTTCATTTCTTTTGTTGCCTTATTAGATCAGAGATATGCCATAAATATATCTTACTTAAATTTCAGCAAGGAATCTGACAACTATCCCTGTTGGTAAGATGAATATATGAGTTCTACATGAGAGTATATTCAAAACTAGTAGAATTACTTGACCTAATAGTGATGATTAATTGATCAGTTTCATCCCAGAAGAAAATCTGTGTTAGAGTGTCTCAGGAATTAGTTCTTTATACTGTTCTGTTTAAGTAAAAAAAAAATTAATGAGTTGTTTATTATTTTTATTGATGACTTGGTTGAAGACCTAGCTAGCATCCTTATCAAATGTGTAGATGACAAATACATAATTTGGAGGAATATACTGGATGATCAACTATGAATCCAAAAAGATCCTGAAAAGTTAGAAAAGTGGAAAAAATCTAATAAAGTCAAGGTGGCAACTAGGTGGTGCAGTGAATAGAGCACTGGCCCTGAAGTCAGGAAGACCTGAGTTCTAAACTGGCCTCAGACACTTGATGCTTACCAGCTGTGTGGTCTTGGGCAAGTCACTTAACCCCAATGGCCTTGCTTTTCCACTTCTAAAAAAACCCAAACCCAACAACAACAAAAAATTTGATAAAGTCAAGAGGAACAAGAATAAAGTTCTATATGAACACAGTAAAAATTTAGTATGGGGAGCTACAACTAGGCAAGAATTCATGGAAAAAAGAACTAAATATTTAGATTGAAAACCAGTATGAGTTAACAGGAATTACAGTAGAGTCAAAATACCTAATATAATCTTAGGTAACATGAATAAAAATGTCATAAACACAATGGGAGAGCCCACAGACCATACTGAAAGTGTTCAGTTCTGGGTAGGACACTTTTGTGTCCTACAAAACACATGGAAAATAGGAAACAGAATGTAGAAGGAGCTGCAAAATAAGCCCCATGAGGATCAAAAGGAGAAACCGAGCATCTTTGCCCTGGAGGGAACACTTTGTTTTCAAGAACTCAGTTATCATGTGCAAAAGCAATTACATGCATTTTTTTTTCTACCTGGCTTGAAAGGACAGAATGTAGGAACAATGAGTAGAAGTTGTAGAGAAGTGGATTTAGGTTTAATGTAGAGAAAAACTCATAAGAATTAGAGCTACCAAAAGTGGAATAGATTGCCTTGGAACATAGTGGGTTTCTTCTCATTGGAAGTCTTTGAGGAAAGCTGGATCATCCTTTGCTGTGCATGTTACAGAGGTTACTTTTTTTTTGGTAAAGTATATGTTGGACTAGATGGCCACTGAGGTCCCTACCACATAGGACATTCAGTGATTCTGTGGCATTGCCAAGATCACAAGTTATGAAATATCAGCCCTGGGATTCCAACCTTGGACCATTAAGTTCAAATTTAGCCCCAGCTATTATACTACATAGACTCTCACCAGTAATAAAAGTAGAACATGAAAATAGTGCCTTAGAGTTTATAAAGTCCTTTGTTCACAACAATCTTTAAGCTAGGTAGTACAAGCATTACTATCTCCATTTCTAGATGAAGTAATGGAGACTCAGAGAGGTAAGTGACTTGTCTAAGGTCACTTAGCTAGGGAGTGTCAGAAGTAGGACTTAGAACTTGGCCAAACATGGTTTTTTGACTTCATGCCCATTGTTCTTGCTACTTCATCTTGCAAATGATTTGCCTTTCCCCATCTGCAGAAGTTCAGAGAGTTTTCAATTTATATTTTGGAACTTTCTGAAGAGGTCACAGGGTCAGGGCAAATTCAGAGGAGGTCTGAGACCACAGGAGAATTACTAGTCTACAAGGCAGTAAACATGGGGCTTGGTCTTTGCTTTGCCTCTATAGTGCCATACCACCTTTGGCTAAATCATGCCAGCTCTCTGGGACTCAGTCTCCTTATCTATCAAATTGAGGGAACCTCTTTCCTAGCTGTTTCATGGGGATCTTGCTAAGAGCAAATGAGACTGTGGATGGCTTCTGTGTATTTTATTTAGTTTTTAGTGGTAATTCTGTTTTGACTCATCAGTCACTTTCCAGCAAAAAAAACCTCTCCAACATGAGACCTTTCCACTGAAAAATAAACCAGTTAAGCAACACTATTTAATGTGATGACTAATTCACTGTGAGAAGCTTACCTAACTCTCTACGGCTTCTATTTATGTAGCATGGTAAAGTGGAGAAGTTGTCCCACTCATCTTAATTTTATGGGAGTTGGGTAGTACAAGGATTATGAACCCAATATTTATAAAGGAAGGAAAGTTCAGAGGGGGCTAGTGATTTATTCAGGGTCACACAGGAAGTAAGGCTTGGAACTGGGACTTGAACTCAAATCTTCTGACCAGTGTCTTAGCAGTGAAAGGGTTATTATTTTCCTTTGAAGATGATCCATTTGGAAAGGAAATAATGGAGAGTTACCAAGTGAAAAGAGTTTCGTCAGGAACCTTTTATTCATAAAGAAGGACAAATTTGCTAGGCAACTCACATGTTCCAAAACCTTTATGAACTCAGAACATTAAAACTGGAAGCAAAAGAGACACCATTTAGTTCAGCCCCCTTACTGTACAGATGAGGAAACTGAAGCATAGAGAGGTAAATAATAATTATTATAATTATACATTTATATAGTGCTTTAAGATTTACAAAACACTTTATTCATAATCCTGTGAAATAGGTAACACAGGCATTGCATTAATATCACTATTTTATAGATGAGGAAATTGAGTCACCAGTTAAGTGACTTACCCAGGGTTACAAAGCTAGCAAACATCAGAGCTGGATCCCCAACTTGGGACTGAATCCAAGTTCAATGCTGCAGGAGGAAGATTAGTTTCACTAATTTCTTCAAAATACAGAATTCAGTCAAATGATTGGAAGTTATAGGGAGCCAGATTGCTGCTGGAAATTTTTTTAAAAAATAGATTAACAGCCCGTCTGCCAATTAACCACTGTCTAATACTGAGGTTTCCACAAAATATCCCTCCAACAAGAAGTGTTTGAAGAAGTGTTGGGAATGTTGAGGAGGGTTAAACAAGGTATCTAACCTTTGAAGTTCCTACTAACTTTTGAGATTCTATGACTTCATGTTGCTATGAGTAAGAACGACTGCTAGACAAATTTGAAAAAGTCAATTAAAGAAGATGTTTAGCATAATGCAGTCTTAGTCAAATACTCCTCAGGACTAAGAAGGGTGTAGCTTGGCATCAAGTCTCTCAGTAGCATCGCTAGCATTAACACTGGACCTGGAAAGGCCAGAAGAAATATGTGGAGCCTAGCATATACACGTCAAGAAATTGTGCCTTTGGAGAGGCTCCAGTTACCTGGACATTAAGGTGAAAGAAGGGCTGCTAGCTTCCCCTGAGGATTTTTATATTAGGAACTAGTGCCTTTGGGAAAGTGTGGTCAACCGTATAGCTGGGGTTGCCCTCTGGGGCTCAGGGAAAGGGTTGAATTTTCTGTCCCCTGTCCCTGGTTTTGTGCATTTTGTGTCTATCTTTCTTTGATGTGCTATCCTATGGGAAAGCACCTGGGCAAGCACTGTCTTGTTTCTGCATCCCCCTTCCCTGAGGAAGAATGAGAACTGTGGCTATGCTTGGAAATATGCCATCCTTCCTGAAAATCAATGATGGTATTCTGTACAGGTGACACTATGGGGATCAGGCCATTCAGACAGCCCAAGGTATATTTCTGACATGGTAATTATTCTGAGACTTTATCCTCCTGTACCTGACCCCAGGTAGGTCCCCAGGAGGTGGTTGGTTGAGGGCATCAGCTTTAACAACGAATATTTGTATTGCATTTTATCAATGTCAATGGATTCAAATTTAGAGCATCTATTTTATATCACCAAAACACAGACCTCATCAGAACAATCTGGGGTGTGGGTGGGGAGGGAGCTGGAACAGTTCACTCTATTGCTTTTCAAGCTCCAGGGGTGTTAACCACACACTTAGACAGGCCATGTATTAAGCTGTTAAGTTAGCCAGAGGGGACCCTTTGTGTAACTGACGGTTGGCCAAACACCAATGGCAAATTGTGATGGCTGCATGGGAGAGTGGCAGGTAGCAGGGCATATTTGTCAAGTACGGTACAATTAAGTTAAGAAGACCTGCTGGGCCAATCAACCACAAGTCAAGAGCACTCGTCTCCTGCAGCCCAACATGCAAAACCTTTCACAAACAAAATCTTAGCAAGGAACGAAGACCACGGATGCCAAGGTGATGGTATCACTCAGTAGTGCCCAGGTGTGCCAGGAGCAGAGTGATATGCCACATAAGCTTCTCAAGGGCAGGGCCTGGGTCTCACTGATCTTTGTGCCTTCTATGTTGCCAAGCAGCATGCCCTGGGGGAAGTCAAGATTCATTGAACCTTAGGAAGATAGTATCAAGACCTCACTAAATGTTATTCTTGAATAAACTGAGCTGGCTGACTTCTTGAAACTTAAATGGAAGAGGGGGAAAAAACAACTTCAGGAGCACTGAACTTGGAGCCAGGAAGACCTGGGTTCGAATCCTCTCTCAGGCACTTACTAGCTGTGAAGCCCTGGGGAAGTCACCTGACCCCTCTAAGTCTCAGTTTCCTCATCTGTAATAATAGCTAACTCACAGCTGTGTAGATCATATAGGGCAATAGATGTCATGCCTTTTGCAAGTACTGGAAAGGACCTTAGAGGACTATTGTGTCCAACTTTCTCATTTGACAGATTAGAAAACTGAGATGTGGACCAGTTAGGTGGTGCAGTAAATAGAGTACTGGCCTTGGAGTCAGGAGGACCTGCATTCAAATCCAGCCTCAGACACTTAACACTTATTAGCTGTGTGACCTTGGGCAAGTCACTTAACCCCACTTGCCCTGCCTTCCCCCCTCTAAAAAGACAAAAAAAAAGAAAGAAAACTGAGACTCACTGAGGTAGCAACTTGCCTAAGGTCATGTAGCTGACATGTAACAGAACTGGAAATAGAAGCTGGTGGACCCTCTGACCAAACCTAGGCACTCGAATGTCTTTGGCATGGGCTGATTCCTCCTCTGCTGAGGACTTATTTGCTTCACCACTTCACGGTTTTCTGGTTTCCTTAGATCCAGGGATCCTTCCACCAACACCAGGCATGACTATCCCACACCTTGACCTTTATTAGCTCCTGGGACTGCAAAGAATCCTTTGTCAGTTGAGCCCACCCAGGAAGCCCTCAAGGGTGGAACCTGTCTCATTTCTATATCCCTAGAGGCTGACATAGTGCCTGATACACAGTGGGGAGTTAATAAATGCTGAAATGAAATGAAATGGTTGTGAACTTGCATTTTGCTATAGGATGGTCTTTGAGCAACTGATACCCACAGTCCATCTGGCAGGGCCAACAGACACCAGAGTTAACTCTGGGGGGACTTGTATATGTTCAACAGTAGATAAACATTTATTGTGTCTACTATGTTCTAGGTGCTGGGGATACAAACACAAATAAAAACAAAGACCATGCCTGCCTTCAAGGAATTTATTCTCTAAAGGGGGAAGACACACAAAAGGAACCTGAAAAACTAGTGGTGAGAGGAAAAAAGTTACTGGGTGTGGGGATGTAATGGAGTTCTAGGAAAGTCCCAAAACCATGCAGCCTAGAGGAAATGGGGAGAAAAACAGTGCTGAGCCTGCCTCCTTAAATAAAGGTCCTAGGCCAGCTAGGTAGCACAGTGAATAGAGCACTGCCCTACAGTCAGGAGGACCTGAGTTCAAATATGACCTCAGACACTTAACACTTACTGGCTGTGTGACCTTGGGCAAATTGCTTAACCTCAATTGCCCTGCCTTCTCCCCTCCAAAACGACCAAAAAAAATGAAGCTTAAAGGCCCTAGAACCCCTGGCCCTGCCTTCCAGGCCTTGGGTCCATTCAGAAGCCTACTGATGAGAGGGGATACAGCTTCTGAGGAGGAGGTCTGAACAAGTTTTGACTTTGAAAAATTCAGACTTGGGAAGAACTTCTATGCTGAGAATTCCTTCAGGGATGCCTGCCCACTCTTCTATGAATAGGTGATATGAGTGCTTTAAGTATAAAGAATAGAGCCGTAGCCAACGTTTAAAAGAAAAGAAAATGGACAGACACTAATTGACAAGGCACCTCAGAACCTCTGCCGTGGTTTTTCTGTCCAGTTTATGCTATTTTCAGCAAAACCAACAAACCCTTCTCCTCAAGAGACTATGTATGATCATTATGCATCTGGAAATCAATCAATCAACAAGCAGTTATTATATCCTACTATGTGCCAGGCACTGTGTTAGGGGTTGGGGAAACAAAGGCCAAAATGAAACAGTCCTTGCCCTCAAGTAGCTTACATTCTATTGGGGAGAGAATATGCAAATATCTATACATACATATATTCAGGATGTCCCCAAAATCTGGACACATAGGAAATCTCATTAACTATGCATATTTTCAAGAAATGAAATGAATGAAATTTTCAACAACATTTTATTTAATTAGCATAAATTTTAGCCATGGCAATTTCATATGGAATAAAAGGTTTCATTAGCATTGGGGACTATTTTCCATATTAATGAGATTAATTTAATTTAATTAATTAATGAGATTTCCTATGTGTCTCCTATGTCTTCCGATGAAATCTCATTTATGCTAATTAAATAAATTGTTGTTGAAAATTTCCTTCATTTCTTGAAGATATGTATAGTTAATGTGATTTTCTATATGTCCAGACTGTATGGACACTGTGTGTGTGTCTGTGTGTATACATGTGTAATACACAATAAATACAAGGGAATTCTGAAGAAGAGGTCACTAGCAGCTGACAAGTGACTGAAGTCAGCAGAGACAACATGGTGGGGACTGCAATTTGTATGCCACCTTCTGAATAATTTCCAGGGATGCTTCCAACTAATTAGGGCTGTGAAAGCGAAAATAGTCTGAGCTATGGGCCAACTGACCAAGCACTTCCACTTAAGATTGCAGGTAGAAAGGATATTTAGGGAAGGGAGGGGAAATGGATATGATATATAATTGATCGTCTGACCATATTAGCATTTCCATTCCAGGTCAGCAGTTAGGGAGGGTATGTAGAAGAGGTAGCCAGAGGGAATAGAGCTGGTGCTGGTTCAGGCCCACCCATACCTGCTGGCAAATAAAGAACAAGTTCAGAGAGAAGCCAGGCAGAGGTCAGATGAGTGCATTTCAGGGACATTTCTGTCTTGATTTAGATGGTGAGGATGGGAGAAGAAAAGAAGCTAAAAAGTTGGCATTTTAAGAACATGAACTAAATATGTTAGATCCTTGTCTTTAAACTGACAGATAAACTTTGTGCTCTGATTCCCTCTGAAAACATTCTTATTTTTTCTTTTAAAGTTGTATTTCTCAAGATCCTGTCTATCGGCTATCAGTGTCTGTGTCAATCCATATCCATCTGATATAGCTGGAAAATGTAAAGACATTACTTAAGTCTAATGAAAATATGCGTTCTCTTTTATTCTAAGTGTCCTAGCCTCATTTTTTGGTCTTAATGTTGAGTAATTAGAAGTGGAAGGGAAAAAAATATATAAAAAGTAAACTTCAGATGAGGTTGTGGATATGGCCAGGAAGCAATGCCCTAGAGAATTTCCCTCTTATGTAGAGATCTATGACCCTCCTAGTGACCTTAGGAAGGGCATTAGGAGAGTTGTAGCATTTTAGCCAAAAGTTCATCTGTCCATCTGTCCATCCATCCTTCCATCCATCCATCCATCCATCCATCCATCCATCCATCCATCCATCCATCTATCCATTTATCTACTTATTTATGTTTAATATTTATTTTTAATAATTTTGACTTCCAAATTCTCTACCTCTCTCCAACTTCTCCCCTACCAATTGGGAAAGGAAGCAATATGATACCCATTCATGTATTTGTTTCTGGAGTGAGGATTTTTGTACATGGTTGAGGGCATATGATGACAGAACATGGACACAGAGAGCTGATGAAAATATATTCCTATGTTCACCCTCAAAAACAATGTGTATGACAGATTTGAAGGATCTTGTTTTTTGAGGGTAGGGCATCATGGCACTTCCAAGTGGGGAAACATTAGTTATGAATTTACTTAGAAAAAATGTAAAATTCAGAATAGACCTTAGTTAAACATTGTTAAGTTTTTATACAATAATAAATAAGCATATGCTTCATTTCCTGGAATATGAATCTGTCCTGTATGGGAAGTTGGAGAGCAAGGGCGATGGGGGATCATGTAGCAGGGGAAGAAGAAAACTATAAAGTTGTATCCTTCCCAAGGGGTTTCTTACTTTGGAAATTTGAGAATGGAAAATCCAAATGTCCCAAGCAACTAACTAGAACACCATCATGTTACCTAATGCTGAATGTGCCTCACTCAGAAGGCCAAGCTTGATGCACCTCTTCATTTATTCCTGTGTGCCTGTCACCCTCTAACCAGGTGCTTCTCCTTGTCCTTTCCTTGCTTTACAAAGTGATTCTAACTTTCTAATGACACTGAGCACTCACAGAGACTATATGTCTCACTGACTTACATGGCACACCAAAGAACACTCATGAGAGTTGAGACACACTGTATACTGGGGAAGCCATGCGTGGCACACACACATGAAACCAAAACACATCTGGGTATGTCTACAGTCACCACAGCTTGGCTGGCATTCCATGATCTTACCTTTGAAGTAAGGGATGTAATGATGTCTGAACATAGATGTAGGGCTTGGGTGTTGGGGCAGGGAGATGCAGCTACTGGTACCAAGACTCAGAGTACCAGCTGAAGGGGGCAACAGAGAGTAAGTGAAAATAAACTATGGAGGTCACTTACTTAAAAGCCAAAAAGTATCCCTAGGAGTTACCATGTCCAGAGAATTTTCCATTTCTCTCTCAGTGCTATACAGTCCTTTTTGGGGACCTGAAAGATACTTTACAACCTATGAACATGCCTTAATGTTGCTTCTGAAACACTGCCCCTTGGAACACCAAGATGGACCTATGGTTAGATGGACATGAATTGTTTTTCAATAGCATTTGTGCCTGATATATTCTTTTTCCTTATGAGGTCCCCTTCATATTCAATAGCCCCTATTTTAAAAAGCTGGGAAGAGGTTCTCTATAGTCAATGGAACAGAGCAAAGCTAACTGGCTTGCCTCAGGACTGTACCCGTCATCCTGGACTCACTGACCTGTGCTCTACCCAAGTAAGCTGGCTAGTCACGGTCTCAGCTTGGTCAGTATACATCTGGCATGGCATACCATACTAGTGTTCTGCACACAGAAGGAACCCAATGGCAATAAATGTTTCAACATGTATTTATTGAATGCCATTATGGACAAAGCCCCATGCAAGGAGTAAAGGGAAAAATGGTCTAGTGGAAAGAACTTTGGATTTGGTGCCAGAGACTCCAGGTTCAAATTTCCACACTTATCTTTTCTACCTATGTGACCTTAGCAAGTCACTTAACATCTTGTGCCTCATTTTCCTTATCTGCAAAATGACAGGGTTAGACTAAATAAATGATCTCTAAAACCCTTTCCAGTTTCAAATTCTGTGATCCCATTTCTTTTTCTGCACATATCCCTAAATAGTTGGTATATTCCAAGAAGCTGAAAAGGGAGTCACCTTGAAATGACAATAGATTAGGAGACAGATTAGATGGGGAAAAAAAATCTCCCTAAAATGCAGTATTGAATGGCATATGGTAGCAGACAGTAGCTTTAATGGACAGTTTAGAGACAAAAATGATCTTTTTTTCTCTTTAAGAGAAATGGCAATGACTATCATGGGGCTACTGAATGGAATAAAGTGGGTCTAGACATCATATGTCATGTGCTCATGATTGTTTTTATTTTTTTGTTTTTGGGTTATTATACTCCTTCATTTCTGTAATGATCTTGTAGTGTTTTGCTCAGTGGACTTTCTTAATGCTAGGGTACTTCTCCCAACAGATTCAACTAACATTCATATAAATGCTTTAGCAGCTGCTCTGCTGCTCTGTGCAAGGCACTGTGCTTGGCTATGTAGAAACAAAAATACAAACCACACAGCCCTTTCTCTCAAGGAACTTGCCTTCTCCTGGGATCAGGGGTGTGACGTGGACAGAGATGTGTACAATGAAAGGGAGGGAGTGATGGAGGCAAAAGAAGGAGTGAACAAAGTATTCTAGGAATATTCAAGGAAGGGAGGAAATATTTGTTGCTTGGAACATCAAGGGAAGAATTGAAGGAAAAGGTGACACCAGAGATAGACTTTGAAGAAAGACAGAGATTCTGAAAGGCAGAGATAGGGAGAATTTCTATTCCCAGGTGACAGTTTTTGTGGAATGCACAGAGGTGAGAGTTCAGATGTTGAGTGTAGGGAAAAAGACCATTTTGGTGGGAAAAGTAGAATTCATGAAAGGATACATGAAAAATAATGTGAAATGAGGTTGGAACACTAGTTTGAAACCAGCCAGTACAAGGTCTTACATTATAGGAAAAGGAATTTGTATTTCATCAGTAGAGATCCCTTGAATGATCTTAAGTGGGGAATAGCATATTTACAACCTTAGGAAGATTATTATAGCATGTTTTGGAAGGACAGACTAGGGAGGCGAGAACCTGGGATCCAGAAGCTTTATTAGGAAATAATTCTAACATTTCAGATAAGAAGTGATAAAGATGTAATTGGAACAAGGTAGAATAAGTGCTGTCACCTTAAGTCTATAGATGGGGAAACTGAGGCTTGGAAGAGTTAAGTGAGTTGACCATGGACACTTAGTTGAGAAATGCTGGGTTTTGAACCCAAGTCCCTGGCTCCAAGTTCATCCTTTTTTCCATTATACCACTCTTCCCCTCAGGATATGGAAAAATGATGAATATGATAATATTAACCCAACAATTCTATACATTTCTTCTCAAGTATGATATGTCTACATCTCAGTCCATTGAGGAACTCAGTTTACTCCTTTTAAAAGTGCAGTCTATGGTCATACCAATCTAGATTACTTTCAGCCCCCTTAAAACACCTTGTGCTTTCCCTTCTCCATGCATTTGCTTTTTCTGTTCCTCATGCCTAAGTTATCCTCTATCTTTCTCTCTCTGCCTGATGAATTCCGAACGATCTTTTAAATATCATTTCAAATGTCACTACTTTGAAGGGGGTTTCCTCTGCTTCTTTTATCATCCCCACCTTTTCCACCCTGCCCTGTAAGGTTATTCCTATTCAAACATTGTATATATGATATTATGTTTTTATCTATCTGTGTTGGTATCGCCTTCTCTTAGATTATAAACTCCTTGAGGACAAGACCATGTCATAACTAATTTTTTTATCTTTCCAAGTGCCTCGCACAGTATTCTGCGCATAGGAAGCTCTTGATTGAGGTCTGTTGTATTTGTAAGGGATGGTATTGGCTGAAGTAGCCCAAGTTGGTGAGAATCGTGTATCCCCAGATCCCACAATAGCAAGATGGTCTTTTATAATGTGGTTGTATGAGGGGTGAAAATGCTGAAGGTCATTTACCTGGTCTGCTGTAGTGCTGAGGGGAGCGGGAAGTTGGAGTATAACGCCCATAGCTAACTGATCCTGTGGAGCTTGGACTGGAGGTCCTGTATTGCTTGTATGATCGATCATCTTGGTCACCCTGGGAAAAAATGGCATGGGAAGGGGGTGATGGGAGGGGGAAAACAACCTCATAAATTCAGGAAATCAAAAGAATTACCTCAAACTTTCAATTATGATTAAAGTTTTTCCCATTGTGATAAGGAATCTCCAAAGAGATCAACTTGGAAGACTGAAAAGGGGGAGCTGTCTCTGCTTCGGAGTGGGGACAGCCCTTAGATTTGACCTTTCCAAAGACTTCCAAGTACCTGCTAATTGAAGCAAAGACTGGGACTCTTCAATGCCTTTTCCTTTACTACCTAGTCTTACTGAGAATGACACTCAAAAGGATCTGAAGAATCTCCCCTAAGGAGGATAAAGGGGGTAAAGGGGGTAAAGAACTTAACACTGGAAACATTTAGCAAAAATATTCCCCTCCCCTCAGATTCAGTCCACCCCCTAAAAATGCCCTTTTGATAGTCCCAGCGTGCTCCAAAGGGATGTACAGAGATAAAAATAGACAGTGCTGAGACCAGGGTTTACATATCTCATGATTAGGAATCTATGTTACAATTTCTGTTTAAAATAGGGATGGGCAATTGTTTTGAGCAGCTGATGGAACTGGAACAGAAACAGGCAGCGTGAGATGGCATGATACCAATGTCACGTAAATAGAGTGGATTATTCTGGCCCAAGCCACCCCTTCCACAGCAAAGCACGTGCAAGGGCCAGGCTGGACACAACACACAAAAATATCTAGAGTTCATTGAATACTATTCATTTGCACCCACAGGCCCAGGGCTGGGGGGGGGGGGGAGTGGATTTTACTGGGACAGAACTGAATGAAGTTCAATTCATTCATCCTGGAAGTTAAGACCTTCCATCACCTGATCCCAATTTACCTTTTCAATTTTGTTTCCTGTTACAACTACCCTCACTGAGACTCAAGCACAGCCTGTGTCTTCCTGCCTCTGTGACTTTGCTTATGTCAAATCTTGGGGTGCCTTCTTTTCTCCCTTAATTCCTACATATAATTCAAGAACCACTTTAAAGTCTACTTCCCCAATCAGTCCCTTGACCATAACAAACTCAGTGACTTCTGCCTCTGGACTCCTCTGACACTTAACTTAAGCACCATTTATTAGATACTCATCTTCTATAACTTCATGGAATATAATCTCTTCATGGAAGTAAACCTTATTATTCCAACTAGAGCCAACAGTGCAGAATCTGAGGCCTCGAGGCCACATGTAGCCCTCTAGGTCCTCAAGTGTGGCCCTTGGACTAAATCCAAACTTCACAGAACAAATCCCCTTAATAGAAGGATTTTTTAAAACAAAATTCTAGTTAACTAGATTGTGAAAGCCTTGAAGGTAGAGTGTGTGCCTTCTCTAACTCCTCTGCCCCCAGCTCCAGTCTCCCCACACCAGGGCTTTGCATGTAGAGTACTTAGGTACTTAATAAATACTTTTGCCCTCCCCCCCAGATTGGTCTTCCTGCAGCAGGTTTCTGCCCTCTCCAGAGGGCATCCCTACATAGCTGCCAGAATGAGATTTATAAAGTCCCATATCATTTCCCAGCTCAATAAACCCCATCAGTTCCCTAGGACACATAGAACTGAGTACAGACTTCTGATTGGCATTTAAAGCCCTCTGCCATGTAGTTGCAATCTACCTACCATCCCAAACCTATTATACATGCCTCTCACTCATACGTGCTACAGTCTGGGCAAACTGGGCTTCTTGCTGGTCTTCACATGAGGCATTCCATTTCCTGTCTGTGTCTATTCCTTTGTAGAGGCTATCCCCCACTTCTGGAACAAGCTCCCTTCTCACCTTTCTGGCTCTTAGAATCCTTACTTCCTTCAAAGCTCAACTCAAATGTCTCCTACATGAATTTTACTGATCTCCAAGTTACTAATGCACCCCTTCCACCATCTTAAATTTATATTGTATATATTTATACATGGAGGAGACACATGTATCTTTCTATAGAATATAAGCTTCTTGAGGCCAGAGACTATTCCATTTTTGTCTTTGCCCCCCAACTTTAGCACATAATAGGTGCTTAATAAATACTTATGGATTCATTATAGCATTCTCTTTCTTTGTTCTGTGTTTCTAACCCTTGACTTTTCACTTGGACTATAATCTGGCACACTGTTCTCTCCTTGACTGCCTCCAATAGTACAGGGCACAAGGCAGATTTCTCATGGCTGGATGCCAGTTTTTCCCTTCTTAATTTGGTTAATAGCTTCTGAAGAGTTCATCATCACCAGAGAGGGCAGGCACATTTGTGATGTGGCAAGTAGACTAGATGATGCATAGCATTCTCTCCACCACAGTTTGCACCCTTCAGGAACACAACAATTCAAACTACAACACCTTTTGATGCCCCCTAATCTGTGCCCCCCTAGTTCTGTATTTCTGGGGCTATGATAGATGCAATGGGAGCATGCATATGATAATATCAGCACACTGGGGTTAAAGAAACAGCTCGGGCTGAACAGCAGTCCCTGGCTGACTCTGCAAAGGGTCCGAGACTGCAAAGAAGCGACATTCACACGAGCATAGCTCTGCAGTCCTGAATGGGGAGCTGGTCTGATGCGCCATGAAAGACATTGTGAGACAACATAAGCTTTGAGGGTTACCTCCGGAGGAGTTGGAGAGAGCAACTGGGGAGACTGCAAACAGCAACACAGAGTAACAGATTAGTGATAGAACATCGGGCAGGATGTTACATCATTGGAGGAAAAAGACATTTTAGTAACATAGGCGGCACACATGAGTCATACAGATTAGAGCTACAGGATCCAGTTCCTTTGGCTAGACAAAGGAAAAAAAGGGAAAGAATGAAAGAATGAGACTGAAAGAAAATAATTTTTCAAGGATTTTCTTTGAAAAAAAAAATGAAGTGACTGCAAAAGAAAGTGTCTTCCCAGGTACTTATTCCATGACAGTGTCCTTGTCCCCTCTTCCATAAGTTAAAGGATGTAACATTTTAGAGCTAGAAGGGACCTTAGAATATAGAACATAGAATATCAGAACTTGGAGGGAGTTCAAAGGCTATAGTCAAAGTTTAGACTATAGTCTAAACCTCACTTTATAGATGAGGAAACAAAAGCACAAGGAAGTTTAATGACTTGCCCAAGGTCACCCACTTAATAAGCATCAGAGATAGGATTTGAATCCAGCTTCCTCTGACTCTTCTACTGCCCTGATGCTAGAAGGGAGCTTGGGATATATGGAGATGTGGAGTGTTGGAGCTGCAAAGGAAGTTGCAAATACACTCATATTACAGAGTGGAAATGACCATAGAAGGTCCCATGGTTAGTTAGTGGCAGGGCAGGGATTAGAACCCAGGTATTCCGATGTCTAATCCAATGTTCTTTTTACTACTTTTGTGTGATGATACACACTGTGAATTATGAACTGAGTCAGAAACGAGATCCGGTATGCTTATATCCTATCTATTGTAAATCACATGACATCAGGATTGCAAAGGAAGGGATGATCAGCCTCTTGGCAGGATTCATAAGCCACCTGGCACATCCTTCTATATCTGCTCTAACTACCAGCTAAATTCCCTTGTTGTCTTTCAGTCCAGGGATTATCCATGGCTTACCTCCAAGGGGGCACTTTGCTCATCACATCATTTGAAGGGGAATACAATTAGAAATGTAAGAAACTAATAACCAGGTCTTCGGTTGCTCTTAATGTTCTGGAATATTAACCCATCGAAGACTAGTGTGCCAAGACCCAGGCACTCTAATTTCACTATCGACATTCACATCACATGGGAACGATGCCCAGGGCATTTAAGTGGTATTTGTACCAATTGTATTACTTCAAGAACCATGAGTATTAACAAATGGCCAGAGGATCAATTCTGTCTGCATATAATTTAGTGAAAAGGACATTGGACTTTAAGTCAGGAGAGCTGGTTTCAAGCTCTGACTTAGACACGAGCTATGTGATATTAGGCAGGAATGATAGCCCACATGTATACCATGCTGTAAACCTTATAAAGTACATTCTTCCCAACAAGGCAGCTAGGTGGCACAGTGAATACAGCACTGGACTGAAAGTCAGGAAGAACTGGGTTAAAATCCAGCCTCAGACACTTACTAGCTGTGTGATGCTGGGCAAGTCACTTAACTTCTGTCTCTCAGTTTCCTCAATTATAAAATAGGGACAGTAATAGTACTGACCTGCCAGGATTGTAGTGAGGACCAAATGATATAATATTAATAAATATTACAGTCACTTAGCACAATGCCTGGCACATAGTTGGCATTTAATACTTATTCCCTTCCCTTCCTTTCCCTTCCCCAAATACTCTATGAGGGAGAAGTCAAGTATTATCTTCCCCACGTTAAAGATGAAGACAATGAAGCTGAATGAGGTTAAGTGACTTACTCAAGGTCATACAGATTGTAAACAAGTCAGCTCCACTGGTCATCCATCTACTGTTCTTTCTACTACTCTAGGCTCACTTATCTAGTTTTAATTTGTATTCCCATCTGTGAAATGGGTATTAAGATCCTTGTACTTCCTACCTCATAAAGTCATTGTGAGTAAAGTGCTTTGTAAATCTTAAAGCCCTTTAGAAATGGGAGTTGTTTTTTATAGTAGTGACAGGAGAACTTTATTCCTGGTCCTTCATTTCTAGCTTTTTTTTGTTTTTGGTATCCTATTTAATCTACCCCAACCTCCTTCTGTTTGTACGTGTTAGGGTGAGGGGACAATCTAGTAGGCAAAGAGGAGCTTCAACTACTCTGCCCTCATGAGATGGGCAAATGGAAAACGTGCAGATCCTTGGACTGCACACTGGGCTGGGTCAGCCTGGCCTGCTACCGCACTTATCAGTAATGGACTGATCAAAGAATGGTTCTTCCCTTGCTCTATGTAAAGACCATATGAGGTTAAGTCCCTGTAGGAGGCTGACTCATCATGTGCTTTATTTCTGCATATAAATTCCTGGAGTGAATGACAGCTGTGCTAACATTCAAGAAACTTGTAATGCAATAAGTAACATTTGATAATGCACAAAGGTTTAAAAAAATACTTTACATATATTTTCTCATTTAATCTTTGTGGATAACTCCTTGAGCGAGGTACTACTATACCCTTATTTTAGAGATGAGGAAACTGAGTCTGAGAAAGCTCAGTGTCACACAGGTAAATAAGTATCTGGGGCAGGATTCCAACCCAGGTCTTTCTGGTTTGAAGTCCAGCTCCCTGTTTACTCAGGGATCTAGATGTTTCAATGCAGGAACGTTTCCCTGCAAGTTAACATGGGAGGTGAAGATCCTACGGTCCTTGAGAAGAAGAGCTGGTTTAGATCCAGCAGAAAGTAAAGACACTTGAGTGAGGCTTTCAGAAGCAAGACAGGAGTAGGGCTTCCCACATACAAAGAAATGCTGAACCTTGGATGAATATATGATCTAATATCCCCAAAGTGGTCTATTCTTATCTTTGTCCTTCACTACGCTTCCCTGTTCTATACTAAGAAACCACTGATAGGACCGCTGACACAAGGGACAACATTATGCACCTCGGACGCCATTTCTAGCTTGTGTAGAAGAATAGAGGTTAAGTGAGTCAGCGAGCTGAGTTCAGCTCATGATGGCAAGAGCAGAGAAAGGGGGCAAAACCCCCCAAATTCTGGAGTAGGCAGAGAGCCCCCAAGGGTACACTGAAGCCTCGGAGGAGCATCTAGGGATCAGGGCTAGTTTTACTGTCCTGCAGCTGGTAGCCACTTCTTGTTGGGGCCCACTGGAGATTCTAAGCTTTTAGAAGATTGGTGAGTAAAGAGGAAACAGCAGTAATAGCTAATATTTCTATGATGCTTTACTATTTACAAAGGGCCTTACTCACAACCATTTACAGTTATGTAAGGTAGGTGTTACCAATATTATTGTTCCCATTTTATATATGAGGAAACTGAGGTTCAGAGACCATCTTGCATGGATAGCAAATAATGGAGCTGGGATTATAAATGATAATAATAATATTATTAATACTAACAATAATTATAATGACATTTATAAAGTACTTGAGATTTACAAAGTACCTTTTAAATACATGATCTTATCTGATCCATACAACAACCCTACAAGGCAGGTGATATTATTATCTGCTTTTTACAGGTCAAGAAATTGCAGCTCAGAGACTGAAAACGATTAGTCAGGGGCATATCTAGTACGTGTACAAGGTAGGATTTGAATCCAGGTCTTTTCAATTCAAATGCAGAGTACTACCTACTATATTACAATGCCATATATATTCATATATATATTAAGTTTGATTATTTAATATCATAAACCAAACTTATTAAAATTATTCTTATTATTTAAATTTATATCTGAATAGTGTGGTATATGGGAGCAACTTTGTGAAAAAAATAAGTCAACAAAGCACCTTTTATAGTCCAGACATCCTAAAAGTGCAATGAAATTCTCAATCAAATAAAACACAAAATAACAATTCAAATTCAATAGAAGGTAGCATCAAGTAACAGAAAAAAAGGGAACAAAAAGAAAATGTCATTTCATGTAAAAATATTGAGAAATATATAATGTGTTTTGGATGCCATTAGTATAATGGGACGGCAGATTTTCACATGAGAAAAGCTTTATGTATACAGATAATGGAGACAAAGACAGAGACAGTGAAAAGCAATTTGCATATAGGAAAATGATACATTCCATGCACCATGAAAATCACCCTGTATGCAGACAGACCCTGCCAAATGTTAATTTGTTCTGCACAAACATGACATTAAGAGACAACGTTATGGGGTGGTTAGTTACAGACAAACTCTATTATAAATGGGACATAAGCATCCTCATGCTCAAGAGAGTTAAGGATGGTGGGGATCAAACGCTAACTCTTAGTACTTCTGACCATTCTACTGGCATTGCAGTCTTGGCTGGATAGACATGAAGTAAACCTCTGTGATGTCGAGGTAACTTTGATGATCAGATGTAAATGCTGTGAAAGTAAAGCTTATGTCCTTCTTTGTAATTATCCCTAGAAACCAGCATAGCATATGTCATATAGAGCTTAATAAGCATTTAATAAATGCTTGTTGATCATTCAGTCAATAATCTAGAAATCATGTTATTATGAAACTACTATTGGCTGGAATCATGTTATATGAGGTATGCTTGTATAAGAGTCAAAAAGAGTCTTTGGCTTAGCTCCTGATCATTTCCTTAAAACCACCATTGCTTCCTGTCTCCTATTACATTTCATTAAAATGTCTTCCCTCCCCCCCAAAAAAAACACAACTCATTCATACATTTACTATAGATCAGAAAACTTGGTAGCAAAAGTTTTATGCAGCATTTAAAACATGAAGGCAGCTTGCTATGAAATGGTTACTCAAAGGAGAGTGAAGATGTCCAGCTTACAGATCAAACTGTGTTAGTTTTACAGAGACCAAACAAGATGAATGACACCAAGCATCAAGGCCCCATTTCCCAAAGTCATGACATCACTCAGTTTCCGTACCTCTCCATAACTGTGCCTGTCACCTGAGGAGTAACTGATGTATGGAGAGTAGGAGATCATATCTGGGCGGTCGATGTTATAGATGGCCTTGTTTTTAGGAAGAGCAGCCAAGTCCCTGTAGTCAAGAATCTCATCTCCAAGCTTAGCCTAAGAAAGAGAGTGAAAGACCAAAGAGAAGGGGGGAATTATTGGAGCCAAATCAAAAGAGATAGAAATGAACCAAGAACCAGCAGTCATCCCCAGATGCAGAGCAGTCATTCAGTAAAATAGCAGGCATATAGTGAAAAGTGCACTAGACTCCAGAGTTAAAAGAGCTGGACTTGAGGACCATTTCTGCAGCTTGGTACCTATGTGTCCCTGAGCAAATCACATCTCTGATTTTCAGTCTCCTCTGAAAAAAGGGCACAGCAAGAGTCACTGAGCCAATATTAAAAGCATTTCATTGAACTTAGGATTGTTTGATTGTGTGGATTTGAAGATCACCTTAGTCCAAACTACTTATTTTAACATGTTGAAACTGAGGGCCCAGAGAGATCAAGTGATTTGCACAAGGAAATGCATGTATTAACTGACAGGTTAAGAATGAGAACCCAGGACTTCTGATGTTAAATATCATGTTCTTGCCACTTCATTGAGATGCCTCTTCTTTAGAGATAAAAGTGAACTCAAAAGTCATCCAGTTCAATTACGCTATGCTACGTTATGCTATGCTATGTTATGTTATGTTGTATTATATTGTTATGTTCTGTTATATCATGTCACGTCATGTCACATCATGTCATGTTGCATTATATTTTATATTACGTTATGTTATATTATAATGCTATTTTACATATAATATATTATTATGTTATAGAAAACTTGGGTCTACAATAGCTCTCTTCTCTGAACTCCTAAAGTACTTCTTACCTATGTCTTTTATTCTGACATTTCTTTCATATAAATGTCATTTCATGTAATTTCTGACATGTTCTTTCATAGCTTAATTGCTTCATATTGATGTCTTGCCTTCTTGAGGCTCATAGTTCTTGCTTCTATATTACCATAGTGCTTAGCCAAATGGAAAGAAAATGGTGAAAAGATAATTATTGAACAAACATATTCCTCCTTTTCCTTCTCCCCACTTTTCAATTATATTCAACTATATGGTGAAAAGATAATTATTGATTCAACATATCCTTCTTTTTCATTCTCCCCATTTTTAACTATATTCCACTATATTTTCAACCATATTCAACTATATATATATTCAACTATAAGTGGGGTCTATGTACTTGGCTCTGTTTTACTAGAGATTGTCAGTCAACCATTGAATATTTTAAGGGGAAAAGTCCCTAAAGTTAATTACAAGTTTTCCCCAAAGAACCTTCTTTTGGGGGTAGGGTAATGAGAAAGATAACAAATATCCATGAAAACAAGAGAGGAAATAACAGTAACACTAATGGGTATGTGCATTTATGGTTTAAAAAAAGAAGAAAAACTCTCATGTGGGGGACATCGTTGCATATTCACAAACCTGTTGAAGCAGACCTGATCAAAACTTCATAGTTTTTAATTTAATTTAATTTAATATTTAATTTTATTTTTTGGAGGGCAATTGGGGTTAAGTGACTTGCCCAAGGTCACATGGCTAGTTTTTGTGTTAAGTGTCTGAGGCTGGATTTGACCTTAGGTCCTCCTGACTTCAGGGCCAGTGCTCTATTCACTGCGCCACCTAGCCGCCCCTGAAAACCTCATAGTTTAAATATTTGAGACCTAGTCCCAAGTTTTATAGGTAAGAAAATTAAAAGGCAGAGGTGAAGCATATGTCCAAGGATACACAGGTCCATAAGAGAAAGGTTGGAATTTGAACCCAAGGTCTGGTCCAGCTCAAAGCCAGCATTTTTTACCTGGGTAACATATTCCCATTGTATAAAGAAAGAAACAAGCTCTGAGACAATGAGTAATGTGGTAACAGCACAGAGATAGGCAGAATGATGGCTTTTTCTTTTAAATATTCAGAAACTACATGCCTTGGACAGTAAGATGAATGCATGTGCTCTTTATCATTTGTCCTTCATAGGGTGACTTTCAAATTTATTTCCATTTAATGTAGCATACTTCACTTGGTTGCCAAGGCAACTAACTGGGCCATACTAATAAAATGAAGGCCATTTAGATAGGCTTCCCCTCCCTCCCCCCACACCCTTCCTTCTATGGGCTTCTTCTCCAAATATATAAGGAAATTCATACAAGTGTTGTGGAAAGTACAACATGCTGGGTATAAGGAAACCTAAGTCCTCATCTTGACTCTGATATTCAACTAGTTGCATAGCCTCAGGCAAGTCAATGTACCACTCTGGGTCTCAGTTTCCTTAATCTGCCTTGAGATACTGGGTTCTTCTCATTAGAGATATTTAAGCAAAAGATGATGACCATTTGCTGGATAATTTTTGGAAGGGATTTTCATTTAGGTTCTGGTGGGACCAGAGGCTTCTGAAGGACATTTCTAGTAGTAACATTTTATGTCCTAAGTTCTAGGTCAGTGAGAGCTCTGGCATTTCATGTTGTAAAGTTCTCTTCTAACCTCTATGGTCTCTGTTCTGTGTTCTTAAGGTCCTTCCAACTCTGATGTTCTAAGGTCCCCTCTGGCTTTGATGTATATATGTACAGACTCATAGAAAATCTTCAGTTGCAGATAGGTAGTGACACAGCAGAAGACCCTGTCCCTGGCTGAAGTGCTAAGTGTCCATTATTCTACATCACTATTCAAGCATATATAATTAAAAGTTTTCTATCTGAAGTTTTGACAAGGCAACTAGAAGCCAAAGATCACTTCTCCTTTGTATAATAAAACCATGTCTATTTTAATATAAAATGAAACAATGATAACGTTTTTCATGAATTTTATATTTCACTTAAAAAAAAGTAAGGTTCCATGTCCAGTTGTCAGAAATTAAGACATCAAAATAAACAACAATGGTCTCAGCAACAAACTGTAAAAATAGTCATGGAAGAAAAAGAGTTCAGAAAGGGATGAAAGGAAGAAAATGTGAAATTTTTGTTTTTATGAAAGTTAACATATTTTAAAACAAAATACATAATAGTTTTTTTTTTTTTTTAAAGCAATCGGGGTTACGTAACTTGCTCAAGGTTACTCGGCCAGTTATTTCTGGGTGTGGTGCTGAGTATCTGAGCCCAGATTTAATCCCCAGGTCATCCTGACACCGGAGCCGGTACTCTTACTCGCTGAGCCACCTGGCCGCCCCTAAGCAATTGGGGTCAAGTAACTTGCTCAAGGTTACACGGCCAGGTGTTTCTGGGTGGGTGCTAAGTGTCTGAGCCTGGATTTGATCCCCAGGTCATCCTGACACTGGGGCTGGTACTCTTACTCGCTGTGCTACCTGGCCGCCCCCATAATAGTTTTTCTAGTTTCCTTTATGATCTTTTAAAAAAAATTAACAAATGTTTATGCTTGTAAAACGTTTGCTTTTCTTGACAGTTGCTAAGCTTAGGATACATTTTTGATGGTTTTTTTTTTTTAAGAATCAAGGTAGTGGAATATTCTGCTTGTTAGACATACAATAAGTCAGATGACCTACTACTACAGAGGCAACTAAGTGGTAAAGTGATTACAGCATTGGACCTGAAGTCAGGAAGACCAGAGTTCAAATCAAGCCCCAACCACTTCCTAGCTGTGTGATCCTAGGGAAGTCACTGAAGTCACTGAGCCTTTCTGTACCTCAGTTTCCTCATTTGTAAAATGATAGCACCTACCTACCAAGGTTGTCATGGGATCAAATGAGATATTTGTGATGTTCTCAGCAAACCTTAAAGCATTATTAAATAAGTACTATATATAAGTGCTAGCTACCACCACTACTAGCGTTATCACTGTTGGTAATCTCCTTAATCTCACTTTTCTCTTCTATAAAAGAAACTGAATGGCTTTTAAAGTCCCTCCAGCTCCAAATCTGTTGTCTTGTGATCCTATCACTAGAGGTTTTCAAGTAGGGGCTAAGATGGCCACTTGGAAAACTGCAGAGGCAATTTCTATTTAGACATATGTAGGACTAGATAACTTTTGAGGTTAACTTCTATCTATGAGAATCTCAGTTTAGAGTAATCATATAAATATGTATATGCATATATCTATATAGCTATCTAGATCATTTAAAACCCCTTACTTTTTTTTCAGATGAGGAGTCTGAGTTTCTGTCATGGATTGGAGAGGCTGCCCACCTCCTCTGTGACTCAATTTCCTAATCTGGAAAATAGGGGCAATTATGCCTGCCTAAATTCCTCATAGGGAGACCATGAGGATCAAATAAGATCATGCAGGCAAATCACTTGGTAAAGTTTAAAATACAATATAAATATAAAGTCAATACATGCACACACAATATACACATACACACAAATGTGTATGACAAAATAATTATCTCCACTTGGCTTTGTCAGCTTATAGGTTGTTTTTTTTTTTTAAGACAACAACAACAACACTATAATATGTCCTTTTTTGCAAAGTAAAGGAGCAGCGTCAAAATCTGGACACTACCTCCAATACAAATTAGGTAATAATGAAAACAAAATCAGCCTGTCAGTTGTTTCATGAATTTTTGTCACTGAACTGATTCGTTTTTTGGCATCATTTACATTCAGATCAAGTTCTCAATGTCTCCATGTCATGAGGAGTCATAGAGTCAGTAAAATATTAGAATTGGGAGGAACTCTAAAACATAGAGAGTCAGACTTTGGAAGGAACTTTGAACACAGAATGACAGATTTAGAAGGGACCTTATAATATAGAAGGTTAGAGTTAGACCACAGAATATAGACTCTTAGCGCTCATAGCAAATTTAATATGCAGAATGTTAGAGCTCAGAGGTAATTTAATTCACCACTCCTCCACTTTGCAAATATTGAAACTGGCAGACAGATTAAGTCATTAGTGCAAAGTCATATGGCCTAACACTAGTAGGTCTAGAACATAGTTCTGATTCTCATTTAGTGCCTTTTCTACCATAGAAATGATACTATGACTTTTGTATGTTTCTCTTTCTCTTTTTATTCTTTTGGGGGAATTATTAATTGATGTAAGAAATAATTAATTTTACTCACCAATTATAGGCTGGTAGAATCTGATTTTGCTTTTCACTCACTCAGCCCAAAATCCCCTTTAACCATTCTTGCCCTCCCTCCCTCATCCTATACTCACATAAATCACACGACTTGGAGATCCCGATGTATTTGAGGCAGGCACAGAAATTATGCTCTCTGAGGAAGTTCGTGTTTCCTAGAAGGGAAATACAGGAAGTGGAAAACTGAAGATACACCATTTCAAACAGAAGAACAGGTCAGGGAAAAATTATAGGAGTTATTGTCATTTCTGTTTAGCTCCTAGAGAAAGCAAACATACATTTACTGGTTCTCTATGTGCCAGCTGATCAAGAATTCAACAACATTCACTAAGTTTCTACTATGTGTAGAGACAGAGCCAAATCACTAGGTATTTTACTTTGGGAAAGTTACTTCACCTTTGGGGGACTCAGTTTCTCCAATTATAAAGTGGGGATGTTGGAATAAAAGACTATAAGGTCTCTTCTACCTTGCTGTTTTCTATTCTTTCACATTCCATCTTCTTTGAAACATCAAAACTTACATGATTTGAAGGAACCATAGAACTCATATAGTCAACCTTTCTACCTGAATTATATGCTGAAAAATAGGTTCTGCCTGAATATATACATTAAAGAAGAAATCTGTACCCCTTGGCAAAGCCCATTTTATTTTGGGATAGCTCTAATTATTTGAAAAGTATTTTCATATATTGAACATAAATCTGTCTCCTTATGACTTTTATCAATTAGTTCTTATTTTCTTCTTTGGGACCAAGAAGAGAAATCCCATATGATAATTCCTTTTCTATGTGATAATTCTTCTAATATTTGAAATCAGCAATCTTGTTCCTCAAATATCTTTTCTTTTCCAAAATAAGCAACTCTAATCCCTTCACTCTATCTTTTTATGACATGGTTTTGAGGAACTCCACCATCTTGGCCGCCCTCCACTGGACACATGACATTTTTTCACTGGGTTCAATATTCCAGACCTCTGACCATGACATAGGACACCAGGATTGTTGCTACCCTTATTCTGGACTTCTCTTGATATAACTGAAGCCTATATTATTTTTCTTGGCTAATTCATTCTTAGCTTGTATTCTACTAAAATTGCTAGGACTAAAAAAACCTAGAAATGTTAGAATTCTGTTAACTGTAATGATGTATGATCTATGGTCTAAGGCTCTTTCCAGGCCTGACATTCTATATTCTCTAATTCCATCACCGAGCGTATTTGTCTGATGATTCATACAGTATATTTTCTAAGTAAGAGTAGATTAGAGACAACTACTAAGAACTGCTTATCCAAGTCTACTAATGTGCTGCCTCACCTCTATCAGTGAATAACATCCCACCAAATATCCTTAATCCTTTTAAGTCTCACTTTGATAAGGAGTCCAGAATCATGAATATTCCCTTAAACTAAGCAATCCTTTTCCAGTTTCTGGTTAGTGGTTATCCTATCTCTGCAAAACTATTCTTAGCACCTGGCACAGTCTTTGGCACCTGGTCAACAGTAAATAATTGATTGACAGGGCATTACAATGACACTATCTCTACCCACAAAGAGCTTACAGATGAATATCCACACAAATACTTGCCTCTATTGCTGTAATAAGTAGGGTAGGGCTTAGGGAGTACAAAGGGGATCCTGACAGAAATGGCTCCACAAGACTAGTGGCTCCATAAAGTTATCCTCAACCCACCAGGGATACTGAATTCCATGTGGTCCTTGACCTCTAGCTAAACATCTTACTGCCTTGGTTCATTTCTGCATATAAAAGAACAATGTTCTATCATTAAAAAGCCCTGGGTGAGAAGTCCAGAGATCTGATTTCAAATCCTAACTGACACTTTCCTAAATGACTGGGCCTTCACTCTGAATGTTCATTGCCTCATCTATAAAATTGAGATAATAATGTTTGTCCTCTACCACATGGGGTATGTGGTAGCTATATAAAATATCATTATGGTGGAGAGTTAACAATGAAACAGAGCAGGGTGAACTGAGACTTTGTGCTCAATTCCAGTTTAAACCTCCCTATATCAACTTCAAACAATTTTCTTTCTTTGTAAATAACAGGTTCCTTACCTCCCACTACAACACACCATACACCCTCCCCCAAAGGCAGAGGGAAAAAAGCACTAAAATTCAAGTGAAAGACATTGCTTTGAGTCCTGACACAGACATTTGCAATCTTGGTCATCATAAAGATATCATTGAAACTCTCTGAGACTTAATCTTTTCATTTATAAAGTGGAAATAATACTTGTACTTCCTGCCTCACTGCATTGGTGCTAATAATATATTTATAAACTATGAAGTGTTATGGAAATGTGAGTTATTATAGTTGACACTCAATCATCTCTATCTGTTGAACAGTTAATAGAGAAGTGGGAACAATCTGATTTGTTAGCAGTAGGAACACTCAGTGGCTCTTATCCCTCAAAGAAGAACTTCCACCTGCCAAAATACTATCCACCCAGTTCCTTATGCCACCCATATTTCCTTAATATGTGACAAGGCCATGGCCTTGGGCTTGCTAGAAGGTATTCGGAAGTTGCATGGCATGGAATAGATACCCACATGAATGGATAATCCATTACACAAATAATGTAGAACTGATTGTGTTTATGAATTGAAGCCATTCCTTCAATATGCTGAACAACATGTACTGATCTGAGGTCACAACATTGCCAAACTGACACCTGAAACTTATGCCACAACACAGAAAGCTTTGTACACAAAACTTTAAGGCATTTTGGGTGGTGATGGGGCAAACCTGACTGCAAATTTGGCTCTGCATCTATAATGGAAAAAAGAGTAGAAGGAAATGATATTACATTAAAGAGCTATGTAGTGATATTTTTGGGATTTTTACATGATGAACCCATATGGTGGCTATGGTAGGAATCTCTCATTGATGAAGACACTAACTGTACCCAGCATCCTTCAAGCTGGTATGGGAACTGATCCATGTGTGTTTGGAGAGCTCATGAATTTCTAGTAGTGACAACAGTGCTATTTTAAAAAATGTTTCACAATCACAAAATAACAATTTTAGGTTTATAAGTCACTTTCTTCACAACAATTCTATGAGGTAGCATAGGATGTCAATGACCATTATTTTAGAGATGAAATTAAGAGATAACATGATTAGATCATGGTCATATAACTTGGAAATAAAAAATCCAGGTTCTGAAGCCAGTTCTCCTGATACCAGATCCAGTGTTCAATTCTTGACACCATGCTTACTTTCCATAATGGGTTCATTTCAGAGAAAAAAATCAGACTAATATTAGAACATTCTCAGCAAACAACCAGCATACTAATACACAGAAAAATCAAAGCACAAACAATGAAAATATCCAATTGCTAACCTCTTATCTTTCTACTAATTCCATAACTTACTGTTTCTAATAATAGAGTGTAGTAGAAAGCATGTTGGACTTGGAATGAGAACTACATTTGTATCTGGGTTCTGACACCTACAAGCTGTGTGAACTTCAGAAAATAATTTCACATATCTATAGCTTATTTTGCTCATTTGGAAAGTGGATATAATTGGAATTGTACTAACTATCTTGAAAGGTTATTGTCAAGAAAGTGCTTTATAACCATTACTGTGTCACAGAAATATGAATAACTTAAAACTTTCCAGGGACTGTGTTGAATTTCATTTACAGACATTACAGTTGTTAACAGACTTTTTCCTCAACTGGTCTAGTAAAGGTTATCAGTAAGATGGACACATGGGTAAGCAATTATGTACATACTGGCAAACTTATAAAAATTTTACACATATGGCAGTATATTTTATGTTATAACCTTATAATTTAAACCAAATGTGAAAAGAAGAGCAATGTCTGCCTTAACAAGCTCAGATACAACCTCTCCTTGCCTTACCCTTTTTGAAAAATACTTCTCATGTCTTGTTCCCAATCCAATAATTCTCCTTTACCTCCTCTTTACTTCTTATCTTTTCTCCTCTCCTCTATCTCCTTCCCTTTCCTTCTCTTCCTTCCTTCCCTTTTCTCCTCTCTCCTCTCCTCTCTTCTCCTTTCCTCTCTTCTGTTCTCCTCTCCTCTTCTCTTTTCTCCTCTCCTCTGCTCTTCTCTGCTCTCCTCTCTCTCCCTTTCCCCACCCCTTTCTCCCTCACCTCTCTTCTTTCTCTCCCTCTCCCTCTTTTTCTCTTCTTTCTTCTCTTCTTTCCCCTCCAATCCTGCCCTTTTGGATTAGTTATTGAGTCTTAAAAGGGAGATCCTTACAAGACAAATTTATGTGTAAGGCACTACAATTCAATGCTCAGTTTTACCCTAGAATCTGCTGTATTATATGCCAATACAAAGTTGTGTACTGAGGTGATCTATTGATCATCAGTATGAGGACTCAAACCTTCCTTGACCCAAATATGGGATGATAAATTTGAAATTTTGAAATTGTATTTTCAGTGTCAACTACTATATAAAGTTGTCACCATCCAAATGCATTTACCTCCCGTCCAGGAGCCAGTAGAAGACAGGAAGAGCTATCTATAGTTGTGGTTCTCACAGATAAACAAGGACAGTGTAGCTAAACACTTTAGTTTAGCCCTATTTGCTTAGCTAGTCCAGGTAATACTGTAATCATCAACCGATGTGTCCTTACCTGTTAGCCAAGTTCTAAAGGCTCACTATATAATCCAAAAATGCTTAAAGGCATAGGATAATCAAGCTAGCTCACTTAAATCTACCATCAACTGCTAACAGCCTCTTCACTTCTTTATCTATAGCTGTGGTGATGGCCTCCTCTGCTTTCCCTTAGTTTCAGTGCTGACAGAACCAGATGATGTCCCTAGCCATGGTGCTGAAAACTTTAAGAATAAGTAGATTAACACGCCTACTCCTTTAAATCCTGCTCTTATTTTTATTGACTACATCCTCCAAGTATACAGGCATACTTTTGCCTCCAGATCTTTTGCTGGAGTATTTCCCAGCCAGGGAATATGTATGGAACTTTTAGGTTTATCGAAATTATATCATCTATTTCTCACAATTGCCCAATGAGTTAAGTAATATGTGTACTATCATCCCCATCTTATAATTGAGGAAATTGAAGCTCAGAGAGACTGCATGCTTGGCCCATGGTCTTATGACTAGTAAGCTTTTGAGGAAAAATTCAGACCCACATTTCTCCTGATTGCAAACCTAGTCATATTTTCACTTTGCCACATTACTTTTCCAGGGAACAAATACTTATTCATTTGACGTCCATTGCTTCCGAACCTTTAGATTTCATGACTAAGGACCATCTCATCCCATCAGGTTCTGGCTCCCAGAACCTGAGACCTACTAGATGTTTGCTAGTTACCGGCAAGGCTCACAACTGCACTTTCCACCAGTCACACATCTGGCCCTTACCCCTACCCCTTCACTCTTTGTTCAGAATTGGAGGAATAGGAAAATTATGCAGGTTCAAGGTCCAGGGCAAAGTACTCAATATCACTTCCAACATTTTTATCCAGGTAAAATCATGTTATAATAAATAATGGCAACAATAAGAAACAGCTAGGTGAGACAATGGTATAGACTGCTGGACTTGGAAACAGGAAGACCTGAGTTCAAATCCATTCTTAGATTCTCATTAACTTATGTTGTAATTAACTGTGTGAACTTGAGTGAGTCACTTAACTCCTGTCTGCCTCAATTTCCTTAACTGTAAAATGGGGTTAACAACATTATCCAACTCACAGGGTTTTTATGAGGATGAAATTAGATAATATCAGTAAAGCTCTTTGCAATGCTTAAAGAGCCATAGAAATTCTAGCTATAATGATTATCATTATCAATAACAGCACACTTCTCTATTGCATTTATGATTTATAAAACACTGCCTCAATTATCCAACAGATATCTGAAACATTCTTAAATGTGAAAATAAGATATCTAAGTGTGTGTTGTGATAGTAGGGAAAGGTACAGAATAGGGCTAAGGAATATCTCAAACTAATTTCTCTTGTTGATGATGCTAATAGAAGGAGAAGTTGAATTACTATGTATATGAATATCATGTTTGTTTTAAAAGTGGAGCATGAAACCATCACTATACCCAGCAGATCCTTTCTTGAGTCATTGCTCAGCAATGAGGATGAACCAGTCAGATCAATTCACTATATAATGGTGATTTTTTGATAATGGATCCAGTTTAGTAATAACCAATGTTGTTTAAAATAACCAAGAACAGGCTTTATTGTTATCCATTAGTATTGTAAGAACCACCTCACATACATAAATATATACAGGTGCATTAATATGCACATTAGTATTAGTATATATACAATTGTTTTGGTTTTTTTTTTTTTGCTAGACCTGTGCTTTTATCATGGTGGGGAATCTCTCATACATAAAACATTTTTCAAACCTCAAAAGTCTATATGATGCTAGATATAAAGAGTATTAAATTTGAAGTTGCTTTGTAATACATTACCTTTTCAGTTTCATTAAGTTGCTACTTTGGAAGGGTGTGGTTAGGGAGAAGGAGAAAGAGAATCAAATTGGTTGGGTGGGTTTGGGTGGGGATAGGTTGTCATGGGAAATATTTTATAACAAGATGGGGGAGAAATCAGCAACTTCTATAATAAGAGATTATATATATATATATAACATATATTATATATAGAATAATAAGAGATTTATCCAGAGACCCTGAGAGATTAAATGAAATAGAACCTAGGTTTTCTGAACTTGAAGGCCAGTCTTCTATCTACTATACCATGTTGCTGGCCCCCCAATCTTTGTGTGCATGTGTGTGCATTGTAACACATATGTGCATATGCATGTATATTATATATCAATAGTCAATATTTAAATGATTTGGTGATTTCACCAATATAATTCTTCACTCTCATGTAGATCCCTGTACCTCAAAACTTTATTAAATGTTTCCACAAGTTATGTAATACAATGAATAACAATCTAGGAATATGTGTATATGCTAAATCATGATATGAACATGACCTTGAATTTGACAAGGTCATCCAAGGAGAGCACAAACTCCAGCATAACTTAGAAAGGCCTCAAAAGTAAGGGCATGATTATGAACCTGACACCTGCTCTATAAAATCCAGTAAAAATATGGGTAGGGAAGTTAATCATTAGAAGGTTTGCTGGGACTGATACAATCTGATTCATATCAGAAATTCAAGAAACTACCTACAAAGGTATCGAGTATTTATGATTAGAATTTGTGGAGGGAATGATATATTGACAAAATCACCAGCACCTGTCATCTGAGGTTCCACCTTAAGGTTGGAGATATTATCACCAACTTGGCTATAAAGCGATGAATGGTTTTTGGCCATAGCAACTCTCAAACATTGTCAACCACACTGCAGAAAGGTTGCAATCTGTATAGTGGAAGAAGCTATGACATTAATGAAATCATGAATCTTTGAAGTGTATATGTATATACATAGAGATCTGTCTCAACAGGTAAATAGATACATATATAGAACTCCTCAATTTTCCAAAGATTTGTGATTCAAGTGCTAGAGCTACTCTTCTGCCAAAACAAACTGTAACTCCTCCACCCATTAGTAGAATGTTTTAATAGTTATTATGACCAACAAAAGATTTATCTGATGTCCAGTCTTCTTGTGAAAAGTTTCTTCACTTAGGCAGGCTGCTCTCTATATGACAGACATCCAATCCACCATTATGTCCATACCTAAAGCTTTCCCAGTTTGGTAGTAGTTTCTAGAACCTGTACTCTGCTGGCATAAGATTTCCAAGATTTGCATTGCAATGAAATCTTTTCCTTTACCCCCTCCCTTTCCACTATGTAAACCCAAGCATTTCAGAGGACCCATGGGAGACTTGAAGAAATCAGGTCCCATAGACTGGATAAATGCTGAAAAACACAGCAAGGGTGGATACTTGGCAACTCTGGTTAGGGTCCCAGGAGGCCAGCTGAAAGCACAGGGTCTATGACACAACTAGCTTCTATGAACACAACTCAGATAAGTAAATTCTTCTTTTTTTTTCTTTGATTTTTTTGGAGGGGGGAAGACAGGGAAATTGGGGTTAAGTGACTTGCCCAAGGTCACATGGCGAGTAAGTGTTAAGTGTCTAAGGTCAGATTTGAACTCAGGTCCTCCTGACTCCAGGGCCAGTGCTCTATTCATTGCACCACCTAGCCACTCCTGTCAATTCTTCTTTGTCAGCTTCTGCCATTAGTTCTAAATGTCATCAGAGGGCAAACATCCTCATCATTATTTAAAAAAAAGTCTTTCAAAGAGCATATGTCAACGACAGATTTCCATCCTCACACTTCCCCTCCCCCAAATGCAACCTGTCTGTAAAGGTCATGTGTCTTTAGAAAATAAACGGCCAGTTTCTGCCAGCTGGCATCGGAGACTTTATGCATCAAGACAGTTTTCTTTGATTGCATTATAGAATTTGGTTTAGAGCAGAAAAAGTGGCTCTACTCATAAGAAAGGCTCACTGGATGCAGCTGATGACTCAACATTTTTCACTGTAGGAAGCAGCAGTTTTGGGATAAAGGCTTCTGGCATGCTGCATGGCTCCCTAAGAGGGACAGGCTCCAAAAATTATTCCTGGAGATGTACACCAATAGATAATTATTAAGTGTCTCTTGTGTAAAAAGTACAGTCTTGTGCAGATGACAACAGCAACAACTAAGACTATTATCTGTCATTTATATAGTACATAAAGGTCTAGAAAGTAATTTACATATATTATCTCATCTGATTACTACACCCCGGAAAAGAGGTGCTTTTAAAATTTTCTCTCTAAGATAAGAAAACTGAACCTGAGAAAAGTTAAGTTATCCTGTCTTCCTTTGGCCCTTGATGCCCTCTCCTTTGATTGGTGAGTCCCTGGTCCAGATAATCCCTGGCACATAGTAAAGGCTTAATAAATATTCTCTCTGGCTGATCAGTGGAATAGATTAGTACATAATATACAGAAACAAATAAGTAACTTAATATTTTATAAGCCCAAGTGTCCTAGCCATTGATGAAAGAATTTACTACTGACAAAAAGTCTAATAGTTGGCTGCCAATATGAGCAAGTACAGGAAGAACAAACTGATGATAGAATCCTTTTTGGGGGGACAAAATGGATCAAGGCATGGAGCAGAAGGAAGACAGCAAAGTCAGAACTCCTGCATCAAAAGCCTCCAAGAAAAATTTGAATTGGTTACAGGCCATGGAGGAGCTCAAGAAGGATTTTGAAAATCAAGTAAGAGAAATGGAGGAAAAATTGGGAAGAGAAAAGAGAATGATACAAGAAAATCATGAAAAGTAAGTCAACAGCCTGCTAAAGGAGACCCAAAAATACACTGAAGAAAATAACCCCTTAAAAAATAGACTAACTTAAATGGAAAAATAGGTCCAAAAAGCCAATGAGGAGAATGCTAAAGCTGAATTTGCCAGATGGAAAAGGAATCTCCAAAACTCACTGAAGAAAATAAGTCCTTCAAAATTAGATCAGAGCAATTGGAAGCTTATGACTTTATGAGAAATCAAGATACTGTAAAACAGATCCAAATAAATTAAAAGATAGAAGGCAATGTGAAATATCTTTTTGGAAAAACCACTGACCTGAAAAATAGATCTGGGAGAGATAATTTAAAAATTATTGGTCTACCTGAAAGCCATGATCAAAAAAGAGTCTAGACACCATCTTTCAAGAAGTTCTCAAGGAAAATTGCCCTGATATTCTAGAACCAGAGGGCAAAATAGAAATTGAAAGAATTCACCGATCACGTCTTGAAAAAGATCCCAAAAAAGAAAACTCTTAGGAATATTATAGCCAAATTCCAGAGTTCCCAGGTCAAGGAGAAAATACTTTAAGCAGTCAGTAAGAAAAAATTTGTGTATTGTGGATATACAGTCAGGATAACACAAGACCTAGCAGCTTCTACATTAAGAGATCGAAGGACTTGGAATATGATATTCTGGAGGTCAAAGAAGCTAGGACTAAAACCAAGAATAACCTACCCAGCAAAACTGAGTATAATGACTCAGGGAAAAATATGGTCATTCAATGAAATAAAGGACTTTCAATCATTCTTGATGAAAAAACCTGAGCTGAACAGAAAATCTGACTTTCAAATACAAGAAGCACGAGAAGGTAAACAGGAAAAAGAAATCATAAGGAACTTATTAAAGTTGAACTTTCTACATTCCTACATGGAAAAACAATAATTGTAACTCATAAGACTTTTCTCAGGATGAGGATAGCTGAAGGGAGTATATATGTATGTATAGGAGGATTTATGTATATATAAATATATATGTGTGTATGGGCATTTGTATGTTCATATATACATAGACAGAGGACACAGAATGAGTTAAATTTGAAGGGATGATATCTAAAAAATAAAATTAAGAGGTGAGAGAGGAATTTATTGGGAGAAGAAGAAAGGGAGCAATAGATTAGGGTAAATTATCTCATATAAAAGAAGCAAGAGAACACTGTTACAATGGAGGTGAAGAGCAGGAAGGTGAAAGGGAAGGAGACAGCTTGATTCTCACTGAATTTGGCCTAAGGAGGGAATAACATACACACTCAATTGGGTATCTTACCCCACAGGAAAATAGGGGGGAAGGGGATAAGAAGGGGGAGGATAGAAGGGAGGGCAGATTGGGCGAGAGAGTAGTTAGAAGCAAACATTTTTGAAAATGGAGAGGGTCAAAGGAGAAAATAGAATAAGTGGGGCTGGGATAGGATGGAGGGAAATATAGTCAGTCTTTCACAATATAACTACTATGGAAATGATGTGGGTAACTACACATGTACAAGATATATTGAATCGCTTATGTTCCTAGTGGGGGTGGGTGAGGAGGGAGGAGGGGAAAAGAATCTGGAAATCAAAGTTTTAAAAACAAATGTTTAAAAATTTGTTTTTTACATGCAACTGGGAAATAAGATATACAGGTAGTAGGGTATAGAAACCCATCTTGCCCTACAAGAAAGTTAGGAGGGTGAAGGGGGAGAATATAAGAGAGAACAGATTAGGGGAGGGGTATTCAGTAGGCTTGCTATTCTGAGGTGGGGGGTAGGGGAAAGATGGGGAGAGAAATAATTGTAACTCAAAATCTTGTGGAAATGCATGTTAAAAACTAAAACTAAATAAATTAAAATAAAAAATTATAAAAATAAAAAAATAGTCAAATGAAAAATTGCTCCAAACCGCTACTGCTTAGTAAAGTGGAAATTGAAACAGCTCTGTGGCACCACACTCACCTATCACTTGGCTAATATGACAGAAAAAGAAAATGACAAATGCTGGAGGGAATGTGGGGAAATTGAGAAACTAATGTGTTGTTGGTGGAATTGTGAATTGATTCAACCATTCTGTAGAGCAATTGTGAATTATGTCCAAAGGGCTCTAAAATTGTGCATACCCTGCTGGGTCTATATTCCAAAGAAATTTAAAAAATGAAAAGGAAAGGGACCTATATGTACAAAAATATTTATAGCAGGGCCTTTAGTGGTAACAAAGACTTGGAAATTGAAGAGATACCCATTAATTGGGGAATGACTGACCAAGTTATGGTATATGATTGTGATGGAATACTATTGTGCTATTATGAGAAATGATGAGCAGGATGATCTCAGAAAATCCTAGAAAGACATGAACTAATGCAAAGTGGAATGAGCAGAAGCAGAACAGTGTATATAGTAACAGCAATATTATATGATGATCAGCTAGGAATGATTCAGCTATTCTCAGTAAGACAATGATCCAAGACAATAATGAAGGACTTATGATGAAAAATAATATTCTTCTCCACAGAAAGAACTGATGGAATCTGAATGCAGATTGAAGCATACTTTTTCAACTTTCTTTTTCTTGGGGTTTTATTTTTTGGTCTATGCTTTCTTTCACAAAATGACTAATACAGAAATATGTTTTACATGACTGCATAATGATTTCACAATATGATTAATATAGAAGTATGTTTTGCATGACTGCACATATACATTATGTAAATTGTTTGCTTTCTCAATGAAGGGGGAAGGAGAGAATTTTGAATTCAAAATTTTAAAAAAATTAATATTAAAATTATTTTGTATATAATTGGGGGAAAATAAAATATTAAATTACAAATAAATCACTAATAATTAGAGAAATGCAAATTAAAACAACTCAGATGCCATCTCACACCCTAGGCAAGTCACTTAAATCTCTCTTACCCTCAATTTTCTTATATGCAAAATGAGAGGTTTGAAATCAATAGTATTTAAGATTCCTTCTTGCCCTAAATCTATGATTGTGTGGTCCATTTGGCCTAACCATGTCTGAAAAAAGAATCCCCCTACAGAACTCTCAACAAGTAGTTATGAGCCTCAAAAGAGGGAATCCACCCTTTTTACTTCAAGGGGTTGTTCATAGCACTTTTGGGTAGCTCTGATATAACCCCAATGTTATACCTTACTGATTCAGCCACTCATTGAGAGCTCAGTCACAGTCAACCATGACATGAACAGCTCTAAAATAAAAAGCAACCAAGCTTTCAAGAAGCAGCTTGAATTTAGACAAAGGGTTAATTCTCTGATCTTTTATGTCTTAATCTTCACCTTATTTCCTAAGTTTGAATGGTATCTAAAAGACATTCATCTCAGCCTCTGTAATTACTCCTTTCAAAGACCTGGCCTGGACTTAGAATGATGTCTTTCTCTTCCAGTCATGAACCCTTGTCCTTCTACAGCCCCCAGAGGGGATTATCTTTCTCCCTCTCCTTTCCCCCTCACCTTACTGCCATTTACAGATTTCCTTAACTACTACTGTATTCTAATTTTGATTTGGAATGCACATGTCCCATTCTAGCACTAAATTATAGTATAACCTTTTCAATAACAGTAATGAACAAAGGAGTTGGTCAACATCAGCATCCTCATTGTCAAACGTGAAGAAGACTGTTATCTATAAACATATATGGATAAAGGAAATTCTTTAAGAATAATTCATGTGGAAAGGTCTGTCAGTTACAGACCTACATTTTCAACTGTGGTCAATGACCTCAGCTGAAAGGCAACATCAAGGTGACTGGACCTATCATTTATATGGGTCTTCCTAGATGACAAAACTCCTTCTACCGATGTATGTCGGGGCCTTCTCTACAACTTGTAGTCATAGAGAACTGCCTAGAGAAATGGGAGGTTAAGTAACTTGGCTAGCACCATACAGCCAGAGCATGACAGAGATGGGACATGAAATCAGCTGTTTCCTGGTGCTTGAAGGACAGCTTCCAATTCACTATGCCATGCTGAAACATCACAATTGTTGCACCAGTGTGGCAACGTCAGAGGCCTGAAAGGTCAGTGCTAGAAACAATCTTCAAGATCAACTTGTCTAAACTTTTCCTTTCATAGCAAAGAAAACCAAGACCCATAGATTTTAAGGGATTTGTCCAAGGTCAAACAGTGAGGAAGAGGCAGAGGCAGCCCACAAACCTAGGCCTTCTGATCAGGTTCCATTATAATTTTGTATCATTGATTTCCAGTTATTTTGTTATTCTTTCAACTTACATAGTTGTAATATGGATGTATATTGTTTTCCTGGATTTAATGTTGTTTTATTAACATGAATATGTATTGTTTCACAAAAATCTTTTGTATATCTAATGATATGTTTTTAAAGTTTTAAAAGAATCTTTTGTTATATTAAAAGGTTTTCTAACATTGCCTTGCATGACTGGTTTAAATTCGGCTTAGTTGTAATAGTTATTTTAAATGGATTGTTACACTGTTTAGTTAAAATTTTATTTAGTATTTTTTCATCTATATTCATTAGGAAAATTAATTTATGATTATCTTTTTGTTGTTGTATTTCTCAGCTTTTGTAATCTTGATTTATTTCTTCTGAGCTTGGTCTATTAGAATGATCAAGTTTCTGCTGTGTCTGTTTTAGTAATCCATATTTTTGCAAATAATCCTCCATTTCATTTTAGTTCTATAATTTGTCATCATATTTCTCTGTGTCAATATTCCCTTAGGATTCTTAATGGGGGGCCTTTGACTTTTAGTAGGATATGATTGTTGTATTCAGTTTGAGAAAATGAATTAATTCAGAGGGAAAAATTAATATTAGAGCTATCCAAAAGTTAAATTGGCTCTGAGGCTAAATAATGAATTCCCTCTAGCAAAACATGCATTAACAGACGCTAGAAGGTCACTAGTTGGAGATGGTGAACTGAAATATGGATTTCTGCTTCAAATATTAAAAAATCCCTTTGGATTTCTTTCAAACTCTGAGATTTCAGGATTCTAAGATTCTTGTCTCCTGGAATGGCCCCTGAGGAGGAGCCTCAATGGTGAGGAGATTGACAACCCTTCCACATAAGAATTGGTTGTAGGAACTAAGTATATTTTTCCTGGAGAAGAAAGGACATGGAATATAATCATTATCCAAACACATCAATAGTCTTTGTATGCAAGACCAAAGGCATCTTCAGCATGTCCCGGCACATACAATTGCCCCAGGGACACACTTCATCACTGTACATTTCTCTCAGACATGGTGAATGTGTTGGGTTGGTTTTGCTGAACTATTTCTTTTCTTTTTGTTCTTTGTTATGAGATACTTTACTAGGGAAAAGAGAGGGAAAAGATGTGTTTGAAATGAACATGTTTATCAAAACAATGAATAGTTTAAAAGTAAGATTAAAATCAAAATGGAAATAAAATAAGATCTCTCCTTTAAACACAGGAGTCAGCTCCTTCATAAGCCTTCCCTTAAATCCCTCCATCTAAAAACGTTCTTTCTTCCTTCAAATTTCTTATACTCTTTTGTCTATACTTCTCCTTGACATGTATTACATTTGGCCTTATACTGGAGTTTCATTCACACATGTTCTCTCCCATATTAGTTTGAAAGCTCTTGAAAGACAATGTCTTGGGGTGATTTTATTTTATTTTATTAATTTTTTTTTTGCTTTTTGGAGGACAATTGGGGTTAAGTGACTTGCCCAAGGTCACAGGACTAGTTTTTGTGTTGTGTCCGAGGCTGGATTTGAACTCAGGTCCTCCTGACTCCAGGGTCAGTGCTCTATTCACTGTGCCACCTAGCCACCTCTGGCTGATTTTATTTTTATATCAACAACACTAAGCAAAGTGCCTTGTACAAAGTAAGTGCTTAATAAATGCCTGTTAATAAATGCTAATGAGCTTAGCCTTGGTCTCATCCAGATTCTTTTTCTTTATTCTTTTCTAAACCAGATGTTGTTATGTTTGAACAAACGTGATTTAAATGTGTAGAAGATCAGAAACTGAGTAACAGGCAGCTGTGTTAGATAAGGCTTACTATAGTATTTGGCTTCCACAGCCAAGTTATTTAAGGAGTACAGATTTTTCAGAAAAATACCCCAAACTCCCCACAATGAATAAAATGCACAAGAGCTCATAATAGGGTATATATTAGCTACTAGTTCTGCTTACTAAATGCATTATTACCATAAATTCCTGGATAAAACATGCTTCAAGAGCAAGTATATTCTATGCCAAAATATCACAATTGTCTATAATTAGGATTTCCACAATGGAATATCTTAGTATAAAATATTTAACAGGCCTTCATTTCTATATCTAAAGTCCTCTGTCTGGCCTTCAAGGCTTTTACTAAGATGGTCTTACTCTATTCACAGTCTGGACCAGTCTACTTTCTTATCACTACCATACACACACACACACACACACATACTTACACATGTGTATACACACCTATACATATATATGAAAATTGCAGATATACATATATATGGAAATAATACACATAGTTTCCTCATAGTTAGAAATTATCTCACTTTCTGCCACCTTCGCTTTGAATATGGTCTATTCTGCCCAACTTTTTTTTCTGGATGAGTATGGTCTACTCTGCATTATAGTTAATTCATTTTTATTGTACGGTATTGCTTTCTTCTGCATGGGTTGACCCTTGTGCTCCAAGAGCACCATTAGAGAACATGTCATTCCCAATGACATGGATTTGAATCCTGGCTCTGTCACCTGGGTGACCTTAACCAAATCACTCTGGGTCTCAGTTTACTCATTTGTAAAGGAAGAAAATATGCTAGTTAAACTCTAAGGTCTCTTAGATCTTTCAATCTAAATCTTTGGGTCTAATAATTAATCTATATATCCCCAATTCCAAGCACACATTACAAATAGATATTTAATTCGTGGTTCTTGAATGAATGAATGACCCTCACTATCCCATAAAACTTTGTTACTCACTATGAACTCCTTATCTTTGCCAAAGTAAATATTCCCTGACCTGAATTCATGACTTGTTTTACTAAAACAAAACAACAACAAAAAAAAAACATTTAATTTTTCTTCCTTACTTTTACCCTTAACTCCACAATTGAAAATTTTTTTTACAAATGTATACCGCACACACACACACACACACAATTCCTCTATTGCCCAAGTACAAAAATGTACATTTAATTATCTATCTTGAATTTGTCAATTATCTGTGAGGGGTAGATAGAATGTTTCATCATCAGTTGTCTAGGATTAGTCCTAGGACCGGTCACTGCATTGACAAGAGTTCTTAAGTCTTTCACAGTTGTTTATCTTTTCAAAGTTATTTGGCCTTACAAGTTGTTATTATGTAAATTGCTGTCCTGGTTCTACTCACTTTGCTCTGCCTAAGATCATACAACTTTCCCTGGGTTTTTCTGAAATTGAGTCGTCATTTCTTAAAGCACGATAATATATTGTGACATGTGCCCAAATTTTTCTAGTCATTCACCAATTGAAGGGCACCCCACCCTTGATTTCTAATTCTTTTATATTACAAAAAGATCTGATAGAAATATTTTTGTGTATATATAGGTCGTCCCTTTTTTTCTTTTCCTGGGCTCTATGAGGTATGGGCCTAGCAGTGGTATATCTAGATAAAAGGGTATGTACGGTCTAGTGGCTTTTGGGGCAGAGTTCCAAAATGCATTCCAGAATGCCCGAGCTGATTGACAACCCTGTAACAGTGTGCTAATGGGCCTGTTTTCCCTCAGTTCTTCCAACATTATTCATTTTCCTTTTTTGTGTTCTTTGCCAGTCTTATGGGTAAGCAACTTTGGAGCTGCTTTAATTTGCATTTCCCTAATGATTAGTGATTTACATGAAACCACAGTTTATCAAAGATGACTACCAGAGGCTCAAAAGTTCCATCTGCTAGGCCTTACAGTGCTTTGTGATAGAGTTTACCCGTTTGGTGACTTAAACTCACTGAAGATCACCAAGTACTTTTTACTGTCTTCATCCTTTATCATAAGCCTAAAGTTGAAGCAATTTCTGATGCTATTTTTTTTGTAATTTATGAGTTTATTTAACACAAATAAAAATGTGCAAAGCTTTTTACTCATTTTCTTCACTCCTCAGTCTAGCGTTTGGATTGGTGATCTTTATGGCCAGATGAGCTGCTCTCTCAACAATAACTTTCCGATTCTTAGAGGAAACGTTGTGAGCAATCTCAGCACAATAAGATTTGTTGCACATCAGAAGGACTTCTAGCTCTTTAACATTGTGCACCAAAAACTTCCTGAATCCACTTGGCAGCATGTGTTTTGTCTTCTTATTGCTTCCATAACCAATATTGGGCATCAAGATCTGGCCCTTGAATCGCCTTCGCACCCTGTTGTCAATGCCTCTTGGTTTACGCCAGTTTCTCTTGATCTTGACATATCTGTCGGACTGGTGCCGGATGAACTTCTTGGTCCTCTTCTTGATGATTTTAGGCTTCACGAGGGGTCTGAGGGCGGGCATGGCGCCGGCGAAGAGACAGCAGCCCTTCCACTGGAAGTGCCTACCTTCTGATGCTATTTTAAATTTATCATTCTATCTTCAGTTCCTTGCAAACACATTTGAATTGTCTACCTAGTTCCTTGTACACCTATATTGATCTTTTTGGATACCTCCCCTCTTCGCCTCTTCAAAACCTGCTCCTTTCTGAAAAGTTCAGCTCATATTTCATATGATGCCTAACAAGACAACAATCTTCTAGCTTAATGTATGAGGCAAGCAATTGGGTGCTTTGTCATATGTCTGCATGGCCTTAGCTCACTGCCGGACAGCTTCTTGGACATTTCTCCTACTTGGAAGTTGGGGAGCACACTTTCTATATCTTCGCATCCCCTACACATGAGGCACATAGTATGGGGACTCAATAAATATATCAAGAATGGATGATAAACATCTTGGAATATGGAGAGGGCAGTGCAAAAGCAGTAATTAAGATAATCATTAGGAGGAAATAAATTGGGATGAAATTAAGACTCCCATTACCTTGTTTTTTTCTTCAGTTTTGGCTGCTTGTCTACAGGCTGGATGCCAGATGGATGTACCTGAAAATAAATTACATAGAGTTAATCTTTTTATTTTCAAAAATATATATTTATTTTCCAGGCCACAAGACCCAGGGCAGCTCCATGTTGCAATGGATAGAGTTCTGGTCTGGGCGTCAGGAAGACCTGAATTCAAATTTGGCCTCAAGCACTTTATAGTTGCATGACCTTGGGCAGGTCAATTAACTCTATTTGCCTCATTTGTAAAATGAATTGGGGAAGGAAATGGCAAAACACTCCAGTATCTTTGCCAAGAAAACCTTAAATGAGCTCACGAAGAGTTGCATACAACTGAAATAACTAAACAACATGAGACCTGGGTTCAATCCCAACTCTGACAATTGTTAGCTGTGTGATCAAGTATATGGTGCAGAAGAAAAAGTTTGAAGCAGGAATTTGGAATTCTGGATTCTAATCCTTGCTCTGTCACAAAGACGGTTTAGATTTCAGCAAAGAACTACCCCATCTACAATCCTCAGTTTCTCCATATGTAATTTTTTTTAATGGGAAAGTTCATTTGGATGATCTCTTCCAGCTTGAAATTCTATGACTATCTTATTAAAGAACTGGGGGTTCACAAGAGCATTGTAGGATCTGTGAAGGTCAAGGAGAAACTCAGGCAGGTAAATCTGAACGTCTTTCTTACTTTAAAATATTTAAGCCACAAGTGCCAATGTGTATTTCTCTAAAGTCAGGTTGCAAGATTGTCAACTCTCTGGGTAGCTCTGCAAGGCATTAAGCTTCTCTGTTTTTTAATGAGATTTTCAGGTTGATGGATTAAGACCATAAAAAAGAGACTGGGTGTGACACTTTTTTTCCTTAAATAATTTATTGGCAAAATTAAGCCTTTGCTTCTTCCTACCCCAATTATATGCTAATTTGTAAAGTTAACAGGTTCTCAGCTTGAATCTCCTCACTGCCATGAACCACAGTTAAAAACTGTTGGAACCCAAACAACGAAAGCTTACATAATAATCAAAGGTCACATTTATAGATTGCTCTCCAGCTGCAAAATGGTTTATATACTTTATCTCAATTGATCATAAGCTCATAGATTTAGATCTGGAAGGACCCTAGAGACCATATAGTAATTTCTTCATTTTTATAAGGTCATATGGTAATTTCTTCATTTTATAAATGAGAAAACTGAGTCCCCAGAGAAGAGGAGTGATTTGTTCAAAATCACATAGGCAGTAAGTATCAGATGGTGGACTGGAATCCAGGTCCTGTAACTGTAAATTTAGTGGTACCATCTAGCCTCTCAAAAGCTTTTCAAAGTACACAGAACAGGTACTGTGTTGAATACAGTTCACAGACTATTTGAAGGAACCTTAGAACATAGATTGTTCTGATTTAGAAGAATTTTTGGAATATAAAGACCATGGGATATTAAAATTTGTAAAAACAAACCCTAGAATACAGAATCTTAGGAACTGAAAATATCTTAGAACATTGTGTAAATCAGAAAACTCAACTCTAAGAGGGGAAGTAACATGCTGAAGGATATACCCCTTCAGTTACAAGAATATTCTAGCTATCTTGGCTTCTACTCCTAAGATGTGTGTTTTTTACCCCCTGTGAAACTACTAGCTGGGCGGCTAAGTGGCACAGTGAATAGAGCACCAGCCCTGGAGTCAGGAGAACCTGACTTCAAATCCAGCCTCAGACACTTAACACAAAAACTAGCCATGTGACCTTGGGCAAGTCATTTAACCCCAATAGCCCTCCAAAAAGCAAAAAAGAAAAGAAAAGAAACTACTAGCAAAAGCTCCGGAGGATATTCAGGATGATAATCAATGCATTTGTCAATAGAATGTGTTTTTCACAATAGGCCAAGAAGGGTCAATTATCAGTTGTCCCCAAGATGCAAGATGTTTATCCTGAGTGCAAAGTAAGCCAGCCTATTTTTTAGTGGCCTAGAAAGGTTTATGAATTTCTAGTAAATAATACAACCAACATATGCCGCAGAAGAAATGGGAAAAATACTCCCTGGTATGAAATCTCATTCTTTATTTTTGCCTTATTTATTAGTGAACTGATAAATGCTATTGTTCTACCCCACAGCAAAAATAAAAGAAAGTGTAGAAGCATTGCGGCTGTCTTCTGAGAAGGCCAGGTGCATTATTCAGTAACCAAGTGGAGCCATCTCCAGCTGTCCTAATCTATGTCCTGCCACTGGACCCAGATGGCTCTGGAGGAAAAAATGAGGCTGGTGACTTTGCACAGCCCTCCCTCACTTAAATCCAATTCACTTGTAAGTCACGGCATCATCTTCCTAATGTCATGGTCCTCTTTGAGAAGGAAGGACAAACAACAACAGTAACTAAGAAACCTTGCCACTGCAACTTTCCAAGTCTTTACTCAGTCTTGAGCCAATGGAACTCCCCCCCCCCCCCCCCACCCAATCCCTTCGATACACCAACAAAATCACAAATCCTCCAAGAAAAAGCCCTTATAGGTATAGGTTCATTATGGAACCTTCTATCTTGGTCTGATCCATGAAAATGATGCTAGATTAAGACGTATTATTTGTAAAGAATTCTATCTATTTCTAACTTTTACCTGTGCTCTCTTATTAGATCCACACAACAATCCTAGAAGGGAGGTCATGGGCTATTATACTGATTGTGAGGATGAAGACATTGAAATTCAGAAAAATGAAGCAATATGCCCAGAATCACGTCACTAATAATAGTCAGAGACAGATCTAGTCACCCAGTCCAGTGTTCTCTGCACTACATGATAATGCACAATGATATAGACATTGATGATTGCCGTAACATTTACTTTTTTTTTTTAAAAGCAATTGGGGTTAAGTAATTTGCTCAAGGTTACACTGCCAGTTATTTTGTGTGGGTGCCAAGTTTCTGAGGCCAGAACCGATCCCGGGTCTCCCGGGGCCGGCACTCTTACTCACGGTGCCATCTGGCAGCCCCTACTTTTTTTTTTTAATTAAAAGGCAGGTAGGTGGCGCTACGGATAGAACACTGGACCTGGATTCAGCAAGACCCAAGACCTGTCTACAGGCCTGACTATATGACCCTGGGCAAGTCAATCAACTTCTCTCTGACTCAGTTTCCTCAACTGTAAAATGGGGAAAATAATAGCAACCATCTTTCTCAGTGATTGAAAGTATTGAATGATGTAATATTTGTAATAGTGCCCGGTACATAGTAGGTATTTAATAAATGCTTTTTTTCCCTTCCTTTTTTGAAGTACTATCATACAGACTTTTAATCTTATACTGAATATAACTGTGTTGCAGTAATAAATATATATTGTGATGGATTTGTTATTACTATCTCTCGACGTGCTGCTCTCAAAAGTTATATAATCCTACAAATTCATCCTTTTGCTAGTATATGGGCCTAATAGCCTCATATAGTCTCCTTTCATAGTATCATGCTTCCCTTAATAAGACCCTCTAGAAGCAAAATGCTTTTATTCTAATGCTGGGAGTTTTAGTCACTGTCTATATAATGTAGTAATTATACACTACATTAAAGTTTGTGAAGAATTTTACAAATATTACCTCATGGGATCCTCACAACAACCCTGGGAGCTAAGTGTTATTATTATCTCCATTTCATAGATGAGGAAGTTGAGATTGACAGAGGTTAAATGACTTCCCCAGGGTCACACAACTAGTATGTATGTGAGGCTAGATTTGAACTCAGGTCTTCTTGATTCCAGGTCCAGAGCTCCATCTACTATATTATTTAGCTGCCTCTATGGCAGGCTATTTGATTGAAAGGCACTAAGAATATAAGATCCCTTAATGAGTGTCTTTTTTTTAACAATAAAAAAGCATTTGATTCAGTAGAGCAAAGTGGTATCTCAAGGGCTCTCCATCAGCAAGGCATCTTCCATGCAAGAAAATAGATAACTTTGCTCAATGATCTGATTATTTATCTGAAGTGAGGCACTGAACAGAGACAGATATGCTTGTCAAAAGTGTTCGCTAGTGTCAATGAATGAAACAACGAAGGTACCTAATACTCAGTCTACATGGAAGAGAGATTTCCTAAAGATGGTGCAATCCTCTAGACTGACAATTCTTGAACTTTTTGTCTCCAGATCCCTCTAGGGATCTTGAATGTTATTTAGAAGCTCCCTAAGAGCTTTCTTATGTGGGTTATATGCATTAATATCTACCATATCTGAAATGAAAATATTTTGGTATTCTATGAAAATGGTTTTGACCTCACAGACTCCCTGAAAGAGTCTGAGGACCCTCAGGGGTTCCCAGACAATCCTTTGAGAGCTTCTGCTTTAGATGCACCAAGACCCCAGACACTGCAGAGCCTCCTAAATGAAACAAATAATTATTCAAAAGAGTTGAACCTAATTATCCACAGGGGAAATAAAAGCCAGGAGGAAGAAGAATACATATTGTCCAGAGTCTTTTGTACTCGGACACACAAGTCATAGAGTTATCCCAGCAGTACATAACGGGACAACAAACCATGGAACCAAGAAGCAAACTGTAGGTCCTATTTTTATGTAGTCAGTCTAAGCTTCTCCTTGAAATAAAGGGCTATATTCTTCACAACAGAAGTTCTTCCAGTAGACATCTGCAAATCATGGAATATCACGGTCTCCAAAGAATTTAAGTTGTAGATCACCCAAAGGGCAACAGAGACAAAAATGCATGGTGGGTTCGAACAAGCTGTGGCATATTGCCCAAGAAAAACTATTCCAGAGACAATGGGAAAGATGTAAAATATTTGTACAACCAAAAAAAGAATGTTGGTTAGTTTTGGAAAACAAAGCAAAGGATAAGAGACAGATATCCTATGTGCTGGAGAGTTTTCATGTAAGGTCGAGAAAACTATACAATGTTCTCCAGCACTTTGGGGAGAATTTCTGGGGGGAGTATTCACAGGAGGATGTAGATGACACTGTCACAGGATGGGAAGGTATGCATGGGTTCTGACATTGCAACCACGTAGAAAAGGTCCCAGATCCTTCAAAGTCTCAAACCAATGAGGGAGATATTTATGGGTAAGGGCCATCAGTGGCAATGACATTACAATTGCTACACTGTAGCCTGGATGTAGAGGGTCTGTCCTAATAGACAAACCTTAGAAGCAAAGAATGTTAGGGCTAGAAGGGATGACAGAATATTACTACGTAAGACACGTTAGACCAGGAAGTAAGCAAAGAACATAGACTATTAGAGCTGGCTCGAGAATGCCTAGTCCAATCTTCTCTTTTTAAAAATCAAGGGAAAATGAGGTCAGAGATAGTAAAGTGACTTATCCAAAGTTACACAATGGTGACCGGGCTGGGATTAGAAGCCAGTTCTCTTGACTCACAGCTCTGTCATCTATATCATGTTAAATGTTTTTGCCCCTTTTGACCTAGCTCTGCTCATGTGCAATATTATAGCAGCCTTGATTCATTCAGTTAAATAGCTTGTATCTTAGAATTCCCATCCTGTAGGCTATTGTTTCCTATGAGTAAGTCACTGTTTTTAAAAGAGCACTGGAAAGAGTCAAGAATGAGTGTTGATCAGAAGTTGGGGGTGGGGGGGAACAAGGAGGGTGGCTGGGAGAGATGGAAGGGATCTGGACTATCTGGACAATTTCATGCCCTTAGGAAAAGGGCCCTGTTTTAGGGGATCAGTGAGATCAGTCAAAATGGTTCCTTTCACAAAGTATTTATAACAATGAACATGAGCCTGGTTTCTGTCTGACAAAAGGAGCAATGGAAAATATTTGAGACAGTTTAGATTGCTAATCTATATTTGACTGTAACTGGTACCAGAAAAATAGGGCTGTGCTTAAAAAAAAAGACAACTGAGATCATAAATCAGTTATATTTTATGTCCAATCAGAGACTTCAAAGGGAAAATATAAAACATGAGGGCCTGTAGTTTGATTAATACCTTTGGAGGTACTATTTGAAACTGGATTTGATTTCTTCTCCTTCCAACTGGTCCTAACTAATTGACTTGGAATCACCTTAACAAAAGCAAAAGCTCCAAAGCCATCTGTTTGACCAAAGTTTTAAGTAAATAAAGATAACAGTCAATCATAGAATGTTTGAGGTAGAAAAGACCTTAAAATATAGAAAGGAAAACACTTTAAAAATATAGAAAGGAAATACTTTAGAAATCTTCTAGTTCAATGTCTTTAATTTTCCAGTTGAGAAAAAAGGCCCCAAAATGTGGCATCACCCAAGGTCACATGGTAAGTCAGTGATAGAATGAAACTAGAACCAAGACCTACTGACTCCTCACCTGGTACTCTTTTGACTAAACTGTGAAAAGATGAAAAGTGGAAGAAAATAGGACAAACTCAGCAAAGATCGGTCAAGCGTATAGAAATAGAGGCCATTTTAGACATTTAGAGCAAAACATGATATATGAGCCTTGGCAGAATGGCCCAAATGAATATTAATTTAGTAGTTATCAAGTGAGCATATTATAAAAAAAAATCTAGAAACAGTTGAAACACAAGGATTAGAGAGATGAATAGCTTTGTATTTAATGAGCCTTGCTTTCCCCCAGAATCTCCTGTGTTATAATCTATATATTCAACAAGGACAAGTGTTAGAGATTCCCATCAATAAAGAAACCTTGGTTTCTAACTCAGAATGCTTCAGACAAATGACCACTTTATTAAAGTAATGATGGAATTGGGGTATTGAAAACATAGGTTTAAATTCTGGTTTTAAAATGTATTAGCTGTGGGACCATGGACAGGTCAGTTCACCTTTAAGAAGCTCAGCTTCTTCATTTCTAAAATGAGGGCAAAGATACTTAGATACTTGAAATAACTTTCTCAGTGGAGGTGTTGGGAGGAAAGTTCCTTGTAAACCTTAAAAAGCTAAAGAAAAAGGAGCTATTAATATTAATTCCTGAGGCTCTAGATGGTGTTTTGATGTTTCTGCATTCATCATTAACATCTTTTTCTTTCATTTTCAACAAAGGTGTGCCCCAGGTTTAGGGAAGCAGGCAAGAGTCATTATTTGTAAATACAAATCCTCAGTCCCCAAATCAGAAGATACCTTGTCTAAGACTCTTCTATAAAACTGATGTAACAGCAAGAAACGGATTGATTTTGTTGTGAATTTTGCAATCTATAACTAATATGAGGTACATAGAGCAGAGAATTAGAAATGATAAATAGAAAGTACAAGGGGAAGAAGTCCCTAATAATTAGATCTGACTAGCAATGATATGGGCTATCTTGGGGAGCAATGAGTTTCCTATTACTAAAAGTATCCTAGAAGCAGCTGGATGACCATTTATTGAAGTGTTTTCTATCTGAGAGTTCACCTATCAGTCAGGGATTTGGAAAAGAGAGCTCTTTGTATCCCTTTGAAAAACCCAGTGATTCTATTCCTTATTTTGGATATGTTATCACCTAAAACTTTAATCTGTTTCTTTTTTTCATTAACATTGTACTCCTTGGCACAGGGCATAGAAGCACATTAGGTTTGACCTCAAAGGGTATAGGTTAAAATCATGTCTATGTTATTTACTACCTATAGGACTCAGGCAAGTCATTTTCTCTGTCTGAGCCTCAGTTCTTCATGTAGCATCATTCTGCCATGCTTCCTGATGCTGCTGTTGCTGTACTGTCCCCAACTGGACCTCTGGAAACTCCTGTGCTGACTGGTGAGAGATACCTTCATCTAACTGGCCCTAACTACCTAATTGTATCATCATCTTAACACATCTCTAGATGTATTAGCATAGTTCCATCACCCAGTTTACCTCTTACTTTGGGAACTTTTATCAACTTTTACCAGTAATCAAATCAAGACTACTCTTCTTCCTGTAAAGGGCATATGAATGTATTGCCCTATGACTCCACTCACCAGCCAATCGATTTCAGCCTTCCCTGACCACTAGACTACCATACATGTTATCCCCTCTAATTGGAATGCAAGTTCCTTGAGGGCAAGGCCTTTTTCACTTTTGTATCTGTATCCTCAGAACTTGACAGTGCCTAGAATAGAATAAGTGCTTAATAAGGCTTTTTTATTCATTTGTTCATTCACTCATTCATTTATTCATCCATATAAAATTAAGTAGACTGAATGATCTCTAGAACCACTTATCACCCCAAATCCTATGATTCTATGACATAGATTAATTAACCAGATCTTTATATTGAAACATAAGTTTAAAATTTTGTATTTTCCCATCTTGTGGAATGGGAATTCTAGATACCCTATGACTCCTGTGTCTCGCAAATCTTTTTTTTTTTACCTTGAAGATACATTTCCTCGCCTTCTGCAAACATCTGGCTGCATCTGACACATAATGCACAAGAAGGATGATAGTGTTTTTCTCCTGCCTGTTAAAAAGAAAAAGAAAGAAAGAAATTATAGGTTTTCTACTCAAGTTAAAATAGGCATATCATTAGAAACATTATGCATGTGGCAATAGCATGCTTCTGGCAAGGAATCAAGAGAAATTGCTTGTGGGCACTTAGGTATACCTGTCCCTATCCTTGGTATGTGGCTCTGTTCACATTTGAGTGGTACAGAGGGTAGGTCCAGATGCAGCATGGTGTCATGGAGAGACTGTTTACTGGAAGTCACAGGACCTCTGCCTCTACCCCAGCTCTATTATTTACTATCTCTGGGACCTTGGGAAAATCACTGAGCAATTCTGGGCCTCAGTTTCTTCATCGTAAAATTGGTCTAGTTGATTCCCAATGTCCCTTTCTAACAATCATGTTAGAAAAAATATGGTGGCATTTCATGTCAGGAGATCTAGGATCCAGTGCTATTGACTGGATACATATATGGCCTTGAAAAATTAAATCACAACCCTTCTGTGGACCTCAATTTCCTTATCTATAAAATCAAAATATTGGAGTAACTGGTCTCTAAGGAACCCCTGGGCTCTAGTAGCTATGAGTCTGGTCTCTCTGGGCCTTAATATGCTTCTCTGCAAAAATGAGATGTATTCTCAAAGTTGTCTTCTAGATATAAAAGGAAAAAAAGGTTGGGGGAGGAATGGGGGAGTATATGTGAAAATCACATTGAAAGATTCACATGTGTTCTTTTTTTTATAGTGGAAACAACACAAAATTTGCATTCAGAGATTCTGGGTTAAAATCTTTGCCCTGCTATTTGTGATATTAAAAAAAGTTGCTTGACCTCCATTTTATCATTTGTAAAAGGCAGATAATATTCTCACTATTTCACACTTCTGCTGTGAAAATGAAATGAGATCATTTACTTTAAAGTGCTTTGTAACCATAAACTTGTTCTTCCTTTTAAAAATGGCCTCACTGAAATTATGGAACACTTGTGTGCTCAATCACAAATTGCCAAGTGAGTATGCCTGCTACAAGAGTGTTTTAATTTCACACAGCTTTTGGAAATGATCATACAGTCATTCACTCCCCATTCCCTTTTTGATGTGGAAAATGTCTCAGTCAGACCACATGGTTATACAGATGGAGTCTACAGAAGGAGAAGGGTGACCAATCCCACTGTTCTCAGTCCTACTCAGAACAGATGTATACTACTGTAGAGGGTGCTTTATCAGCTTTATAACCTTAAAACTACACCAAGTCTTTTGGGACGCCCTGTCTGTATTCACTTATGAGTCCTTATTCCATTTTAGTAGGAGCATTGATAAGCTGGAATGAATCCAGAGGAGGGGGATAGGGTGGGGAGTGGTCTGAAGAACATGTCACATATTAACTAGGTAAAAGCATGGGGAAGCCTAGCCTGAAGAAGAGAAGATTAGCAGAGCATGAAGGGAATGATGACAATCCTTTGAATACTGAAAAACTGCTTTCTACTTGTCTTGAAAGTGCAGGAAGCTGCAGAGGGACAATTTTGGATCAAGATGAGGAAAAAGTTTTTAATATTTAGAGTCACCTCAAAGTGCAAAGAGATGCCTCAGGAGTTAGTGAGTTTCCAGTCACTGGAGATCTTCAAATGAAAGTTGGATGACTATTTGGTGAAAATGTCACCAAGGGGATTCTCAGTCAGGTACAGGTTGGCATATAAATGTGGTACAGCGGAAAGAATACTCAATTTGGAACTAGAGGACCTGGGTTCACTTCTTGACTCTGCCATTTACTACACATATCACCTAGGGGAAATCACTTAAATTCTTTGTTCGTTAGCATTCTTGTCTGAAAAGAAGGTCTTGTAACCTTGGTGCCATTTGGACTCTTCATTCTTCCCCACTCATTTTTTTTGGCCTTTTTTTTTGGAGGGCAATTGGGATTAAGTAACTTGCCCAAGGTCACATGGCTAGTATTTTTGTGTGGGTGTTAAGTATCTGAGACGGGAACTGAACTCGGGTCCTCCTGACTCCAGGCCGGTGCTTTACTCACTGTGCCACCTAGCCGCCCCTATTCTTCCCCACTCTTACACTACAATCCAATCAGTTGTTAAGTTTTATAATTTCTACCTCCACAACATCTCTTGTATTTATCTCTTCTCTACTCATAGGACCAACCCTAGTCTAGGGCCTTATTCCACTCAGACACTGCAATAGCCTCATAATTGTTCTTTTTGACTCAATTATCTCATCTCTCCAATCCATCATCCAAAAGCATAGCTCTGACCATGTCACTTGGTCAAAAAATTCCAAGGGCTCCCTATTATATCCAGGATCAAAAATAAGTCCTTCTGTTTGGTATTTAAATTTTTTTTACAACATAATCCCAGTATAGGTGTCTCAAAAGTATTAGTGCAGCTTTAAGCTGTTAAAGATTCTGTAGGTCTTTTAGAAATTACTCCCCTCCATGTACTCTACAGTCTATAAAAACTAGTCTTACTCTTCCTCATACATGATACTCTATCTCCTGTCTCTCTGCCGTTGCATGGCTGTTCCTCCCATGTTTAGAATGTAGTTTGATAGCTATATAGAGGACAGAAGGGAGTAGGGAGTGATTTGAAGTAGTGAAATAAAATAGAAGGCTATTGCCATGGTCTAGACAAGAAGAGATAAGGACCTGAACTGGGTGCTGGCTGTGTGAGCAGAGAGGAAAGGATATATGTAAGAGATATTACAAGGACATAAATGATAAGATATGACAATTGATTTGCTATTTGGGGTGAGGCAGAGTGAAAGGTAAAGGAAGAAACTTAGGTTGTAAATTTGGTTAACTGGAAGGATAACAGTGCCCTGGATAGTAATTGAGATATTTTAGAAGAGGGGTGGGTTTTCTGGGGAAAAGTAATGATTTATGCTTTGGACACGTTGTGAGATATAACACATTCAAGAGACCTTGTTTCTGGGTAGTTAACACTCATTTATTCATTATGGCTAGCGAATAATTAGTAAAAGGGTTATTTGGCTGTCTCTCCTAAACCAAAGATCCTTCATGGAACCCATTCAATGCTTATATGCCCTTGCAAGGCTGGATGTTCCTAGGGATGGAAATAAGTTCTGACTGGTTAACAAGTAATGAAAGCATAACTATTATAATAAGAGGTTGACTTATTCTTTTTTGCCTTTTGGAGGGCAATTTTGGGGTTAAGTAACTTGCCCAAGGTTACACGGCTAGTATTTTTGTGTGGGTGTTAAGTGTCTCAGGCTGGAACCGAACTCGGGTCCTCCCGACTCCAGGGCCAGTGCTTTACCCACTGCGCCACCTAGCCGCCCCGAGGTTGGCTTATTCTAATGAGGGTCTGCATGCCATGACTCTGATCACTCAGTCTTGGACAAAGAGACTTATGTTTGTCCAGACCACTCCCATTTAGGGCAGACAAGACAAAAAGGTGACTCTACTTCCCCTCAGACTTGTCTGACTAAAACACAATGGGCTGGAATTCACCAGTTCACCTTGACTAGAATTTCTTTACCTTTTGATTAGATCTGAGTTTTCCCAGTTGGGTGCATCTTGCCCAATATTACATCTTATCATCAGCCCTGCCTTTCAAAGGCTGACTAGATAATCTACAGAGGCTGATTTCTGAATGAGGAAATAGGAAGGGGGAAATCCTTAGTCCTAATTCAATAATTGGTTATTAACACAAGAGAGAAATAACCATTTTCCCCTATGTTTGGCTGAGCACAGAGGCCAGCACAAAGTAAGTGATTGTTACTTGCCTATTGATTGCTTGATTGAAGGGATTGGACTAATCCTATTCAGATCCTAACCTATGATCCTATGACTCTGTCTGTTGAATTATCATGATTCTGTAAAATGAAGAAATTCTCTGAAGGTGAGGGTAAAACTGCATACGGGGATCTAATTTGATTGAATATATTGAATATCACAGAATAGGGGAGTTGGAAGGGACTGTCAGTTATTCAGAATCAGAATCTTGCCTCTTGCATGAACTTGAAGTATGATGGGGGAACTTACAGACTCTCAGAACCTCCATTTTCTTGTCCATAAAATAATGAACTCACCCAAGATGGTCTCTGAGGTTTTTTCCTAGCTCAAGACACTGCCTAAATTCTAAGTTACTTTCCAGCTCTGAAGTTCCATAATGCTAAATTATGTTTCAAAAACACTCTTAGGATGCAAAACAGAGCGTAATTTACAACTAAGACAGCCCAGCTTCATTCAATTCAATTTAATAACTATTAAGTTGCCAAGTCTTGCTGTTTTTCCCTTCACGATATCTTTGGCATCCTATTCCTTCTTTCCGTTTACAAAGATACCACACCTTAGCAGAGACTGTCATTATCTCTCACCTAAATGATTGTTCTCTGCCTCACTACTCCATTCTATTCTCTATATTCTGCTGTCAAAGTAATTTTCCTTAAACACAGATCTGAACACATGCCTCCCCTACTCAATCACCTCCAGTGGCTTTCTGTTGTTCTAAAATAAATAAATATGAACTCTTCTATTTAACTTAAAAAAAAAAAAAACGCCAGCACAACATGGTCTCAAGTCATCTTTCCAGTTTCCTTAAACATTACTGCCTCTCCCACATTCTGTTATACAACAAAACTGGCTTTCTCTATGCTCCTCATGTCATGATAAATCTGTTTTTAAGGGAAACAGAGGCACAAAAGTCCTAGCATAATCTGTTTATTGGTGAGACTAGCAATTGCCAACAATAGAGGTCAATGGTTCCCACAGTGATCAGAGACCCACTCATTCAATCAGAGCATCCTTTCATACAGTCTGGTTATATAAATTCATTATGTAATATTAACTGGTGCCAACTAAACTAAGATTGTGATTGTCCCAAAATTAGACTGACTTGCAAAAGGGGTCTTCCAAATCCCATGGTGACAGGGACATAGAGTTAGTCAACATTCTTTGAAAGTCCCCAAACCCAACTCCCCTGTACTACAGAAACCCAGTGCAAGGAAAAACATCCCATAACAGGCTGAATCACCCTGCATTTATCTTCTTTATCTCCTTCAAGTGGCAGGTTCACTCAAAACTACTTGCACGGTCTCCTAGCAAGTATTATACTGCTTAAAATTACATATATAGTCTCATACTACCAATGTCTATACAAAATAGTTCTAAATCTGTCTATAGAAATTAGTCACAATAATCATTGCCATGATTAATAAATTAACTACTTTGGGGCAGCTAGGTGGCACAGTGAATAGAGCCCCAGCCCTGGAGTTATGAGGACCTGAGTTCAAATCTGAACTCAGTGTGTCTACTCGACACATTTACTAGTTGTGTGACCTTGGGCAACTCACTTAACCTCACTTGCCTTGCCTTACTCCCTTGAAAAGATAAACTACTAATAAGTTACTAATCAATCAATAATCAGTTTCAGACTCATATATAACATTTTATCTCCTGTTTCCATGTCTTTATATTGGTCCCACATGCCTAGGTGCTTTCCTTCCTTCTGAAAGAAAGAGAGCCTCTCTTCCTCAATGAAATGGTTCAGACATCATCTTAATGTGTAAAGCTTTCTGTGATCTCCTTAATTACCAGGTATTTAATGAATTTGTCTAGATTTATATTTATTAAGTATATATTTAAACTGCATATTTAAACTTATACTTTACTTTTATTTTCTCTCCGTTTAGGATGTAAGGTCGTTATGAGTAGGTATTTTCTCATTCTCTGTACTTGTATCCCCAGGAATAGCATGGTATCTGGCACATAGTAGACATTTAATAAATACTTATTGAGGAGCTGAATGAGTATCTGGTAAATACAGAACCCTATTCTAAGTGTAAGGGCAGATAGAGATGTTGAAAAACAGAATCAACACAGTCCCTTGCTCTGCCTTAAAGGAGCTTAAGTTTTAGTATGGTAGAAAAGGGCATGTATGCAAATAACTATGAGGCAAAATAAGTTATGGTAAATTCACAAGAGATATAATAAAAGTATTCTGACACTCAGAAGAAGGAGAGAAGCCTTCCAGCTGGGGTACTGTTTAATAATAGTTTTGCTGGCTGTCTACTATACAGTGTTAAATAAAACCAGGAAATTCCTTCTATGAATGTGCATATATCTTTGATTTTATTATTGGCTTAGTGAGTTAAACTGTTTCTATTTGAAAACCAGTGAAGATGGGGTAAGGCACTTATAGTTTCTGGTTTATTTATACTGAGTCATTAATCTATTGTTAAATAGAGATCACAACATAATGAATATAGATAAAATAAATATAACATAGATAATATTTACAATGGTTTAAGATTGACATAGTACTCTGCAAATATTATCTCATTTAATCCTTACAACTAGCCTGGGAGGGAGCTGCTAATATTATTCCATTTTACAATGAGGAAATTAAGTCAGAGAAAGAGATTAAGTCATTTGCCCAGGGATGTAGATAATGAATGTCTGAGGTCAGATTTGAACTCAGGTCTTCCTGACTCCAAGTCCAAACCTCTATGAACTACTAAGGGCTAGCTGCCCTTAGCAACCTTTAAAAAGGGAGGATAATATTAATAACAACAATAATAGCAGAACTCGTCAAGAAATCACTAATAGAATAGTACTCTATTTTAAACATTTTATCACAGTTTTTTAACCCACAAATGAAACAGTCATGACAGTAATGACTATAATGTTGTGCCCCACTGCCCTCCAGTATGGAGACTACAGCGCCTAGCCCCCACCCTGATGTAGCAGCAGATGGCCCTGGTAGCAGCTCAAGGTGCCTATCTCGGCCCCATGGTCACTATGGCAGGTATACATATACAGCACATGGCTGCCATCAATGCCAATGGACTGATGGCCACTTCCATCACCCCTCCTCGGGAACCAGAACCCTGCTTGCTATCAGTGCCATGGCCTGTCTCTGCCATCCCTGCTGCTCTGGGTGTTAATGGCTACAGCCCTGTGCCCACACAACCCACTGGGCAGTCAGCCCCTGACACCCTTTATCTCAATGGTGTCCACCCCATCTAGCCCAGAGCCCAGCTGCTCCCATGGACTTCCTCCAGCAGACCTATGCAGGAATGCAGCACTACACAGCAGCCTACCCTGTAACCTCCAATCTGGTCACCTAGCAGCCCCTTTCACCCTCCTCATTCCCCCTCAGCAAAAGCAACAACAGCAGCAGTGAGAAGGCCCTGATGGCTGCAAAGTCTTCATCTATCACCTGCCCAAGGATTTCACTGACTCTGAGATCCTTCAGACATTTGTTCCCTTTGGCCATGTCATATCTGCCAAAGTCTTTGTCAACCTGGTCATTAACGAGAGTAAATGCCTTTGGCTTTGTGAGTTTTAACCATCCAACCAGCACACAGGCTCCTATTCAGGCCATGAATGATTTCCAAAATGACATGAAACACCTCAAAGCCCAGCTTAGGCAGCTCAAGGATGCCAACCACCCCTACTGAGGGGCAGCAGGTCTGGACATACCAGAGGAAGGGGATATCCCCCCAATCCTCTCCTCCCCTATTGACCACAAATTGCTCTGGCTCTTGGCTGGGACCCTGGGGGACTGTTGCCTCATGAGTCCTGGGGAAGCAGGACAGCTCCACTTATCCTCAACCCTCCTAAAAACCAACTTTCTTCTCCCCTGATGGCTATCATAGTTTTGAGGGGAATGATGTGACTGAGCCCTTATATTCACTTGAACCCCTACCTCCTCCCCAGGTTTGACCTAATAAAGGCTGTAGATTGGGAACAATAGGGCACAGCTCAGTTCTAAGTCATCTAAGGCATGTTTTAAGGTATCTCTTTCTTCCTGCCAATGTGTGATACTTGTGCCCTGGCACCTCCAATGCCCTGCCTTCTCCCTATACTTCTCCGTATTAGGGACTACTTCCTCTATCTCTTACAGACGCCTAGGGGAGAACAAGGGACTCAGATCCCCTCATTACTAACCTCTCCTTCAATCTCGGGGTTTCCCAGCAGCTATCCCCCGAATCATCTGCTCCCTACAAGAGCTAGGACATTTCAGTACTTGGGTCATCAGGCCCTAAAGCTCACTGCCTTCCCAAGGTCCCCTTCTGGGGCTGCCCATGTCCTACTCAGCCATAGAGGCCCTTTCCCTAAGAGAAAAGACCTCCCCTTCCCCAAATAATGTTTACAGTCTCTGATGGTCCATTTCCTGTAAATACCACATTGGCACCACAGCCAGCTGGCTATGGATTTTTTTCTTTCTTAATTTCTTCTCTTTTGTTTGAAGGTTAAGTGTGGGAAGGGCCATGGACGGGAAAAGGGGAAGGCTCTACTGGAGGGATTTATTACCTAGTCATTTTCTTTAGAGAAAGGTTTTAGGTGAAGGGATGGGGAAAATTGGGGATGGAATAAGAAGAAGATCCTGGGGAGTCTAAATTTCAGTTCTCAATATTTAACTAATTTGCTGCATTTTACTTTTAATAATTTATTTCTGTCTGAATAAAGAAAAAAACTTTAAAAATGAAAAAAAAATACAAAAATAACCTGTGCATTTCTATGCCAGTTTAAGGTTTGTCAAGAATTTTCCTCTGTTAGGTAGTGAAATATGTTATACCTATTTTACAGGTGAGGAAATAAAATTTCAGAATCAGTGACCTATGTGTAGTTTTACAAGTAGTGCAGGTGTGGTCCAAATAAAGGCCACACTTATTTTCCCCAAATTTCATACTGTGACATATAATCACTTCGTATGTATATACCTATATGTATGTATACCTATATGTAAGTATATGTCCATGTGTAGATATCTATACAGATATCCAAGCAAAATTATTTGTGGTTGTTGTTCAGTAGTCTTCAGTCATGTCTGACTTTTGGTGACCCTATTTGGGGTTTTCTTGGCAGAGATACTGGATTGATTTGCCATTTCCTTCTCTAGCTTATTTATAGATGAGGAAACTGAGGCAAAAAGGGTTAAAGTACTTGCCCAGAGTCACATAGCTAATAAGTATCATGAAAATGAGTCTTCCTGACTCCTGGCCCCTCACACTTTATGCACTGCTCCACTTAGATGCCCTATGCTAAACACATATGCATAAAATAAATATGAGAGATGTCACCTACTGTAAATAACTGGTATCAAACTCAAACAGGGGTTAATAATCTGTACATAAGCATCCTGTGGGTCACATATTGACTTACTTTTTTATATAATTAATTATTTAGTTTTAGTTTTCAACATGCACTTCTATAAGATTTTGAGTTTTGAAGTTTCTCCCCCTCCTTTCCCTTCCCCCTCCCCAAGATGGCATGCAATCTGATATAGACTCTACTTATACATTCATATTAAACATATTTTTACATTAGTCATGTTGTAAAGAAGAATTAGAACTAATGAGAGGAACCACGAGAAAGAAAAAACAAAACAAACAAAAAACCAAGAGAAAAGGAAAACAAATAGTCTGCTTCGACCTGCATTCAGACTCCAAAGATCTTTCTCTAGATGGGGACAGTATTTCTCAACATGAGTCTTTTGGAGTTGTCTTAGATCCTTGCATTGCTGAGAAGCTAAGTCTATCAAAATCAGTAATTTAACAATGTGGTTTTTACCATGTACAATGTTCTCCTGGTTCTGCTCACTTCGTTCAGCATCAGTTCAGGTAAATCTTTCCAGATTTTTCTGAAATCCACCTGCTCATCATTTCTTATAGCACAATAACATTCCATTATATTCATATACCACAACTTTTTCAGTGACTCTCCAATTGATGGACATCCCCCTCAATTTCCAATTCTTGGACACCACAAAAAACAACTGCTATGAATATTTTTGTACATATGGGTCCTTTCCCCATTTTTATAATCTCTTTGGGATACAGACCTAGAAGTGGTATTGCTGGGTCAAAATGTATGCACAGTTTCATAGCCCTTTGCACATAGCTGGCTTACTTTTTAGAAGTAACATTATTTATATTTATTGCATTTTTATTTATTTTGTTAAATATTTCTCACTTATACTTTAATCTGGTTGGCTGCACTTGGGAGTGTGGTGGACCACATGTGGCCTGCAGGTTCCATGTTTGCCACTGCTGCTGTGGTGGACAGAGGGGTTTACCCAGTAGTCAGGAACACTTGGCTTCACATCTTGTCTCTGACTCATACCAACTATGGGAACATGGCTAAGTGCCTTAACATTCTTTAGTACTCAAAGCCATTCTCTAGGATTATAAGTTACAGAAAAGTTGCTACCTACATTGGTAGAGGGATTTCCATGCCAAGAGCTTCCCTCATTTACAATTCCCATGCTTCTCAATGAGATTTCAGGTCAAGACTAAGGCTAAAAAAGGATCTTATTTTAGGAGTGCAAGCTATATTTAGACCTACATAGGAAGTATAGGTGCCAGGTCAGACCTAGTTCTGACTAGAAGTCCAGTGATCTTTTCACTATACCATGTTGCCTTCTGTAACATTAAGGATAACTCTTTCATATGACACATCAGTAAAGTAGATATCTTCATTCCTGTTATCAAGGTTACATGAGTACTCAGATCATGTGTGATTCTGTCACTGTGGCTAACTCCTAGGGTGGGACCTCCCTCTCTCAATTTATGTCTAGAGGTTAGTTTTGAGAAATAAATATGAAATAACTTCCCAAGGATGACACAGCTAGTAAGTATCAGAAGTGGGATTTGAACCTTGGTCTTGGCTTAAAGCCCTACCCTCTATCCACCATGTCCCCTGCCTCTCTCTGTTGTCAAGTTACAAGTATTATTTAAATGCTAAGTAACAGTCACTACTACTATGCTCTATAATAAGCCATAAAGAATCAGTACTTTGCATCAGTCCTCTAGAAATACTGTCAAATAGCTATTTCATATTTATCAGGTAGCAATAGTGGGATGGGTTTCACATCATAAAATCCTCTTCTCTCATAAGATATTTCACTTACACGGTATCATATCGTGACCTGGGGCAGAGTATCCATGCTTTTATCTCTTATTTCAAGGACCCCTTCAATGGACTGCTTTCACTACATCTCTGTCTTTTGAAATCTTTTTTTTTTCTCTCAAGATCAAACTTTCAAGGTCCGGCTGGCTTGCCTGAACACCACTAGTGCTGGGCTCCATGTAAGTGAGACAGACCTTTCCTAAAGTCCTTCTAAGTTATCTTGGATAGTAACATTGTTTCACTCCTTCTCTTTGTAGATTCTGTCACTACAGAATTCTTTTAGAGGCCTGATTTAATGTTGTTTCGGCTCAGGCAACTTTCTGGCCCCTCTCTGACATCTTGGCTCTGTCCCCTCTGTATAGCCAATTTATCTTATTTATATGATGATTACTTGTATATGCATTTTCCCTCTTGATTAGCTGATTATATTGGAAGCTTTCTGAGAGCAGGGACTTTGTCATATCTATCTTGATATCCCTTATGATTATTATAGGATGCGAAATTAATGTTTGTTGAACTGAATTAATGAAGAGGAGCTAAAAAGGATAAATTTGAATTATTTCAATGGTATGCAAAATAATTTGGCAATTCATAGAGGAAAATTAAGTCTAAGTAACTCTGTAGTATGAGTCTGATACAGCAAAATTCCTATAATAGGCTGTCCTCTAACTTTACCTGGATAAGGTCCAACATTAATTGGTCATGTTAACTATTGTCAACACAAATGTACACATCCATTTGACATGTGAAAAGGCTTCGATCTAATGATATTGTCTTTATGGATCAATGGAGAGATGTAAGAAGGAATATTACCAACTAAGGATTTCACAAGCAAAAGACATTGTCAAAAATGGGGTATAAGTGCCATAAAAGACAGAAATCTTCTTGTATGAATGTGAAAATGGACAGGTCATGGAATGAGAAGGAAAGAGGTCAGATGGATAGTTCAATTGATGCATTTGTACCTAGAAGATAATAAAATAAGTAGGGAACTATGAGTAGTATGTTGGGTGGATGGACCATCTATGGAACGGTTATGGAAATATATGGACAAGTATATAAGTATTCAAATATAAGGTTAGTTATGAAAATTATAACAATTATACTCTCAGAACACTAACTGCACACAGGTAGGACAGTGAGGGTTCAAAAATATTGATAAATATTCATATATTCCAAATATTACAAGTTAATATATCAAGTAAAACTGATTTGATGAAGTTTGGGGACCAAACCCTCAATAAATTTGGTTAGGAGTTGAAACAAGGAGAAAAATGTAATGCTTCTACTCCAGACTTCCATTTCAATGTCAATCCCACTCTGCCAAATCCCCCCACCTGCACATGTAGGGGATTTCAAATGATTTTCTGGATGAAAAATGAAATCACAAGAAAGTCCCGACGCTTCCACTAACTTATTGTATGATCTTAGAACTGAGCCTCTGTTTTCTCACCTGTAAACTGAGGGAGCTAGGACAGATGATCTCAAAGATTCATTCTAGCTTTAAATGTTAGCAATTCTGTGAATTGCCATAGATTGCTTATCTACAGTTCTCCAAATGGTTAGAAGCAAAGGGAAACCTCAAGCATTATAGAGCAGATACTTTTTTTTTGAACAGGTAGGATGAAGAAGGGGGTGGGATTTGGAACAAAATGTTTCTTCTAAGCCTGGTGACAAGGATTTCCATTGTTCTGTTACTTTAAGTCCCTTTCCTCAACCCACTGAACCCATCAAAAAAAGGAGCTTCTCCTTTCCTTAGTCCACAGACTGTTCTAAACAGCTGTGGTACTTCATAAATTGCCCATGACATGATAACATTCCTGACTGCACCTAGAGACATTTCAGATGGATATTAGGCATTTTCTTGACTTTCTCCTTTAACAATGCTCTATCCCAGGTACTTTCATTTGGCTGCTTTGTTCTTCAGTGAATGGATATTCCTCCACAACCAGGGGAGAAGATCTTGGCTGATTCCTATCACTGAAGAAGAAATCTAATTTCAAATGTATGAAAGTCAAAGGGAAAGCTATTTACATGATCTTATACTCCCTTCCTCATGCCTTCTCTTATTCTAACCCCTCCTCCCCACCAAGGTTCTGTCCTGTTTTTAGCTGAAATGCAGGCGGTTTCCAGCTGTCCTTGCCCTGTAATTTGGTGGTAGGATTGCCATGTCAATACCACAATTTTCTTAGATGTCTGTTAAAGCCTTCCAAACCCCTCATATCCCCTTACTCCTGTGGACTGAAAGCCTTAAATAGAGGAAACAAGATCATTTTTCACAACAAAGTTGGCATCCCCATGCTAAGGATTTGTCTTGTGCAATCTAACGTTCCACTTCCCTCATCTGCTCACCAAGGAAAACAATACTCATATCATAATATCCTTCAATGATCAGCTCACATATGATTTTGACAGGAAACCTATTTTGACTCCCTCAGCTACCAGGTCCTTCCTATAAAAATATTATAATTATCCCTTCCATATCATGGGGGTTAGGGGCACAGCACCCTCATAATCTAGAAAATTCTTGTAATATTTTTTGGCCCTCCCTTCGTACCAGAGAAGAAATCTGAATTATTGTAGTATTAAAAGATAAAATATGCTGATTTTATACAATATTTTACATATATTTTGTGCATTTCTGAGTTTTTAATTTTTTTTCTGTGATGTTTGCCAGCCTTCATGTGTCATCTGCAGCTTCCACAAAACTATACCCCACCCCATTCCCATTTAATTTCTTATGCTGAACTGTGATATATAAAAACCAAGATGGGGAAAGTCACAATGTGGAAGGGATTACTGTACTTTGTATTTGTTTTATAAATCCCTATTCACATACATGCTACCTCTCCCCCTTGGAATGCATGCACCTTGAGAGTCAGGTTTATTTCTGTTTTTATCTTTGTGTCCTACCATGTAGCACAGCACTGAGTACATAGTCAGCACTTGGAAAATATCTGTTGATTGATTGATCTGGATAAATTGCTTCATTTTACAGATGATGCTACTGAGGTAGAGAGAAAGGAAGGGGGCCATCAATGTATTAATAGGCTTTGGCTGGGTAACATAGATGGGGGGTAAAGTGAAAGGTTCAAACCCAGATCCAAGGGTCAAAAGCTGAGGTCAAAGCCAGAGGTATCCAACCCACATGGTTAAGCAGGAGATAACATGAAACTGGGAGAAAAGGATCCAAGGTTGAGGGGAGATCTACATGGAACAGGGCCAGGGAAGTACCATGGAAGGGAGAAGCACAAGCTTGCTAGTTTTTCTCACTCAAAGCATAAGCCTGAGTGTCTTTTTATGGTGATGGTAGGCTAACTGAGCAGCTGTGGGCTTGGAGAAGAATTAAATAGATGCTTATATAAGAGACTATAATATAACTTCAGTTGCTATTGTTAATACTGAATTGGTTCACAATGCAACATTCATCTCAAAGCAAATGCAAAATGATGTAGTAGAAAGAGTACTGAAACCAGACTCAGGAGACATGGGTAAAAATCCTGACTCTGACACTAACAATAAGCTTCTATTTCCTCATCTATGGGGAAGATGATACTTGTTTGTAGTAGTATGGAATGATGGGTGAAAACCCAGACTTAGAGGCTGGGAGATCTGGGATCAAATCCTATTTCTGACACACAAATAGCTATGTGACCCAGGAAAAGTCGGGTGGCCCATTGGATATGGCACTGGGCCTGGAGTCAGGGAAGATCTGAGTTCAAATCCAGCCTCAGATACTTACTAGCTGTGTGACTCCTTGGGCAAATCACTTAAATGCTATCTTCCTCAGTTTCCTCAACTGTAAAATGAGGATTAACAATAGCACTAACTCCTAGGATTGCTGTAAGGATCAAATGAGATATTTGTAAAACACTTTAAAGTGCCTGGCACATAGTAGGCATTTCACAAATGCTTATTTCCTTCCTTCTCAGTGGCCCCAGACAATTCTCTAACACTGTAAATTGCAGATGAGCTATTAGTTTACATCAATGGAAGGACAGGCATTTTCTTCATGGATGAAATCACAGTTCAGGACCCAAAACAAAACCCCTGAATTAGCAATCTCAGGGAACTGTTGTGAAAAAAGCACTTTATAAACTTCAAAGCTCTTTGAAATGAGAACAATTGTTGGTGTCATTATCTTTCTACCAGCAGAGAAATGACCCATGAAGATGCCCTTCTAAACAACAGCTCCCAGAAAGGATGGCTTTTTAAAAGCCTGGACCCGTGACTTTATTTGTCTTCATCCTGCTACATTTAGCCCAGAACAGAAAAACTGGGGAGATGGTGAGGCACCAGAGACAGCACAGGGCATCTCTGACATAAAACGCTCACAGGAGATCTCTTAGTACTTGCTTCTTAAAAGATCTATTTTGTGGTTCCTGACAAGCAGCTGTCATCTTTAATAATATAGAACAAGGAAAAGAGAAAAGAACAAATTCAGTCTTCTGGGAAGGTACAAGCATTCAGATTCTATCCTTAATGTGCAATACAGAAGTTGGGATACCATTCATAAGAGTATGGTCTTATAATCAGGTATTTCAATCTACTAATGAATGATGGTTTCTTAGTGAGTGATTGATGATGATACAACATTGCTAAGAGCTACCATTTCTATAGTATTTCAAGGCTCCTGGTATAGGGAATTTAAGTATTATGTCCATTTTACAGAATGAGAAAACTGAGTCAGAGAGATAAAGTGATTGCTTATAGTCAAATAGCCAGTAATTTCAAAGCCAGGACTTGAACCCAGGTTTTCTAATTTGGTGCTTTGCAATCTTTTCATTATACCATGGGTCTTCAGATAGGAAAGAAGAATGGAAGGTATGAAGGAAAAAAAAGAAAAAAAAACATCATTTATCAGGGGCTTACTATGGTTCCAGGGACTATGCTAAGTATTTTACAAATACTATCACATTTGATCCTCACAACAACCCTGGGAGGTAGGTGCTATTTTATTATACCCATTTTCAGTTGAAGAAACTGAGGCAGAGATTAAGTGACTTGCCCAGGGTCACACAGCTAGTAAGTATCTAAGCCATATTTGAACACAGGTCTTCCTGACTCTAAGCCCATTGCTTTACCCATTGTCCTCTGCTTCTTTTAAAGGTGTCTATGGTGATGATTTTGATAAGATTCATTCACTTAACCTGCATTATTTGACTACTGTGTATAGTTACTCTGCTAAATGTTCAGGGAGATACAAAGTACTGATATAGTATTTGGTACATAGTAGTCATTCTAATAAAAAAAAAAAAAGAAGTTTAATTGGTTGATAACACACTCCCTGCTCCCATGAAACTTACAAGTCTAACAGTAGAAATGTCATACAGGGACAAATGAAATAAGAACGACATGTTATATTATATATTGTAATAATAGTATAAGGTATAAAAATAACATGTAACAGGATTGAAATGATACAAATAAAGGTCTGAGAGGGAAGAACCCTATGAATCAGGGGAATCATGAAAGGCATCGCAGAATCAGTGACTTGTGAGTTGGGCTTTAAATGATGAGTAAGGATTTAGCAGGCTGGCTGAATGCGAAGATTTAGCAGTTTGGAAAGTCCAGAGATTAAGGTTACTCTACCCTTTAACTGTGGCTCTCTATTAGAAGGCAGCCCTCTTTCTGACAAGTAACTGCAGCTCTACCTGTTGAGAAGCAGTGTGGAAGACTGAATAGAGAGCTTGCCTTGGAGTTGGGAAAATCTTGGTTCAAGTCTCACCTGTGACACATTTTCCTGTGTGACCCTAGTCAAGTCATTTGACCTGGAGTCAGGCAACTCTCTATAAGTAAGTTATAGAAAAAAATGCTCATCTGCATTGACAGGGATCTGTCCTCCCTTAGCATTCCATTCACTGATAAAATCTCAGTTGTGTTAAAAAAATTTAAGTTGTATTAATTTTTTTTGTTAAATTTTGTTTTAAAAATGTGTTAAAAATAAAAACTTCTATGTTTCCACCAGCTAAAACTTTCTCGTACCTTCAATGTCAAGCTCCTTTGTTACTTCTATGACACTTGTCTGTCTCTAGCTAGACATGATCTCCTCCTGCAATGGATCCCTAAACTTTTTGCTTCATTTCTCCTATTGACTGATCATAGTCTAACTTGAAATATATTTGTGGATCTTGCTTAATAAATCATGGTGAAATTGAATTGTGTCACTGGGCACAGGGGCTATTTCATTTTTCAAGTACAGTGCCTGGCACATAGTAGGTGCATAATGAGCCCTTGTTTCTTTCTTTCCCATTTCCTTGTCTCCCAAGTGCCTAGTACTGTGCCTGGGATCCAGCTGGGACTTGTTGAACTGCATTAAACTTCTATTAAATCCCTCCGTACTAGATTTTCAGCTTTTTGAGGTTCTTTATTTGTATCTCCAGTATCCAGGACCATGTGAATCACCAAGCCTTACATATAGTAAATGTTGAATAAGTTCATTGAATTGAATCATATTGGCCCCTCACCATTCCTCATTCCATTTTACCTCTGAAAGATTTTACCTTCTGCTTTCTCCCTTCATGCTTCTGTCCCTACTCTTCAACATCCTAGGTACCCATTGCTCTCTGCTCTGCCAATCTAAGATCCTTTCTATCACATGAGATCCAACTTAAAGCCCACCTTCTTGGAGCAATGAGCATTTCTGAAGTGCCTAGTGTAGGTGACAGACACTGGGTGTGGTGCTGAGGGGACAAATACACAGTACAATGATCCCTACTCCCAGCAATGAGGAAGTCACCAAACACATGGATAGATACATTCAACACAAATGTAGAGGGAACAAATACAAAAGTATATCAAGTGATTACATCTAAGGGAGTCTCGGAGGGAGGGAGCTGGCAGCTGGGGGGACCAGGAAAGAATTCACATGGCAGAAGGTGCTTGAGCTGCATCTTCAAGTAAGAGAGGGACTTGAAGCTCTCCCACAAAACTCTCCTTCATTATACCAGTTCCTCTGACCTTCTATACCACTTACAATCTACACTAGTCTCTGGTCCATAATTAAAACTGATCATGCTATGATTTTTTAATTGAACTTTCTACCAAAAACTTAATACTGTTAAATAATTTTTCATGTTCGTATAACTGGGTCAGTAACTTCTGCCTTCCAGGCCTCAGTTTACTCATCTATAAAATGAGCAGGACTAAATGATCTCTAAGGACTAATGATCTACCTTCTGCTGGTAACTGAGTCAGACTGAAAGTGACTTGGTGCCTATTGGAAACCAGGGTATTGTTTTATTTTCATTTTTTCCACTAGCATTGTTGAATCAGTCATTTCAGAAGGATCTTTATTCCTTTATTTCTTAAGAAAAAAATATTAAAATACCCAATAAGGAATAGGGATGAATTCATGTGTTAGGTTGGCCTTCCATGAATACAAGAAGCTTGTCAATGTTGTAAGAGATTTTAAAGGGAATCTAGTCTATGCCCCTCATTTGGGGGAAAGAGATGCCTAAAGAGGAGGAAGTGACTTATCCAAGGTCACATAGTATTCTAGTTTGTGAGTCATGCCTAGGACTGATGTTTCCTACCTCCCAATATGAAATACTGGGGGCAATAGTATGTGAAAGCACGCTGCTAGAGAGAGGGACTTGGAGTCAGGAAGACTCAAATCCCACATCTGAACTTTACTAAGTATGTACACCCCCAATAAAATTTCTTCACCTCTCAGAGATTCACTTTCTGGAAAAATGAAAGGCATAGTGGTATAGAAGACAGAGAGCTCACCTCAAAGGTAGAAAGAGCTGGATCCAAACCCCACCTCTAACTGACTGGCTGTGTGCCTGGGGCCTGCTCCCTTCACTTCTCTGTGCTCTTATAGAGAAAGTACTAACCTACTCCAGTGGTAAGAGCTTCCTCACCTGGGAGTTCCCTCTGCCAATGAAATCACAGATCTACTCCCCATCCCCTTAAAATCTCTAATATTCGCTTCAAAACAATTCAATGGTTGAACTGAATATTACTTGAAAAATGATGAAAAAGGAAAAAAATAGAGAGACTGGTTGATTCACAGATATCTTCATTGACTTTATCATCCCACACAAGGCCAAAGATGACGGGACTATGAAGGTGCGATTGGCATCGATCATGTGATCTCAGTTCTAGGTCTAAGCACTGCCTCAGCCGCTTTTGAACTATGTGTCGCTAAGCAAGTCTGCCTCTGATTCTCAGTTTCTTCATCTGTATATGGTGATAATAATATGTCCACTATCCACCTCCCAGCATTGCTTTGAGAAAAGTGTCTTCGGGAGCTATATGATATGAGAGTTTTTAAGCATTTACTGTGCATGAACACTGTGCTATATAAGTATGAGCTGTTACTTTATTTTAAAAGGTGAAACATCCTGTTTCCTTACTGAATTTCTTAGCAGAATTTTGTCCCAATTTGCCTCCCTTATTATTACAGTACTCTTAACCTTGCTTAGAAGTATTTGGAGAGGGGTCAATGGGTATGTAGACATAGTATACCCCAATTAAAAAAAGGTCAAGTGATCTCAAAAATAATGATCAGAGAGAGTATGGCTCAAACTGGTTTCTCCTCCTTTGGTTCTGTTGACAGGCTTTTACAAACACTATTTGGCTGAGTTGTGAAAACAAAATAAAAATATTAGAGATTCAGTCATCTAAAGAGCAAAGGAGGCAGGGGATAGAAAGATTACAGAAATGTTATGTGCATGTATATATATATATATGTACACGCATATTTCAACTGAATTTAAATGATCTACACATTTTCCTTGCATCTAGAAATAAATCAAAGTGATCACAGGACAGTGCTCAAGGGATACATGATCTTTGAAGAAATTCTGCCAAAGGAGGGATGATTTCACGGAACCACAGAATTCACAGAATTCCAGAGAGGGAAGGCATATTACAGAACGCAGGATTATGATAACAACAACATGAGACACAGAGTGTAAGAGCTGGGAGGGACCTTAGAACATAGAATATGGAATGTCAAAAACGGAAGAGAACTCAGAACCTAGGATAATATAACAGTGCTAGAAGGGACCCCAGAATATAGAACAGGGAACCGTCAGAGATGGAAGTGATCATAAAACTTGTAACATGGGACAGCAGACCTAGACAGCATATTAGAATATCAAGAACACAACAGGAAGAAACCTTCAGAGTTCGTATATAAACTTGCCTTCATATACAGTTATTTCCCAAGGTTCTCCTTCCCCAATGGCCATGAATCACTTCATAGTGTGATGGTTCTGATGTGTGATCACCACTTGGATGCTTTTCCTGGGTTATGTGGCCACACTTTCAATATGACCTGGCCAGTTTGCAGTATAACCCTGGTCCTGGGACTTAAATAAATCCAAAGCAGATATGAAGAGCCTACTCTATATCAGGGTGTTATTTTATTTTCATTTTCCCTCCCAGCATGGTTGAAATAGTCCTTTCGGAAGGATGTTTGCCTGCAGTGATTCCAACATCATTTACATTAGTTCAAGAGGCAGATCCATTTCAGCAATGTTTGACAAAGTCAGAGACTTGAATCTAGGTTAATGATATTATTGCTGTTGACCTCACAGAATTGCTCCACTTTGCAAATTCATTGCCACTATGGAAATGTGATCTGGAGAAGCAGTGTCGTGCAGTGGAAAGGGCAATAGGCGGGGAGTCCTGAATTCAAATTGCTCATTCGGCTACTTACTAGCTATATGACCTTGGGCAAGTCACTTCACTCTTACGAACCTCATTTATAAAAGTAGGGATTGTGTGTTTACTCATAGGTGAGGCAGGGGAGGGAAAGTCAGCCAGTCAGTCAACAAGCATTTAATAAGTGCCAGTCGGTGCCAGGCATGAAGAGAAACAGATGATATAAATAAGAGGTATAAAGAACAAATTGGAGATAACCAAAGAAGAAAGGTACTAATATTAAGGTGACTTAGGAAAGGTTTCTTGTGGAAGTAAGAAATCTTTAACTTGAAGGAAGCTAAAGAAGCCAGGGAGTGGAGATGGAGAGGGTAAAAATATTTCGTGGTGAAAGGAGTGCCTTTATAAATCTTAAGGCATTAAGAGAAATATGAATGATTGTTACATGATAAAATGTTCAGGTAATGCATTTTAAGATATAATAGTGTGCAATTTGTAGGGGAAATGAAAACTGGGGTGACTAACTTCATAGTTAATGTCCTGGAACATAGCCTGTATCACTCAGTGTTGATGTTTCTACACCTAATCACACTTGGAGATCAGATGAAGAAACTGAGGCTCAGACGGGAAGTAATTTGCCCAAACAGTAAGTGACAACAACAGGGTTGAGAATCAAACCTCATCTTCCAATTCCAAATCCAAGGCTTTTCCTCAACCCAACATTTCCTGCTTACTTTATAGAAAAAAAAAAATTACGAGTTCTTACAAACTGAAAAGCACCATCAGGTTCCACAACTGTTATGTCATTTTAAAAAATGACTGATTTAGTGTTAATTAGGTTTCAGTTGTCTCAAGGTAGGGATGGAATCCACAGGTACCCCTTCCCCCACCACGAGCCCAAGGGCAAGCATAAATGCAGGAATTAAGAAACTCTTAACTCCCATCACATGCAAAGCAGCCCAGCTGCCAGTTACCCAAGCAGAGATAAGCCCACACCACCAGCTCTGGCAGAAATACAAAGGACCTTCCCCAAAAGATTTTCTTTTTAATCACAAGAATGCAGTGACCTTTGACAAGCCAGGTCACCTGTAGAGGCTTTCGGGTGCTTCCTACCTTCAAAGGTAATGCTCCTGTTAGCTGTGTTAACTCTGAGGCTGTATTTGGATCCCTTTTCCCCAAAAGCAATTTCCTTCCCCCTCCTGGAAGGAGGGAGAGGAGAAAAGCCTGGCGCTGCTGGCAGTCTGGAAGGCAGATCAATTCTCAGCCTTGTGTCGTTTCGCTGTAGATCTCGCCACCCAAAGCCTGGCTGTGCTCCCCCCACACACCTGCTCTTAGAAAGGGGGAAAATGCCGGCAGTCTTGTTCGGCAGCCACCTCTTTATTTACAGCAGCTCAGGTACGATGGGGAACGTCTGTTGTTAGCAGAGCAGCAGTATAATAGATATTTCAGCATCCGAATATACCATTCTGCCCCAGAGTGGTCTCTAAGTTGCTACACCCTGCTTGGAGGAATTAGTCTCGTCTCAATGCACAAGCTTCCAGCCCCAGAAGAAGGGTGAAGGCAAAGAGGCTTCCAGAGTCGGCTGTGCACCTCCCAGAGCATCCTAGCAGCAGCAGCTTAGGGGCAAACAAAAGCATCAATCTTCACTGCAAAAGCTTTATCCTTCACAGCACAGAAAAGAGTGGGTTTTTTTTTTCTTCCTTTCTTGCTTCTCAGTCAAGACAGTCCCTTCCTCCCCCGCGAGGATTTAGCCAATTCACCTCATTGGCAGGGTGTGCTCTACAGCTCCAATTGTCTGAATTTCCAAGGATATTTAACACATGCAGGGGCCCCCATTCTTGAGGCAATGTCTATGAGTCAGCACAGTGTAGTGAGAAAGATCTTAGAGCCAGGAGACGTGGGTTCAAATCTCAGCCCTGGCACTTACTAGCTCTGTAATCTATGGCAGTGCACTTTTCTGTGAGCCTCAAATTCCCCCATTTGTATAATGGGAGTAAAAAGACTTGGACCTTTCTTGTTTTGTTTTGTTTTTTTCAACATGGCTAATGTGGCAAAATGTTTCACATGATTTTACACATATAACTGATGTCACATTTCTTGCCGTCACAGTGGATAAGGAAGGGGTGGGAAAGAAATCAGAATTCAATTAAAAAAATATATCACATAAATAATAAATGAGAGAGGAGGGTTTGCACCACTACACACTATGAGCTAGCAGAATTACTGTGATGAAAGCACTTTTGAAGATGTAAAACACCATCGAAATGGGAACTATTCCTATTAAAAGTGCTACTTGAACCTCCTACACTTTGAAGAGGAATTGTTCCCTTAAACATGTCTTATTGAAGAGTTCCTTGAGTGTGGTACAGTGAAAAAAAAATGTGCCAGGTCTGGAGTCTCTGAAGACCTGAGTTTTTATCATGACTCTTTCACTCACTAGTGGTGTGACATGGGGGAAGATATACCCCGTCACTGGGCCTCAGTTTGCCCATATGAGTTTCCTTATAATTAAAATGAAGAGGATAAACTAGATGGTCCTCCAGGGTCTTTAAACCCTATGATTCCATATGAGGATGTTGAACTCCCACTGTGCAAGATAGAATCAAATCTTGAATCATGAGCCATGAAATAAAATTGGTTTGATCAGAGAATCACCCAGTTGGGCCAGAAAGGAAAGGAGAGAGAAAGGCTAGAAATCAGCATAGAAATGGACAACAGGGAATGGGCATCATAAAAGTAAGCTTTATAATTAACATCATAGGAGATTATTACAAATTAGTAAATTTTTAATAAATTCTGTGCTAGATAACAGAGATACAAATTGACCTAATGACATAGTCCTTAAGCTCAAGAAGCTTACAATCAAAGGAAGAGATATAACATGTTCCGTACTTGACTATGGTGCAATGACAAAACTATGGTTTTTCAATGGAAATTAGAATTAGATTAAAGAAGATAGGTCCACACAGAGCTTTGCTTCTGCACCTTAAGGATGACAGCCTTTCCATAAACCCTGAAGCTGAAATCTCTTATATGTATCATCCCCTTCATTGGGAAGTGAGGGCCTTGAGAGCATTCATGGTAGATGATGATCAGGGCAAAGAAAATGTTCAAAGTGCCATAGGAATTTATGGGGATCATCAGGGAAGATTTCCTGAAGGAAGTGGCATGAAGGGGATCTCAAAAAGGGAAAGATTTCAAGATGAGGCAGAGATAAGGAAGGAAGGAATCCCAGTGAAGTGGCAAGAGAACTTAGAGAACAATACAGAATCACAAAATTGAAGAGTTGTTAGGGTCTTCAAAGGCAACCTAGTTCAATTCACACTTCAACAAAGGTTTCTTCTTTATTATGCCAATAGAGGCTCATCTAGTTTCTGATCAAAGACTTCCAGTAAGGGAGAACCCCCAAAGCAATCCATTCTACTTGTGGGTAGATATAATTGTTAAGAAGTCTTTGTTTCTATACTTTTGACCCCTTAATCTCACTTCTGTCCTTAGGGGTCAGAACAAGGCTGATCCCTGTACTACAAAACAGGCCATCAAATACCTGAAGAAAACTCTCATGTTCCTCTCCTGAGCTTTCCCTTCACCAGGCTTAGTATCCTTAGTTCTTTCATTGACCTTGTTTGGCATGAAGTACTTATTTCAAAATTCTGGTTGCCTTTCTTTGGATGTAATGATGTCCTTAAAATATGTTGCCTTAAATAGAACACAGAGCTGTAGGTGTGTGTAGTCTGAACAAGGCCCTCTGCCATGTTTGTGACCTTACTTTTTTATCCCTACTTCATATTATTCTCTGACATGTTTAAATGGACTGCTCTCTGCCCCATGATCATACTCTAAACATTTGTACTTTTGTGCCTCATGCTTCCACTTATGCCTGGGGCATCTTCCTTTCCACTCCTTCCCTTACAAATTCTATCCAATTCTATCCTAATTCAAATGCCACTGTCTCCATAAAGCCTTACCTAATTAATTCCTCAATCAGTCAAGACGTCCCTGAGACCTCATATGGCAGTTTGTTTTGTAACACTGATAGACTTATGTTATATTGTCTATTAGAATTAGAACTGTGGAATACATTGGTGACTGGAGCATTCTCAGTGAGGAGATTAAGGATCTGCTGAAATAGAAAATGATTATTTGTGTTGTAAACTATAAATCCTATGAGGGCAGGGATCAGAACAAAACTTTTTTTTCTCTGCAGGGCTATGAGCATAGTAAATTCTTAAAAGGGAAACCTGCTGTTATTGTTCATGGCTTTGTCAGCAGTTCTATGAGACCTAGGGCCCTAATTTCTTTCCTGGTGAAAGGAGGAGATAGGACAATTTATCTTTTTCATTCTTCACTTTGGTAAAATCTCTCATTTCCCTCCCCTCTTATGTTCTACCCCAATAATCTTCATGGTTCAACTTCTCTCATTCTACTCTCACATACATGACTTTCTTATGCCTGGCCAATTCTCTTCTCAAATTATTTTTTAAAAACTATTTCAAAATAATCTTCCTAATGCAGCCTACATTTCATCAAATGTAAGCTCCCTGAGGGCAAGGTCTGTTTTGCTTTTGTCTCAGCATCCCCAGAGCCTGGAACAACTTCTGGCATAAAGCAGATGCTTAATCAACAAAAGCTTGTGATTGATTCAATGCACCACTCTAAGCTGAAAAAGCTTTCATTGGATTCCCATTGCCTGATGAATACATTCCTGAGCCTGCTACTGAAGGCCTTCTGTATGTGGACCCAACCTACCCTTCTAAGTGTATTTGATTCCATTCTACTCCATAGATCCTCTGATCAGGCCAAATTAGATTACTTTGTCATACATTTTCTTTTTTTTTCTTTTGGAGGGCAATTGGGATTAAGTGACTTGCCCAGCTCACACGGCTAGTTTTTGTGTTAAATTTCTGAGGCCAGATCTGAACCCAGGTCCTCCTGACTCCAGGGCCGGTGCTCTATTCACTGCGCCACCTAGCCTCCCTGTCATACATTTTCAATCTACTTACCATACCTTTGTTCATTCTATAGTATGGGCCCAGAATGGACCTTCCTTCACCTATCTCCATCTGCTGGAGTTATATTCCTCTCCTCCTTAAAAACTCAATCCTAGGGGGTGGCCAGGTAGCACAGCGAGTAAGAGCACCGGCTCCAGTGTTGGGATGACCTGGATCAAATCCGGGCTCAGATACTCAGCACCACACCCAGAAATAACTGGCTGTGTAACCTTGAGCAAGTTACTTAACCCCGATTGCTTTTAAAAAAAAAAAAGAAACTCAATCCTAGTGTACCACCCTCCTCTTCTGAAGCCATCACTATGCTGTCCCCCTTTCCATTCTAGCTGAAATTTGCCACTCCCTCCTCAGATTTCTCATGGTATAATGCTTGGACCTCCTCAGTCTCCATGGATTATTGTACAATCAATCAATTAACCAATCAACATTTATTAAGCACCTATTATGTGTCAGACTAGATACTAAATGCTGGAGATACCAAAAGATGACAAAAAAAGCTCCCTACCCACTAGAAGCTCAAACTCTATTTATGTTGATGTCTTTTCTACCACATGAGTTATAGGCTCCTTGAGGGCATCACCTTTGTATCCCCAGTCATAAGCACAGTGCCTGGTATATGCATACTTCAGGGTTTTTATAGCTCTGTGTTCTCTTCAGTACCAGTACTTCCTCTATCAAAGCAGACTGGAGCTTCCCCCATGTGTTTCCTTCTAGTATGATCCTTGTTTCCATCTTTCCATAAATATAACATAGAGAATCTACCCAATGCACTGGAGGCCTCCTTCTGTTTCTTTTAATATTTTGTAGAATGTTTAATTTTTTGGGTCATCCATTTGTTAGCCCTGACTTGCATCACATGAGTGGCCCACCTACTTTTCTGGTAGGGCACATTTTTGAGTCTGTCTTCTTATAATATGGCTGGTGATCATGCAAAGTACACTCCATTGATGCAAACCCCATGTGGCCTCTGGATCTTACACAGACTTTCTGTAAATGGTTCTAGTCTTGAGAAGAACCTTTTTAATTGGCTATGGGGCCAGAACTGGGGTGCACAAAGAAGCCAAAGCAAGTCCCTTGGTATGTCTCTTCCCAGGGTGGCTGGAATGAGGACAAAGTTATTGGACTGAGAATGAGGACAAAGCCCTAGGGCCTCTGGGTGGAGGAAAGGACTTGGGTTCTCATTCAGAGTTGGCATAAGGCTGAGAGAGCATGACCCTGCTGTTGCTTCTGTCTCTGTTTTTCATGAAGGGGTTTGGAGATGGCTATGACCTTGTAAGCTTCAAAATGTAAAAAAAAAAAAACATTGACAAACTGGTCATAAACAATTACCATCCTGGTCAGAGATAGGACCACTTCCCTACCACCCAAACTACCAAGAAAAATGGCTTTTATCATGAACTCCCCCCCCCCCCAAAAGAATCATAGTCTTAGACTGCAAATGTCTGAGACAGACACATATATGTATATATCAAATACACACATATGTATATAGATACACACACACACACACATATATATATATATACACATATACATGTGTACCTCCAATATAAAAGATAGGCATAAACCTCATGAAGATAGGGGAGTGATTACCCAGTCATAGTTGTCTGTTGTTATCGACCAAAATGGGACTCACAGTCCCCCTGATCTATGTGATGGGACATTCCACTTGCAATTCTACACTAGAAGTAGGGCATCCAAACCCCTATGTCACAAAATTTCTGTTGTGTGCCCTTTTCAGCTCTGATGCTTTGGATCCTAGGATCTGGGGTCCAAAGACCCTAGTTGCAGTTTTTGTTTCACTACACATTAGCAGACAGCATTGAGTGTCAGCTCCTGATCAAAAAACTGGTGACTAGAATATCTGTCCCACCTACCTCCTCCTTGATATAGAGAGGTTCAAAAGAGACAACACAGATAAAAGGACTATTATAGAGCGTTGTTAAGAAAGTGAGGAATGAAAGCTATTATTGTAAGCAAAGTGTTAAAACAACCACAGGCAGGAGCTCTCCATAATCTTTGGAACTGGTTCACATGTGTACAGGTTGGTATGTACATATGGATGGCCTTTTGGACAGAGCTGGATATTGAATCATGAAGACGTGTTCAAAATCCCACCTTGGGGGCGGCCAGGTAGCACAGCGAGTAAGAGCACCAGCTCCAGTGTTGAGAAGACCTGGAGATCGAATCCCGGGCTCAGACACTTAGCACCCACCCAGAAACACCTGGCCGTGTAACCTTGAGCAAGTTACTTAACCCCAATTGCTTAGGGGCAGCCAGGTGGCTCAGCGAGTAAGAGTACCGGCTCCAGTGTCGGGATGACCTGGATCAAATCCGGGCTCAGATACTCAGCACCACACCCAGAAATAACTGGCTGTGTAACCTTGAGCAAGTTACTTAACCCCAATTGCTTTAAAAAAAAAATTTTAAAAAATCCCACCTTGGACATTTCTTAGCTATATGACCTTGGACCAATCATTTTAGCATCTTTGAGTCCTGAAAGGCTGTGTTGTATAGTAGGGAAAGGGTGCTAGATCTAAAGTCAGAGGACTTTGGTTCAAATTGTACCTCTGACACTTCATATTTGGTGTGACCTTAGATGAGTCTTTGGTCTCTATACAATATATTTCCTATTTTTTTTAAAGTAAAGAACTAGACTACATCAGGGGAGTCAAATGTGCTGCCAGCAGAACTTCCAAGTGTAGTTGAGACCATGTTAAAATGGAATTGGGAAATATTTAGCAAAATAAATAAAAGACACAATAGAACATAGATAATGCTAATATGTGATCTTTTACGTTAACGTGCAGCCCGCCAGGATGCTTATGGATGCTTTAGTGTTTCCTATTTCTATTTGAGTTTGATATCACTAGTCTGCATAAGCTCTAAGGTCTCTCTTCAAGTGCTAAATCCACGATTTTTATGCTCTTCTAAGGTATAGATGGACTGCAAGGTACATAGCAGGAAAGAGTTCCTAGACCAAAATACCTTTCTGCTGACAAATTCTTTCACATATTCATATGTTCAGTGTGTGTGTGAAGGAATACATACACAAAAGTGTGTTTATGGTGGTGAAACAGTTCACTGTGCTAACATGTATGTGTGGGTGGGGAGGGGTGTGTGAGTTGGTGGTATATGCCTGCAAATGTGCCTGTTCTATATGTGTGGAAACATGTCTACATGCATACCTATATATGTCATATGTATGTGTTTCAGAAGGGATATATATGGTTAGGGTGTATAAGTGTGTGCACATTGGTATGCTTTTGTGTTTGGACAACTGAGGGTATACTGTTAGGGGGATATTTTCACTTACCTCCAATACTCTGCCTGTAATATATTTTCCACAGCTGTCACATCTAATGCCAAACTTCGTATGATAGTCAGCCTCACAGTAGGGGACACCATCCCTAAGAATGAAAATAGACAGCAATTAATGAGGTTCTCAATTTTCTTTATAAATCTATGAGAATGTTCAGTTTGTTTAAAAGCTAAAATACCATAATGCATAAAAATAAATATATGTCCAAACATGAGGAATATTTGTTCACTTCAGACTCGAGAAGATACCTCTACACCCTCACCCCCAATCCCGTCAAAAGGCACTTGATCTTTTACCCGGACAAGGTTTGTGAGAAATGTTACAGTAAGAATGTGGGCTCTCTTCCTGGGTTTCTTCTATCAAAACCTTTCTACAAAAGAAAGTTTTTTGAGAGAGGAAGGTACTATAACAAATAGGAGAATAAGGGTAGTCTTTAAACTAATAGAATTATAAATGGAAGATGGTTGTGGCCATGTTCAATCTAAACTTCACTAATAAGTGAATAACTGATACCTGTGTTGTTTAATGCTTATGAGAAAATGATGAATTATAAAAGCCAACATCTAGAATTGAATCGTGGCCCCAGCTGCTTCTCTCATAAAAGCAAAGAGCGCAATGCCACGAATTTTTTTTGGTGGGGGGCACTTAGCAAAACACATTGAACGACTGCAATGATGATGGTTATGATGATGATAAGTTCCTTTCTATCCTTTCATGAGCACAGTGTGGTCTATCAGATTCCTAGCAAGATGGAAGTCAAGATAACTTGTCCACTTTCCCTATCCCATTATTATACTCTGCCACGTTCTCAAAGTGCTCATGGAATTCATAGAATGTCAGACTGGAGTGGATGTTGGAACATAGAATAGAGAGTATTTGAGCCAGATAGGATCATAAACTATTGAGTACCAGAGCCAGAGGGCACCCAAAGATCAACTAGTTTCATGCTCTCTTTAAGAATGTCCTAACAATCTGTCTCTCCTCCCCACTCATGTTCACATACATAGCTGGGACTGTAATCTGGAGCAAGGTGGTCCTGTGAGGCTCACTTTCTACCTCTGATTTAAGATATGCCTGAAGCCTGAGCGGAGGGAGAGAGAAGGAAGGAAGGAAGGAGAAGGAAAGAAGAAAGGAAGGAAGGAAGGAAGGAAGGAAGGAAGGAAGGAAGGAAGGAAGGAAAGAAGGAAGGAAGGAGAAGGAAGGAAGGCAGAAAGGGAGGGAGGGTGGGAAGGAGGAAGGAAGGAAGGAAGAGAGGGAGGGAGGGAGGAAGGAAGAAATGTGGATTGCTTTAATAGGTAGTGAGATTTCAGTCATTAGGAGTCCTCAAATAGACACTATTTGTTTATGATGTGGTAGATAATATTCCCATTTAGACTGAGGAGCTCCTGAGGTCTCTTCCAACTGTGACATTCAGTTAAGTATGGTTTTGTTTGTTCTACCATCTAAACAAGTTTTAAAATCAGTGCAGAAGTATGCATGAAGATTCTTAGGTTGAAATTGGAAGACTGATTGAAATTGCAGAGGATACAGAGACCTTGGAACATCACATGTCAGTAATACAGAAATTCTAAGTATGTAAGATATGAAGGTACCCTAACCTGTCCTTGCATTCCAGTTGCAATTTTGCAACAGACCTTGGCAGATATCCTCCCTCACCATACGCAGTCTCATGCTTGCTACACATAACTCTTTAAACATCATCACAATTAAGATAAGAAAGAAATTTGGCCCCAAGGATTCAATGGTACCAGATACTCACTGGATCAGTATACCTGAGACTGAGTCGGAGAGTTGTAAAAGGTAAGGTTTCCATGGAAATAGGAATCTGCCCTCATCTCAAACTTAACAGTTGTATTTTTGGAGAACTACGTGGGCTGGTAAGTAACATGATTGCAATGGGGGTGAGTTAACATCATAATGTGAACTTAAATTCCTGCATTTTCTGACTTAAGTTTTAATTTGCGAATAAACTGCTAACACAGCTCTAAGCTTTCAAAGTTTAACACATTTCTGCTGTTAGTCATACTTTTCACTTAAGTCTAACAATGGAATTAACATTCAGGTTGGAAATACCGAAGAGGTACTGGGAATGGCTGATATCATTTGTCCAGAACTTTCCTTCTTTTTAAAGGAAAGTCAGTGAGTGTCATTTGGTGTAAAGTTCCTTTCAGGTTTAATGGTCTCTCCCTCTTCCTCTCCAGCTCTTGGCTTCCCTGGCTTCCTTGACATCCCAACTCAAAACCCACCTTCTACAGGAAGACTTTCCACTCTCCTTAGTGCCTTCCCCTTGTTAATTATTTTCTATTTATCTGTCCATAGCTTACTTGTCCCTTACTTTTGTATGCTTTCTTCTGAATTAGAATGTGAGCTTCGCAAGGGCAGGGACTGTCTTTTGCCTTTCTTTGTCTGTCTTGTGCTTTAGCTAACTGAATCTTGTACCTGTCACAAACTCTTAGATGAACTTAGGCAAATCATGCCTCATCACTGCATCTTAGTTTCCTCATATGTAAAATGAAGATGTTGGATTAGATGTCTTTCAAGTCCCTTCTAGCTCTCATATTCAGTCATCTTTAATTTGGTTTTTCCTTCTGTCATTTTTTCCTCTTTCTCAATAAAAAGCTCTAATTCCTATTTAAAAATCTAAGCCCATTTCAGCAGCCTGCATTAAAAACTAATAAAATAACTGAATTCATTTTATACTCCAGGGCACCAAGAAATCCTAAGGATGTATAAGAAAAAGTCAAAAAAGTAAAAAGGCTTTGGTTTCTAGGAAGAAATATTTCATTGGGTATTTAAAAGCTCCCCTTTCAGCCTACACAAAGTTTATTAAGTATTCCCATAATCATTTTGCTCTGAGACTATCATCCATTTCTAAACTCACTGAAGTCAGCAAGCCCACCTGAGACTCCATATCCTCATTTTACAGATGGGGAAACTGAGCAGTTCCATTTTACAGATGGGGAAACTGAGGATCAGAGAGAGGAAGCAACTTTCCCTAGCATTATACAGCTTGTAAGGAAAGGACCCAGCATGTGAGTCTTAGAGATGCAACAGAAATGTCTTTTCCATGACACCATGCCAGCTTCTTCATAAAGACAGCAGAGTGAAGACCCAAACCCCATTTAAGTCTAGTACACCCTATACTGTCTTGGTTGTTGATCCTCGTGGCTTTGATGATTATTCTTCATGTCTGATGTGCCTTTCAGAACTCTTCTTTTGCCTTCTTCCTACTCTTCTTCCCCAATCCCTCACAGTAAGGCCATGTGGCATACTGGAAAGAACCCTGGATTTAGCATCAGAAGGCCTGGGTTTAAATTCTTTATTTCTTCCCTCTGGGCCTCAGTTTCCTCATCTGTAAAATGAGGAGGCACATAAGACTGGACAGGGTCTAAGTTTCCTTCCTTTGATGCTAAGTATCTTTCTGCAACAACTAATAAATTAAACTAGAAAAAGAAAAGACTTGAATTTGAATACCAGCTCCTACACTACCTGGCTAATACTGATACAGTATATCTGTATAGACATCCTGGGCAGCTAGTAGTCATTTTGGGAGCTAGATGGTACAGTGGTACAGATGGAAGTCAGGAAGACCCTTGTTAAAATCCAGCCTCAGACACTTACTAGCTGTGTGGCCCTGGGCAAGTCACTTAACCTTGTTTGCCTCAGTTTCCTCATCTGTAAAATGAACTGGAGAAGGAAATGGTAAACTGCTCCAGTATCCTGCCAAGAAAATCCCAAAGAGGTCAAGAAATGTTATACAAGGTTGAACAACAAGAATAACATAGCCATTTTCAGATTATTAAAGCTTAAAACTTCACTAAGACTTTTGACCTGTACAAACCTTTAGTTTATTTGCAAGGTGCTTTACATGCATTATGTCATATAATCCTCACAGCAACCCTGGGAGGTAAATGCTATTATTAGTCCCATTTTACAGAGGTGGAAACTGAGGCTGAGGGAGATTAAGTAATTTATACAAAGTCACACAGTTACTAAATGTCTGAGGCAAGATTCATAGTAAGTCTTCCTGACTCCAAGTACAGCACTTTAGTCCCTGAGCTATGACCTTGGGTAAGCAATTTCCCCTCTCTCTAAGTTTCAGTTTTCTCATCTATAAAACACAAGAGTCGATTTCTAAGTCTTTTCTCTTTTCACATTTGATGATTCTATGACCCTTTGTTTGATCTCCCCCCACTCTGTGCTTCTGCCCAGGTCCTATGTTGCCTAGAATGTACGCCTTCTTTATGTCTACCTATTACTCAGTCAATCAGCATTTATTAAGGTTCTGTTTATGTTCTAGGCACTGTGCTTAGCACGGGGAATACAGAGGTAAAAATAATGTAAGAAAATAAAATAAAATAAAAACCAACCAAACAAACAAAAACAAAAAGTCCCTACCCTTAAGGAGTTTACATTCTAACAATAGAGATAACAGTTAAAATCAGTCTTCATCCTTCAAGGTTCAGTTCAGGTGCCACTTTCTCTGTGGAAGCTGAGATCACGCTTCGTTTATTGAAATTTCCCTAGATCCCTTTTCTTTGTCCCCTTCACTATCTACCTTGTCTTGCTCTTCCTTGGGTACAAACCCACCACAAAGACTGTGCTGCTTTCATCTCAGTAACCTCGTGGCCAAGCACAGGGCATTCCAATAGAAGGCACTTTGTATATTTTCTGAAATGTTATTTGATTTTTTGTGACTGTTTGAATGACGTCCCCAACTTACTTGCTAATATACTCTGCATTCAGTTGCTTTCCACAGGTCTTGCATTTAAAACAGCCCAAATGCCAGTGTTTGTCCAGAGCCACCAGAGACTGGCCATTTTTGATTTCTGCTCCACAGCCTCCACAATCTGAAAATACAAACACAAAAACAGTTCCTTGTGACCATTCACTTTTATCATCAAGTCTAGGAAAGAAGAAAATCTCTTGGACTTCCCAGGCTTAGAAAAGCAATGTGAGGAGGCCAGTACTAAATGTCAGTCTACCATTAAAAGGTCATCCAAAAAGAGGGAAATGCTAAATATTTAGAACCAGCAACCAGTCATCAAAGAACCAGTGGGAGGCTGGATGGTTAAGTCAAAGGATCAAAGGGGAATTCAAAACAGGGTGTGCTCAAAAGGGCCCTATTAAATATTTTTATGGCATAGGTTCTATGCTGGCATCATTGCTATGGTGCTGGAACACACTTGTGTCTCATCTCCACTTATTAACAAGCATGGAATAATGTAAATAGAGAAGCATTTGGCAACCAGGTGCCACCACAGTGAATAGAATATAAGGCCTGAAGTCAGGAGGACTCCTCTTCCTGAGTTCAAATCTGGCCTCATACACTTCTTAGCTATGTAACCCTGGGCAAATCACTTAACCCTGTTTGCCTCAGTTTCCACATCTGTAAAATGAACAAGGAAATGGCAAACCATTCTAGTATCTCTGTGAGAAAACCCCATATGGGATCATGAAGTCATATATGACTAAAACAATAAATTTCAATAAGTAGGATTTGTAGTCAGAAGGCCTGAGTTTTAATTCTGACTCTACCACTTTCTACTTTTGGGAGCTGAGACAAGACTTTGGGAGCCCCAAAACTATTTCAGGGGCACCATGAGGTCAAAGCATCTTCATAATAATACTAAGACAATTTTTTTTTTAAGCAATCGGGGTTAAGTAACTTGCTCAAGGTTACACGGCCAGTTATTTCTGGGTGTGGTGCTAAGTATCTGAGCCCGAATTTGATCCCTAGGTCATCCTGACACTAGGGCCGGTACTCTTACTTGCTGAGCCACCTGGTCGCCCCATACTAAGACAATTTTGATTTCTAATATGGTAAATATCAATGACTACAATCCACATAAATAAAAGTTCTTTGGGAGGGTCCTCTGTAATTTTAAAGAATGTAAAGAGATTCTGAGACCAAAAAGTCTGAGAACTGCTAGGTTTGATGATCCCTAAGATCTCTTTCAACTTTTATAATATTATGATCCTATGTCTTCCTTCAAGGACCATCTCTGGTGCTCCCTCCTCTTTTACTGTGCTTTGGATACTACCTGGAACATTGGGGGTGATTGATAAACACTTACTGAATGAGTGGGTAGTCCCTCCACAAATGTATACATCGCAAGCCCACCCTGTCTTTGTAGGCTTTCTTCATGAGTTTCTGTGTCCTCCCTATCCCCTTGGTCAATCCCTAGTGGTCAATCTTTTTTTTGATAAATGGGATTCTTGTCTAGTTATTATGGATTTTAACTTCCTATTTAGCTAGTTCAGAGGTAGTGCTGCATAGTAGATAGTTTAGTGACTCAAAGTCAGAAAGACCTAGGTTTAAGTCTTAACTCAGACATTGAATGTGCCACCCTGGGCAACTCACTTTTTCTAAGACTGTGGATTGGGGAGCAATTATAAATTTGTATTGATAACAGGAGCTTTCTACACTAATGAAATCATAGGTCTGGTTATAAAAAAAATAATCTAGCCCCAGAACCCTAGGCCATTGTGAGACCCATACTTGAAACTCTTTTAACCTGGTGGATCCTGTTGTAACCTACATTCTACTAGAATAACGTCAGAGAACTCAGGGGCACCTTCAGGCCCCTGAGAAGCATCTAAAGAGGACCTGACAGGAGGAATCCTCTTATGTCAACATCATAAGCTAAAACCCACAACCTGGGAAACCTAGGCATCATCGGTATGAGCTAAACATGAAGGGATTCTTAACAGTGATGATGAACAAAAAAAGATTAAGATAAAAATATGAGCAGTTGGCATGGAAACAGCAACAGTGATTTGAATAAAGTTACCCAGAACTCATCTGAGTGGTGTGCTTCTTACTGTGGACAATTACTGAAAAAGATCAGTGGGGGCTAAAAGGAGGGACGAGGCTACAGTGTGGGAGAGAGGGAAGGGTAAAGGGCTAAGGCTTAGGTGCCATTGACTATAGGTTGGAAGGGGACAGAGTGGACAGAAATTGCCTCTGCACATCTGCCAAGGTACATGCCCTAGTTTTCATATCCACAAGAGATAAAACCCAAGAAAATAGCCAGCAACAAAACCTACTACCTTAGATATCTGTGTATGGGCAATAGTCAAAATGAATGAGAATTCCTAATTCAAGGAGGCAAATTTTGACATCGACAGCATCACAGATACTTAGTACAATGAAACCTATGACTGGAGTATGGCTCTGGAAGGGTATACAGCTGATTCAAAAATAACTGGATGGCCTAAAGGAGAGAGTAGGAGTAGGCACCCTCAGGGAAGAAAGTACAGGAACCAGGAAAAGAAAGGTACAGGACATGTGGGTGAAGATTTTTGACTACTTTGTAGGTGTGTATTTGTATTTGCTCATTTTAATTTATGCTATATATGTATGTGGGTATGTAGGTATGGATTTATCCTTCTCATTAAAATAAAAGCTCTTTGTGAGTAGAGAAGGGTTCATTCTTTGTTCTTGGACCCCCAGTGCCCAGCACAGTACTTGGCAAATGGGAGGCACTTAGTGAATACTTAATTGATGATTGATTTATTGAAGATCAATGGATGTAGAAATAGAAGTGTTAGTATCATTGAAATATAAAGAAGATGAAGAGCTTGGCAAACAGACCACCAGCTTAGCCCAGAGGAATGGCATAGTTCAATCATCCAGGCATCTTCGGGAGTGCTCTTAAAAAAGACTTGCTTTAATGATGTTTTTGCTTTCTAAACAGTGGAGGAAGTAATGAGGGCAACTGCTCTTCTGGATTTGATTTTCACCAACAAAGGGTAACTAATCACTGATGTGGAAATTATTGGAAACTCAAGGCAAATGACACTCCATATCTGAATCTGTGATAGAGGAAAGGAAAGCAGGGTCTTATCTCACGTGCACTGTCAATTTGGGGAAAGTACATTTCTCCAGGGTTGAAAGTATAGGTAGGATGTTATGAACCATATATGGGAAGAGTCAGTCCAGGATGTATATAAAGTTCTCAAGAATTAAATAATGACCACGAGATGGGAAGCAGCTCCAAGGAATAGAAAAAGTGTAAGTTATCTAAAGTGGATACACAGGGAAACAATAAACATAAAATGTCCATGAGCAGAAGATAGAGGCAAGGTTGTAGGAGCAACCATGGCAAAACCCTATAAGCATAGACTAAGAAGCCCAAAGGCTCACAGTGGGGTGAGGATGGTCAAGAATATAAAGGACAATAAAATGTTCAGTAATTTGCTATATTTTTTTTTTTGCCTTTTGGAGGGCAGTTGGGGTTAAGTAACTTGCCCAAGGTTACACAGCTAGTTTTCTGTGTGGGTGTTAAGTGTCTGAGGCCAGAACCAAACTCAGGACCTCCTGACTCCAGGGCTGGCGCTTTACTTACTGCACCACCTAGCCGCCCCTAGTAATTTGCTATTTTTAAGGATTCAAGTAGATGGGATGATAATAAGGGATGACAGAAAGAAGGCAAAACTACTCAACCCTTATTTTGCTCCTATTTTCTTTGCTAACAACAATAACCTTTGGATAGGAAAGAACACAACAAAAATGATTAATAGAAAATTGAAATCCCAAAGAAGCAGCAAGTAGGTAAGAGAGGCCCTAGCTGCCTTTGGTAAGTACAAGCTACAAGGTCAAAACATATTAGATTCCAGGGTTCAGAAGTAACTGACAGATCAAGGATTATTCAGTGACTCTAGAAAAGGGAGAGGTGTCATGGAATCAATGGTAGGCACATGTGTTGGTTGCCAAAAAAAAAAAAATAGGGAAGAGATTAGAGTAAATCATATGGCATGGAACTTAACTTCAATTTCTAACTAAATCCATTATGAATAAAGTTCTTCTATTTCACATGTGTACATAATCTTAGGGGGAAAAGGGAGCGCAAAGACTCTAATCCAACCAGTGCAGTAATGCCCTCTGCAGTATCACTAACAATGTAGCCATCTAGCTTTTGCTGGAACAGTGGCCAGAGGGATCATTACCTCGTAACACTACATACTCCAATGTGAACATCTCTAATGCCTAGAACATCCTTTTAGGAAAATGCATAAATTCTATTAGCAAAATGGAAAACTTTGAAGTCAATAGCTATGCCATTTTTCATATTTGACATTCTATTACTAGTAGGGGTGCATTAAATGTTTGTTGAATTGAATTAGATTAGTAAGATCACCGATTTAGTGCTGAAAGGTACTTTAGAGTTTAAGTCCTAATCCTATATTTTATAGATTCAGAAACTAAAGTTGTTGTTCAGTTATTTTGTTTAATTGTGTCTGACTCTTCATGATCCCATTTAGGGTTTCTTGACAAAGATACTGGAGTATCTCAGGGAGAGGGGGTGTCTTCCTGACTCCAGGCCCATATACTTAATCCACTCTGCCACCTACCGTGTTTCCCCGATAATAAGACACTGTCTTATTATTTTTTTGGACAGAAAAACACCAGAGGGCTTATTTTCAGGGGAGGGCTTATTTTAATGAACATTGACAGCAATTTTAATAAACAGGTAAATGTGAACAAAAAAATGCACCTTTATTCAATAAGCAAATCACTGGGGAAGAACAGGATGACGCGCTCACTGCTGCAGCTCTGATTGGATGCAGCTCGGAGCGCGGCGTTAAACGGTGCATACAGAGGGTACCGTAATGTAGCGTGTAGCGCAGAGGATCACCTTCACTACAGTAGCAATCTCAATAGGGCTTATTTTCGGGGGAGGGCTAATTTTAGAGGAATCTTACACAGTAAGGGGAAGGCTTATTTTCGGGATAGGTCTTATTATCAGGGAAACATGGTAGCTGCCCAGAGACTGAAATAGAGAACGATTAAGTGATTTGCCCAGGGTCTCAGAGCAATTAAGTGGAAGGGTGGGGCTTCAAACCCAGGTTTTTCTAACTACAAGTCCAGCACTCTAACCATCATGAAACACTGCATCAAAGTAAAAAAAAAAATGCTGCATATCTTGAGTCATTTCTCCTCAAAATATCTGTCTGCTATTGGAAGGATGTGACTGCAGAATGTTATCTATGTCCCAGCCAGGTCTCTTGATTTCCCATAATTAGAATCCAAAGTCATTAATCTGAATTTTCTGGTTTTCATGAAGTATTTACCAAGGAGCTACTGTATGCCCCTGCTACTCTTGCTGCTTAGAGATAACCAAATTAATATACATGGGTTTGATGAATAATGAGGGGGGTTCCCTGAGCATTCCATTTTCTCTGTGAAATGGAATTTATCCCAAAAGGGAAAGTCCAGTTTCCAAAGGGATGGCAGTGTTCCCTGCAGAAAGAATTAGCAGAGATGAAGAACAGCAGCAAAAGGACAGATGCGGAATTGGCACATCCCGCCAGGCCAGATTTTCCTTGTGTGTTAATGTACAACTCCCATGACTGCTGGTTATTTCCTCATCTGGCTTCATTCTTCACTTACAATGGCAGTCATTATTTTATTCCCTTCTAATTAGATTTCCCAATTCCTTTCAATTTAGTATCCTTAAGAGCTGCACAGATCTCCTTTGGGCAGAATATGGCCTCTGGATGACGAGAGAATCAACAGAGAATCTTAAAGTAAGAAGAAACATCAGCAATCATGTAGTCCAACCCATGCCTGAACAATGATGAATGATAAAATTCACATTTCTATGGTGCTTTCTGGTTAAGAGAATATTTTCCTCAAATAAACCTTATGAGGTAAGGAAGATATATATTCATTTTCCCGTATACCTTTGAGGAAACTGAGGCTCAGGAAGGTTAAATATTTTTGCCATGGTCACACAGCGGGTAAAAATTAGTGGGAGCTGGGGTTTGAACCCAAGCCTCAAGACTCCAAATCCAGAGCTCTTTTGATTATTTCATAGTGTTATCATTTTAGAAGCATAAATGGCTGACAAGTGGGGGTCAAATTTGAACCCTTCTAATGACAAAGGACTTATTACTTAACCCCAGTAGTCTATTCAGTCGAATTGCTAAGAAGTTCGTCCTTATGTCAAGACAAAATTTGCCTCTCTGCAACAACCACCCACAGCTGTTACTTTTGCCTTCTGGAGTTAAACAAAACAAGTCTACACTCTTTTTTTTTTCTTTTCCCATAATGGTTCCATCTGGAGATCCTGAGTCGACAGTGATGGTCAGAGGCTGCACAGACTCAGAGGGAAGAACCAAACTGACCTCCATTGTTTTTGGCAAAACTTGGATATTTCAAATATTGTTACTTCAGCAAGGATTCTAAAATGAGCCAGGATGAATAATGAAGCTGCACATATCTTAGTTCATATTACGTGATTACGTGCCCCCACACTGTGCTAAGCACCTGGGGGATACAAATAGGTATACACCATAGTCTCTAGCCCCCACACCCAATCCCAGAGCTTTTAACCTAGTTCAGAAGAAGAGGCAGATTCACACGAAAGGAGACAATAATATTAGGCAGTAGCATCTATCAGTGTCAAATGAGGAGGAAATTCAATAAATGACCTAAAGCAGCTCTCAACTTATTGTCTTAGACAGTTGTTGGGGACATGGAAAGGCCAAATGTCTCATCAGGGGTCAACCAGTTAGTATGTGGTAAAGGGAAGACTCAAATCCATTAAGCTGGCATTAAAGAAGACACATTAGTCTTTGCTTTGCCCTGTTTAGTGAGAATTTCTAGGCCTTTACTTGTGACTTGAAGCTAAAACCTCCTGTATGTGTTGTCCCACCCAGTAGAATGTTAGGAACTGTCTTGCCTTTCTATTTATATGCCCAGCAGTTAGCAAGATTCTTGAGATGTAGCTTATATGCACATAATAAATGCGTGTCCTCCCTTCCTTTTTCCTTCCCTCCCTCCCTTCCTTCCCTTCCTCCCTCCTTTCCTTCTTTCCTCCTTTCTTCTTTCTCTCCTTTTCTTCCTCCTTCCTTCCTTCCTTCCTTCCTTCCTTCCTTCCTTCCTTCCTTCCCTAAACAAGCTAGCAGAGGGCTATGGGATTCTGAATTGCAAGGGGCCTTAAAGACTACCCTAGTACCAGTCTTTCTTAACCTATTTTATGTCACAGACCTTCTTTACAGACTGGTGAAGCTATGAACCCTTTTTCAGAATGTTTTTAAATGTAAAAAATACATAAGATTACAAAAGAAACCAATTATACTGAAATACAGTTATCAAAAAATCAAACAAACAAATAACCCTGAATGACCTGAGTAGGAGAGGAAGCTGATGGCAAAGGCACTTCTGTGGGACTATTAAGGGATGGGTGCCCAAGAATAGGAAGGCTGTTGGTTCATGGGTAGTTTGATAGTAAGTGGAAGCTGGCCATTGTGCTGATGGAGTATAATAGGAGTAGAGTGTTCAGTGAAGCAATGGGGTAAGGACTGGAATGAAAAGTACTCTCTTATCTGTAAATAGGGAGGATGGGACAAGATGGTATCTAATGTCCCTTCCAGCAGTAAATCTTAGATCCTCTGTCTCCATCAGCCTTGGATATAATGTTCCTTTCCAGAACACAAGATACAGATCTGCGGTTCTGAGGGATGGGGTGCCTATTTCTCTTTCACCATCCAGGCACCTAGTTTGGATTTCTGACTTCCCCTCCTGCTTTCTCTCACCAAGCTATGGTACCTGATGGCAGTGGCAAGAGGGCTTATTTTAGAAGAAGTTAGAAGGAGACTGTATGACCACAAAACCACAATTCCTCTATTTAACATATACTGAAAAACCAAATTGGCCACAAGAAATGATAAAGTCTTCCCATTTACACAACACGATGTTGACAGGCTCCAAATTGAGCCACACTCCTGATGGCTTTCAAGAGACTGGGAAAAGGTCAGAAAGGAAAGAAATGTTGAGCAGGGAGAGCATTAATTGAGTTCTACAGACCTGCTGTAATAATCAGCAAAGAGTTTCCTGGCTGGCTTTTGCAGAAGGCAGCTCCCTCCCCAACCACTTCACTGTTCCAAATCACAAAAGACCATCCATCCTGCCTCAGATGACTCAGCTTCTCATGCAGGGAAACCAGTGGTGGGTAGTGAAATACTGTGTGCAACTCATATGTCTTAGTTTATTCCTTATAACATCAGGACAGAAAGTTAGCAGGGAGACCTATGAAGCTCTACCCATTCCAGTTTTTCAGTACTCTCACCCTAAATCTGGATTTCACACATCAATTCATTCTATGCTCAGTGACTGAAAGAGAGCAGCCAATAAATAAAGAAACATTTATTAAGCACTTTTTTATGTGCCAGGCACTGTAACAGGAACTGGGAAATCAATGATAAAAAGAAAATAAAACAATCCCTACTTTCAAGGACTTTACATGTATGTAAGTTTATACAGAATAAATGCAAAATTAATACATAGCAGTTTAGGAAGGGTGGGCACAGGCAGTTGAAAGAACAGGAAAGCTCCCTTTAGAAGGCTATGCTTTGAGTCTTGAAGGAAGTGAAGCATTTTACGAGGCAAAGGTAAGGAGGAATAGCATTCCAGTGATGAAGCAAGGTCAATATAAAAAGGTGTGGAGGAGGGAGATGGAATCTCTGTGTGAGAAGCAAGCAGGAACAAGGACAATTATATTAGGAATGAGCCTGGACCAAGGCAGGGGCTAGGCGAGCAGTGAGAAAGGGACAGGTATGAGAGATGAGGCAGAGCAAGAAATGACAGAATTTGGCAACTGGTTGGATATGTAGGATGAGGGAGGGGGAGGAGTTGAAGATAGTGCTGAGGTTGCAAATCTGGGAGATTAAAAGGATGGTGAAGCCTTCAACAGAAATAGGGTTTTGTGGAAAAGATAAATTCTATTTTGGATATTACATCATTCAGATTACAACCACTATTATCCTGTCCATTCTATGTGACTTTCTTTCATATCTTTTCATAAATTAATCACAGGAGTCAACCCAGTGTTCTGGGGGTCTACCTTACTTTATTTTGATATTACGAGGATACTAGTGGAATGTATGGTTTGTCTATTACTTAGCCCCTTCTCCATGTGACCTGTCTTATCATCTGGAATAATCTTTGTGTTGTGTTTGTAAAGGCCAGTTATGTTTTAAAGCATACAAATAGGGCAGTTTTAAATTTGAACATGTGTACAAATATACTTTGTTTATCTTTTGTTATAGAAAGGCCTTAGAGGCTATCTATTCTAATTCACTAATTTTAGAAATGAGGAAACTGAAAGTCAGAGAGGATAAATGACCTGCCTGAGGTCATACAAGCAAAAGATGGCCAAGAATTAATCCCAATCTTTTGATTCCAAATTCAGCACCCCTTCCTCCATAGTTATATACCCTCTGTATGGGTCAGAGGCAAATGATTTGTGGATTTGTACTAATTTCTCAAGCAATCTAAAAAGAAGAGCCATAAATATATGACTTAAAAGCCAATCTCTAATACACACAGAAAACTGGCAGAAATGGCAAAAGATGGGTATAATCAATGGTGAAGGGGTTGTAGAAAGTCAGATATATTAGTGAATTGTCAGTAGAACCATGAGTTGATACAACCAATCTGGAAAGCAATTTAGAATTATGCAAGTATAACACTCCCTTGGTCAGTGTCCTGAAATACCCTGTGCTTTATGCAGAGACATGTGCCTACGAGAATGCAGAGCACAACTGGAGCCATAGATGTCTGTCAAGGGACACAACAGGGTTGGCTTCTCATACATGCCTGTGGCTCTCAGGGCTCCAGTCTGCAGCATGCTCAGCATTTTCTTAGCCAATCAGTAGTCATGTGTCCCTCTGAGTACACACAGCAATGAGGGACTTACAGGACACCTTCCAAGGAAGAATTACACAGAGTAATTAAAATATCCACACTCATTGATCCAGGGATTCCATGGCTAGGCAGATCACCCCTATCTCCATCCCCCTGCAAGAACATATGGACAAAAATTATTCTTATATACCAAAATAGTATGTGCATTGCATGTGTGTATATGAATCAGAAATAAAGCAGATGTCCATTGATCAAGAATGGATGAACAAATTGTGGTACATGAATGTAAAGGAATATTATTCTGATATAAGAAAAGGTCATGAAGAATACATAGAAGCATGAAGAGATTTATAGGAACTGATGCAAAGTGAGGTAAGCAAAGCCAGAAGAGAAATATACTCAATGATCACAATGTAAATGTAAAGAATGGTAACCACGAAACAACTGAAACTAAATGTAACAAAATTATAAAGAATAATCTCGGACTCAAAGGAAGGTTGTGAGAAGTTGTCTTACCCTCCTTGGTGAAGGTCAGGGTTTCATTTTCATTGGTTTTAATGATTTTTGTACTTTTTCTTTTAAAAAATCTTTTATAAGGGATGGATTTTGGGGAAGGATGCAGAGGGAAAGCTATGTGACATTAAAAAACAAAAGTTACTGGTAAAAGTCTATTTAAAAAAGGAATTGGTGACAAGCTCATTTCTACTGACTCAGAAGAAGTGGAGAAATCTTGGTTTGAAGCTGGTCAAATACCCTCTCTCTGTGACTTTTTTCCTTGTCAATATATTATAATCTTCCACTAAATCCCTGTGCTCATCATGGAGTGGAGTTGAAGCTAGGCTCTTGAAAAGTAAGCTAGCGAAATGCAATCTCTGGCTAGACCTGACATGCTAGAATGGCCTGTAGACCAGGTCACCTTATAGATTCCATGCCTGTCATTTAAGGACCACCCTTGCTTGCTTCAGAGAGGCTGCACACCAGGTTGGCCACAAAGTGTAGAGGGCTTATGATCTGCACCTGAAGGAAGGGGTGGGTGAAGGGCGGTGCACTCATGTTGATGGAATAGCAGCTCCTTGAAGGTTTGAGGAAATTGCTTTCAATATTTCAACACAAGGACCTCGCCATTGTTCAGTATGGGGGACTGACTCTCCACCTTAATAATGGAGTTTCAGTGGCCAGCACAAGCTGTAATAATAGCAGTACAATGCTTTAGGGTTTATAAAGGTTTGCAAAGCACTTTACAAACAGTATGTCATTTTATCCTCATAATAACACTGGGGGGTTGGTGCTATTATCATTCTTATTTTACCAATGAGTAAACCAAGGCAGATAGAAGTTAAGTGACTTCCCCAGGTTCATACAGCTCCAAAGTTTCAGAGGTGGCTTCTGAACTAGAGTCTTTCTGACTCCAGGGCCACTTCTCTGTCCATTGTGTCACCTGGCTGCCATGTTCTGTGGGGGTAGGGGAGGGCAACCAGCCTTTTGGTGATGAGCTTTTCTGCAATTGGATATATTGGCCCCAAATAACAGTTACGCTGTTAACTATTGTAAGTCTATTAACAAGGCACAACTTGAAGCTTCTTCAGTCAAGGAGGACGTGCCAGTTGATGAACAATTATAAGCACCTAGTACGTGCAAGGCTGTGTGCTAAGCACTAGGTATACAAAGGAAAGCAAAGCATAACAGTTTCTGATCTCAAGGAATTTACAATGTTGGAGGAGGGGCTAGTGCAGGGGTGGGGAACTTGCGGCCTCAAGGCTACATGTAACTCTCTAGGTCCTCAAGTGTGGTCCTTTGAATCCAAACTTCACAGAACAAATTCCCAATTTGGATTCAGTCAAAGGGCCCACTTGAGGACCTAGAGGGCCATATGTGGCCTCAAGGTCAATGGGTTCCCCACCCCTGGGCTGGTGGATAACATGTAAATAACCATGTACAAACAAGTTATATGCAGGATAAATTGGAGATGATTTCAGACAGAAGGCTAACTTAGATTAAGGAAAACTAAGAAAGGTAGAAGATGTGACTTTAGGTGAGCCTTGAAGGAAGTCAGAGTAAGAGGTGGGGAGAGAATTCCAGGTAGCAGGGGCAACAAGTGAAAAATGCTCTATGTGGGGAGATACAGGGTCTCGTGGGAGGAAAAGCAAGGCAGCCACTGTCACTGGATCGAAGGGCATATGGAGAGAAGGAGGGTGTAAGAAAACTGGAAGAAGAGCAAGGGGTCAGGTTATAAATGACTTTAAAAGCCACATTGAGGATTTTACATTTGATTCTGGAGGCCATGGGGAGTCCTTGGAGTTTAGTGAATAGGAGGGTGAAGCTGTTAAACATACACTTTAAGGTACATTTGACAATAGAGTGGAGGATGGACTTAGCCAGTGCTCTGTGCCCTGCCTCTGAGAATCCAGGCCCCGCCCTGAGGAAGCCTTGGAAGGAAACTTTAGTGGCCTGATAATTCAGGAACTGCCTTGGAAGCCTGGGGAGTTGGCAGGGTCTTCTTCCTACATGCATACTTACTCCGCAGTCCTTGGAGTAGGTAGGAGCTCCCGCTGGTAGTTGGGGGCAGGGAACATTTTTGGCAGATACACTCCTTCCCATTAAAGGTCACTCGGTCACCAGGAGGAAAAGGCAATCTGTAGCAAGGAAATCAAATCAGCCCTCATTAGTAACCAAGCTGGCATTGCCCAGCTGAATAGAACTTTCTCACGTAAATGGAAATCTCTGGGGTTTATTCTTTCCATGTGTTTCCTTTACAGTTTACAGACTACTTTCACATCCTCCGTCTCATTTGGAAATAATAGCTTTCATTTATATGACTAACACCTTATAGCACAGGACTCTTAACTTGGGAACAGAGAACTTTCCTTTTTAAAAAAATTTTTTTTATACCTTTATTTCAATACAATTGGCTTCCTTTGTATTCCTCTGCATTTTGTTTTATGCATTTAAAAATATTTTTCTGAGAAGATATCCATAGGTTTCACTGAACTGCCAAAAAGGGCCCATGACAAAGCAGAAGAGTAAGGGCCCTCACTTTAGGGAGTTTCTCTTTGCCACCCCCTGTAAAGGGTAAGTGCTATCAAAGGCTCAGAGGGACAACGACCTTGTTTTTGCCCAATATCCTACTATTAGTAGATGGTGAGAGCAGGGATTCAACCCCAGTTGTCATTAGTTAACAGGACCATAGGCTCTGGAGCAAGAAGAAACCTAGAGATCATCTACCAAGGGTGGGGACCCTCCAGCCTTGAGGTCTTCTTGATCCTTGGGTGCGGCCTTTTGACTGAGTCCAAGTTTTACAGAACAAATCCTTTTATTAAGGGGATTTGTTCTGTGAAGTTTGGGTTCAGTCAAAGGGCTGCACTTGAGGACCTAGAGGGTCACATATGGCCTCAAGGGTGCAGGTTCCCCACCCATGAGAGTTCAGTCATCTCATCTTATAGATCCAGAAGCTGAGTTCCAGTGCAAATAAGTGATTTGCCCAGAATCTCACAGGGAGCGAGTTGGAGAGTTAGGATTTGAGTCTCCGGTGTTTTGACTCTATACCAAATGATCTTTCCATGGCAATTTAATAGTGTTATCATTTATATAATGCATTAACATTTGCAAAATACTTCATATTTGTTATCTCCTTTGATCTTCACAATGACCTATTATCAGCCCCATTTTATAGCTAAGGAGTCTGAGAGGAGTTAAGTGATTTACCCAGGGCCACACAGCTACTAAGTATCTGAGACTGGACTGGACTCACTCCACATCCAGCTCTCCATCCAATATGCCACTATTACAATCAATCAATCAACAAACATTTATTAACTACCTACCATGTGCCACATACTGGTGATAGATACAAAGACAGAATTGAAATAGTCCCTGTTCTCATAGAGCTACCATTTGAACAGTAGTGACAGCATAGACCAACATATATAAATACATTTAAAAAATTTTCTTCTTTTCTTCTCCCTTTTAAAAATTTTGCTTTTAAGCTCTAAACTTTCTCTCCTTCTACCCCTTCTCCCACTGATTGAAAAGGCAAGAATAAGATATCTAGTATACATATGAAGTCACATAAAACCTATTTTCACATTAGCTATGTTGCAAAAGAAAAAAGAAAAAAAAGGCAAGAAAAATAAAGTTGGAAAAATATGCTTTAATCTGTACTCAGAGCTCATCAATTAGTTCTCTCTTTGGAGAGGGGTAGTATTTTTCATCATGAATAATACAGGTAATTTTTTGTTTTTTTGAGGGGGGAAGGCAGGGCGATTGGGGTTAAGTGACTTGCCCAAGGTCACATAGCTAGTAAGTGTTAAGTATCTGAGGTCAAATTTGAACTCAGGTTCTCCTGACTTCAGGGTTGGTGCTCTATTCACTGCACCACCTAGCTGCCCCTATACAGGTAATTTTTAAGGGGAAGGCACCAGCAGCTGTGGGAGATGATAGGAAAGGCCTCCTGGAGTCAGAAAGACCTAGGTTCAAATTTGACCTCAGATACTTACTAGGTGTGTGACTTGAGTAAATCACTTAACCTCTGTCTTCCTCAGTTTCCTCAACTATAAAACAGAGATAATAATAGAATCTATCTCTCAGAGCTTTTGTGAGGATGAAATGAGATTATATTTGCAAAGCACTTAGCACAGTGTAGGCACTAAATAACTGCTTGTTTCCTTCCTTCCTTCCTTCCTTCCTTCCTTCCTTCCTTCCTTCCTTCCTTCCTTCCTTCCTTCCTTCCTTCCTTCCTTCCTTCCTCTTTCCTCCCTTCCTCTTTCCTTCCTTCCTTCCTTCCCTCCTTCCTCCCTTCCTCTTTCCTTCCTCCTTCATTCCTTCCTCCCTCCCTCTCTCCCTCCCTCCCTTCCTTCCTCCCTCCCTCCCTTCCCCTTTCCTTCCTCCTTCATTCCTTCGTTCCGTCGTTCCTTCCTTCCTTCCTTCCTTCCTTCCTTCCTTCCTTCCTTCCTTC
>NW_027185698.1:38590906-38610102 GCF_028583685.1 Petaurus breviceps papuanus
CCTTCCTTCCTTCCTTCCTTCCTTCCTTCCTTCCTTCCTTCCTTCCTACCTACCTACCTACAGATGATGACATTTGAGCTAATCTTTCAAGGAAATAAAGGATTCTAAAGAGGCAAAGATAAAGAGGAAATGCATACTTGACATGGGCTACAATGTGTGCAAAGGAGGTGGAGTGTCTCGTGTGAGGACAGTAAGAAGGTTAGTTTGTCTGGACCACAGAGGATGTAAAGAGGTATACTACATAATAAGGTGGGGATGCTAAGTTGGAGTCAGAAGGTGCATGGGCACTGTCTCCCTCTATGGCCTTGTGCTTTGTCCCAGATTCTTTTTCAAGAGGAGAGCAGATCCACTTGAATAGCCAGATGAAGCACTTGAGGTTTGCAACAAGGTTGATCTCCTGGGGCTTCTGTCTCCTTACTCTGGTCCATTCTCCACTATCCTCATTCTTTTCATATGCCTTCAAGGCCCTCTTTCACTTAAAAAAAGCAAAAAACAAACAAATCCCGCTTTCTGCAAAAGCATTTTATCTCATTCATTTGAATCTCACTGTGAATTTAAGTTACTATATACGTTCTTATTTGGGTATTTGCACATCACATCTTAAGTTCTAAATATAGAATGAAAGATTCTGTGTGTCCCTCCCCCCCCAAAAAAAAACCGTATTTCAGGCCTCAAGACAGCAGGGGATACATGGGCCAGGAGACCCTTCTAAGTGTCCTTGATTTCACACTGGGCAAGGGGCCACTTACTTCATCTATGAGCAAGGCCAGTTCTGCTAGAATGGGTCCTGAGCAGGAATCTATTTCAGCCTTCCTTCCTCATTTTGAAATGCATCTTTACCTTCTGTTTACAGTGCTACCCAGAAGATTCTCAGGAAATATACTTTTTTAAAAATCGATGTTTTTACTACACATCATCACATTTGCAGAACAATGAGATAATTTTCTAACCCCAATTTATAATAGATCTCATCAGGAAATGTTTTATATTGACCTACTCGATGAATAAGCATTTATTAAGGGTCTACCATGTGACTTGCACTGTGCTGAGTGTTGACACACAAAAAAGCAGAAATCAGTCCTTGCTCTCAAGAAGTCACATCCTGATCAGGGAGAAAACATGAAAACGGCTTGTGTACAAACATGACATATGCAGGATAACCTGAAGACAATCGGCCAGAGGAAGGCATTGGCATTAGGAGGCATTAGGGAAGGATTCTTGGGGAAGATGGGATTGTTGCTAGAACTTGAAGTAAGCAAAGGGTGTCAGGAGGTGGGGATGAGGAGGGAGAACATTCTGGAAATGAGGGGCAGAGAAAGTGCCAATAATTGGGAGATGGAGTGTTTTATAGCAGCAGGGAAAGGGGGCCATTGTCACTGGATCTCTGGGAGGAGGAAGGTGTAAGAAGACTTTAAAGGTGGAGAAGAATCAGGTTGTGAAGGGCATTCAATAAGAAAAAGAGAATTTTATATTTGATTCTGGAGATAATAGGAAACCACTGTAGTTTGTTGTGGGGGGGGGAGTTTGTTTAGTAAGATCAAAGGGAGGTGAGATATGGGATGATGGTGAAGATGGACAGATCAGGGAAGGATTTTTGACAATGGGGGAGATATGGTCATATTTGTAGGCAATAGGGAAGCAGTCAGTAGACAGAGAGAGATTGAAGATAAGTGAGAGAGTGGGGATGACAGAGGAAGCAATCTGTTGGAGAAGACGGAATGGAATGGGCTCACTTGTACATGTAAAGGGGTTTTCCCAGGTAAGGAGAAATGTCACCTCATCGGGTGAGACAAGGGTGAGGATGAGAACACCCAGAAGGCATCTGGATGATATGAGATGGGAAAGAGGGGAAAAGAGGGAACTCTCGGTCAATGGCCTCAATGTTTTCAGCAAATATGAAACAAGATTCTTAGCTGAGAAGATGGGAGGAAAGGGAGCCATAGCAGGTTTAAGGACAGATGAAAAGCTTTGAAAGATCAACTGTGGCAAATGGGATAGTGAGTTAATTAGGAAGGTATAAAAAGGATTGCCTTGATGCAGTAAAGGCCCAGGTGAGATTATGTGTAACATAAATTTGTAATGGACCCCATCAACATGGTTTTGTGATTTTTTTTTCCGTCCTCATGGAGCAAGGCATGAATAGAATTAATGGCAGGGAATGCTAGAAGTAATCTAAGACTGAGGATTGGCAGGGCAAGATTAGTTATAGAACAGGGGACAAAGGAATCAAGTGGTCAGTGGTTTACCAAGAGGTCAAGATGAGGAAGACATGAGAGTATGGACAGAGATGGGATGAAGGAATGGGAAAGAACTGAGGAGTGGAGGGATTAGAGATCATAGTGGGGACAAATAATAAGGGATGAGGTTGCAAGGCAAAAGGAGAAGTGGATGACTGTTGTGATTGTTCAGTTGTTTGAGTTGGGTCCAACTCTTCATGACCTCAATTTCGGGTATTCTTAGCAAAGATACTGGAGTGGTTTGTCATTTTCTTCTCCAGTTTATTTGACAGATGAAGGAATTGAGGCAAACAGGGTTAAGTGTTTGCCTGAGGTCACACATCTAGTAAGTGTCTGAGTCTAGATTTAACTTTAGGAAGATGTCTTCCTGACTTCAGGTCTGACATTCTCTCCACTGTACTACCTAGCTGCCCCATAATATCATAATATCATATTATGCTATCATAACACTTTATATTTATATCCAGAGCCAGACAACCTGGATTCTGCTCCTGGTACTTTCACTAATAAGCTGCGTGTCCTTGGCCAAGAACTTCATCCTTATAAGTCTTAGTTTCTTCATCAAAATGAGGATAAGAATAATCATATTACTTGCCTCATAGGGCTGTTGGTGAGAATCAGATGAAATTATTTCTATAAGGCACTACATAAATGTCAAGGATTCATTATTATCACTGCTATTTATTACCTCTCAGGTTTATGGAAGGAAACATTCGGGTGAGTGCATAATCAAGACCAAAAGGGCTTTATGGAGACCAACCCCAACTTTCCAGTGGGCTCTTTGATAGATGAGTGCAGTTCTGACTACCATCATGATGGCTGCCACAATCCCTTACAGACACAGAATGATGAAGCATACAGGAACCATGCAGATGTCAGCCCATACAGTACAGTTCTCACTATTCTCTCCTGCTTTCCAAGCTTTAGATTCCTGCCTTTGGAGGTATTTATAGAATTCTGTTTTGGAGTCAAATCATGGATAACCTAGACTTGGGGGACAGGAAACTTAGGTTCAAATCCTGTGTCAGACACTCAGTGAATGAGTGGTGATGGGACAGTTATTTAATCTCTCAGAGACTTGGGTTCCTCACCTATAAAATAGGGATAATCAATCCACAAGCACCCAAATTGTACTACTCACCTGAGAGGATTATAAGGAAAGGAATGTACACACATTAAGGTACTATAGAAAATGGAATTATTATAAGTATTGCAAAGGTACATTCTTTGGTACTGATAACATTGCTAATAAATTGGGAACAGAATATGAGGGGACAGGAAGAAGGAAGAAAAAAAAGAATCATATTTGGGGCTTCCAGGTCCCCATCCCCACAGCACACCACACACACCCACACCCACACACATACACACAGAGTTCTATATGGCTACTCCAGTGACACATTACATGTGAAAGTTAGGGAGACCTGACAGAGTCTAAAGAGACATTTCAAAACACCTGAATTTAGTTCCTGAGGAGTAAACTGAGGAGCATCCTGACAGACTGAAACTGCCAACCGGAGAATCAAACTGTTGGAATATGAATCCCTGTGTTCTGAAGGAGTTAGCAGTTGTAGCTAATGGTTTGAGGTGAGTATGGTGGTGACCTTTCTCACTGCTAATATGTTGTAAAATATTCATTTATGGTTTTACGTTGTTATTGTTAAATTATATATATGTATGTATGTGTATGTATATACATACATATACACACACGTGTGTCTCTTAATGATGTTGGTGTAAGTCTTTCAGACCATAGTTTGAGGCTGATAGAGAAGAGAAAATTTAGGAGAAAATATGTTCCTTTGGTTTTTATATACCAAGGTTAGGATTTGGAATTAATTGATCAGATAGTTTCTATACTTGTGTTAGTTTATGAGGTGATTTCATAACACATTCCTTGGTTGCTTTTGAACCTGATGTAAAAGAATTAATAAGGTGAGGGTTGGGGTGTGGTGTGTTTCTGAATGCACCTGGAGGTATTGCTCTCACCTGGCAACCTACACCCACACTATCCTTCATGGGATCGCTACTTGTAGGGTGTAGCACAAAGCTTGTCTACACTATTAGCCTATAATCCTATGATGGGTAATAAGGAAATGAGGGAATCAAATGTAGACACATTTTTCAACAAGGCGGAGAAATGTAGAATTATTGCTAAAGAAGACAAGTTCAAGGGGGAAGTTATTATTATTTAAAATGGGAGACCTGGACGTATTGTAGACAGATGGAAAATAACCAGAGTTCTGGGATAGACTGGAGATCAGAGACAGAGAGAGAGAGACACAGAGAGAATGATTACAATAAAAAAAAAAACGCTATGATGTCTGAGTGGAGAAAGGACATTACTAACTCCCATCAGTGAAAGTTTCATCATAGAGCTGGCATTTGAATTGTTTTACAAGATCAGTAGGAGTTTTCTTCTAATGTTACATTCTTCTAGGAAGCACTGCCATATTTTCTTCCTTAAAATTTAAAATTCTGACCAGGATTTATTTTCTTTTAAAGTCCATTCCTAAATCCATTTATTCAGAAATTAAGTTTTCTGATAATTCCTTAAGGAGGTAGATATCAGGCTGTACAACAATGAAACACAATAGCACAGTAATTTATTTCTATGACCTATTATTCTTTCCACATTTAATTAAATGCTTCCTCCATCCAAGAGTCTCAAGATTTAACTTTCCTTTGTCATATGTCTTGTATATACATTTGTATGTCAGAGATTAATTTGGAGCAGAAGTATGATCGGTTTCTAGGTAAGGTTGGATTTGAACAGAATTCAAAATAAACTCTATGGTTTCTGTCTTTGCTATTGTTTCTTATCTTTGAAGTATTTCACTGCAGAAGCCTCTCCATACTAAGAGGATATATTCTAGAGAAGGGATTTTATATATGTGTGATTGTATGTATGTGCATGTATATATACATGTGTATGTATATTTAAACATATACATAAGCACAGCACACACATATGTATATATATATATGTGTGTATATATATACACTCACATATATTGTATTGGGGGGGGGGTAGGAAAAATCTTGATTTACCGGCTCAGGGATGGAAACAGCAGGGAATTCAGGCAAACCACAGAGAAAAGTAGAACAGATGTGATGTTTGAATCCTGTTTTGGTGATCTTACAACTTTTATTTTTTTTGGAGGGGGGAAGGGCAAGGCAATTGGGGTTAAGTGACTTGCCCAAGGTCACACAGCTAGTAAGTGTCGATTCTCTGAGTCACATTTGAACTCAGGTCCTCCTGACTCCAGGGCCAGTGCTCTGTTCACTGCGCCCCTTAGCTACCCTAATCTTCCAACTTTTAAAGATTTACTTGTGGGAAAGCCATATTCTCTAGACCTACACAAACAAGGAGTCTACAAATAATGTCCTCAATTTATTAGAGGTAGAGAAAAGTCTTCCTTTCTAGACCAAACTATAAGTTGTAAATGAGGGATTAATGTTTTTTTCTGAGAAAGTCTTTCTTTGTTGTATTATCCTGGATCCAGAGACAAGGTATCAAAAAGAATGAAGTACCTACTAAAATATTTAATCTTGAAATAACACTATACATGCCTATAGTACTTCTCCTAATGCTATCTTCTTCTATAGGAAAACCCTGGGAAGTAGGTAATATTGTCCCCATTTTAGGGCTGGGGAAACCAAGCCTTGAATTTAAGGTCTTTAACTGCAAGAACATTGTTCCTTTATTTAAAATTGACTGCCTCTGGTGACTTAAAAGGACTTCAAAAGGGGGGAGTTATGAAAAGCAATGCAGCGATTCATGAATTGTGAATTTCAAAGGTTTCCAGTACAGTCAGATTATAACTGTAGAGGTTGCATGTCCCTGGAATAAATTTCAAACTTAAAGTGAGTCTGTCAGTAACAAAACATCTCTAAGAGTCTACCATGAAGCAGGCACTATTTAGCTTAGTGGTGGGGATCTAAAGATAGACCACCAGACCTTATCCCTAAGGAACTCACAGTCTAATGTGACACAACATACAGATAACTATGTACAAATGAGATACACACGGGGTCTACTGGGGTTAGTCTCAGAGGGAAGTCATTAAGATGAAGGAGGAGTGGGAAGGGCTTCGTGTGGAAGGTGGGATGTTAGCTGGCACACCAGGCAAGCCAGGAGGAGGAGGTGAAGAAGAGCCATTGAAAATGTTCAGTATTGCATGTGGGATACATCAAGGCGCCTGCAGCTTGGTTTTTACCTTGTAAGTGATTTTTTCAATTAATGAAAGTCTGTATGAACCTAGAAGATTTTCCATGTCATTGGGTTAAGAAGGGGTAAGATCTTACATGTAACCATTCCACTTGTTGGTGGGAAGTGTGTATATGTGGGAGGAGGGAAGGACTCAGCCAGAAAAGGCAATGAATGGAGGGTGGCAGGTTGAGTAAGACAAACGGTAGGCACACTGACATACCGCATACATCGCCTCTTTTTTTTTCCAGTGTGAGGGTGAGGGGCACGTTGCCTCTTGATCTTGTACTGTCCTCTCACTTGAAATCTCTTCTATACCCAGCTTCTCATTCCACCTCAGCCCCTTGGAGTTTACTCCAGAGAAGCCCAGATTATAAAATTCAACCAGGCTTCGGTTTATACCTGCTAAGATTCAGACTCCTCTCTTTCCTCAGAATGCTACTGTCCCACCTCAACCCCAAACTTAATGAATGTCCTAGTTCCCTGGACAGCCAGTTCCCTATGGATATACACTGGCTTCTCTTTCTCAGCTCTTTATGCTTGAGAGGCCAGGCAAGGAAACTACTTTATGCATAAGGAAATGTGCTTAGAGCAGCTAGGTAGCATAGCTGATAGAGTGCTGGGCCTGAAGTTAGGAGAACCTGAATTCACATCTGACCTCTAACACTTTAGCTGTGTGACCCTGGGCAAATCACTTAACCATCTTTGCCTCAGTTTCCTCATCTGGAAAATGAGCTAGAGAAGGAAATGGCAAACCACTCCAGTATTTTTGCCAAGAAAACTCCATAAAAGGGTCACAAAGAGTTGGAAACAACTAATGACAACACTTTCTTAAGTTTAATTTTTCTGTATAATGGGAATGGTTATACTCTCCATGCCCAACTCATTGGGTCATAGGAAGATAATGGATAAGAAATCATTTAAAGACCATAAAATAGTGTGTGTGTGTGTGTGTGTATACATATATATACACACACACACACATATATACATGTAAAAAAAGATTGTTATTAGCAGCTCAATAATATAAATGACTTATTTAGAAGGTTAATCAAATTTTCTAGATCACCCTTGCAAGTATCTGTTGTGATATATTTTATTGAGGAAAAATGCCTCCCAGACAGAGAAAAGTGAACTCTTTCTATGCATTAATTTTTCATCATCATAACTCATATAACATTTGTAAACTATTTTACATGTTATGTCACTTGATCCCCAAAACATCCTGATGAGGTACATGTTATTACTATCATCCCCCATTCTGCAGATGAAGAAACTGGGACTCAGAAAGTTTAAATGACTCACCCAGAGTCACACCTTCACAAAATGTCTGAGACTGGATTCAAGCCCAGGTTTTTCTGATTTCAAGTCTAGTCCTCCCTCAGAGTCCTACACCACAATACAACAATTTAGAAGATCAATCTGGAGGTACTTTACCAAACAAAGGCAACCATAGGTGTTTAAAAAGGATTTATCGAAGTCCTGTTGTCTACCCAGTCTTATGCTAGACTCTGTGGAAGGCACCAAGGAAATATAACACAAGATCCTGGCCTGCCCTCATATGGGTTAGAATCTAACCTAACTAAACTAAAGTTTAGTCAGAGAGGGAAAAAGTGTGCCCAGATGAAACAATGGAACGATTAGAGACAAACTGTGAGAAACTGTTTGTGCAAAGCAGAGAAAGGAAAAATCGGTGTGGGATGGAGTAGTTGGAGGCCGTGGGCTATGAGCCAGACCTGCAAATATGGGGAAGACTGAAATAGGCAGAGGGGAGGAGGGAAGGCAGCCAAGCACAACAGGAGCTGGGGTGTGGTGGAGGGAATTAGCATGTGGGGAGGAAGGACAATGAACTGTCTCACAGGATGGCATAGATCCCTGCACCCACCCACCACAGTAACAGCTGCCCAAACATTCCTGGCCTTGCAGAGAGTGACCTTGAAACCAGGTGCTAAGAGGACACCGAATGTCGCCCAATCCTGACAACGGCTATCATAGCCGATGGGGTGGTCGGGGGACCGTTGGGTTAGTGGGTGTGCACCAGTGGTATGGCAAAAAGAGGGCTGGCCTAGAAGTTATGAGATTTAGGTTCAAACCCCAGCTCTGTCACTGAGTAACTGTGACCCGGGCAAGTCACTTGACCTTTCTATTCCTCGGTTTCTTAGCTATAAAATGGGATAAGAATCCTTATGCTGTCTGCTTCACAGGATTGTAGTGAAGATGAAATAAGATAACATATATAAGATGTCCTGTAAATCATATGGTACTAGATAAATGTAAAGTATTACTCTGAATGAGGAGGACACACAATATGGGGAAATAAACATTTTCTGGTAATCAAATCTTATTTTTATACTTAGATTTTCCTAACTTCAATGCCACTTCTCTCCAGATTGCTTTGCTACCAAGAGATATCTAAGACATGTAATTATCTATGGAAATAGATATTCTGGTCCAAAAACCTCATTTTAGCAATTAAAACTCAGAGAATTGAGTCCCTAGGTATCTATCTAGGCCTCAGATTCCTCATCTGTAAAATGAAAGGATTGGACCAAGGGTGTGGAACATGCAGCTTCAAGGCCACATGTGGCTCTCTAGGTCCTCAAGTATGGTCCTTTGTGTCCAAGTTTTACAGAACAAATGTTCTCAAATCCCCTTAATTAAAGGATTTGTTCTGTAAAACTTGGACACAAAGGATCACACTTGAGGACCTGGAGGACCACATGTGGCCTCCAGTCTTCTGGCTGCCCGACCCTGGATTGGATTGAATGGTTTCACAGGTCCCTTGCATCCCTGAAGGAATATGGGAGCCTTGCCCTCACTTTACTGAACTAATAGAACCTGTGAATTCTCATTCTCATGTGAAATTAAGGAACAATTAATGGACAACAAAAAACAAACAGTCCATGCTGTCATTTGTCACTTACCTACAAACAGCACACACAAAACAGTCTGGGTGATAGGTCTTCCCCAATGCTGAAACCACTTCACCCTCAATGAACTGATCGCAGCTGAAGCACCGGGTACCATAGAGTCTTTGATAGTCCAAGGTACAAATGTATTCTCCCTGCCTCACAAAAAAACCACCTTCCGCCAAGTCACAGCCACAAGCTACAAAGAAAAGAAGGAGAGAATAATTACTCAGGCTTCAGAGAAATATAAACTCTGCCCATAAGTCCAATCATTTAAACGAGGTGACTTTTTCTTTGGTGGACGTTGTGAGGAAAGACCTTCCTAATCTTAGGTTGTGTTAGAGCTCAATTTTTCACCAATGGTGTGGGAGGAAGGGAATTTGTGTGGTGTCATAGAAAGAAAACCAGGTTGAAGAGGATTGGGTTTGAATCTCTGAGCAAACATGTTACACTGGGCAAGTTATATACACTTCCCTAGTCTCAGTTTCCTTATTTGTAAGTTGTGGATAATATTTGCCCTGTTTAACTGCTTCACAGACACTATGAGATACAACGGAATAATATTTGTTAAGCACTTTGATTTGTTAAGCATTGGTAGCTAGGTGGAGAAATGGATAGAGGGTTGGGCCTGGAGTCAGGAAGACTCATCTTCCTGAGTTCAAATGTGACCTCAGATACTCACTAGCTCTGTGACCCTGGGTAAGTCATTTAACCCTGTTTACCTCAGTTTCCTCTCACCCATAAAGTGAGATAGAGGAAGGAAGAGCAAACCACTCCAGTATTTTTGCCAAGAAAACCCCAAAATGGTGTCACAAAGAGTAGGACATGACTTAACAATAACAAAACACTTTGAAAAGTGGTTGTGTTACATAAGTGACAGCTATTATTATCATTGTATTTTAGACATTCCTCAACATACCTCGACCCATCCACATTTAAGACACAGGTCTCATATTTGACATGGTAGAAAGATCATTGCTTTAACAAATCTGAAGATCTGGGTCTGAGTTCTCACTATGCCTCTACATAGCTATATGAGCTCAAACTTTCTGAGCTCTCTGAGACTCCGATTCTGCATTTGTGAAATGGTGATAGCATGGCTCCTCTAGCACCACCTCACACTGGGAGGAAAGTACTTTGGAACCTTACAGTGCAAAAGAAATGCAAGCTGTTATTTACTGTCTCATAAGATATATTTCTATATGTTATAATATATATCTCAGAGATATATATTTCTATATTTCATAAAGATAAAAAAGCTATGGTAGGTAAAGCACTTTGGAAATCATTAAGTACTTTTTTGCAGTAAATTTTTTAAAAAAGGAAATGAAGGGATCAGTTGGAGAATTGCAGAACAAACTGGGTTATATGAATATAAGAAAATATTATCACACTTAAGTCATGAAGGATATGTGGGATTCAGAGAAGGGTGGAGAATTACTCATAGGAATTAATGCAAGCTGAAGTAAACACATCAAGGAGAATATACATGACTATAATAGATTAAAAGGGGGCCACATTTGAGTAACTGGAATGACCCATTTTGCACAAGAAGAGATGAGGAAATTAACACCTTCCTTTCAGCAGAAAGGCAGTGGTGGTGGTGATGGGGGGGGGATCTCTGGGTATGGAATGTCACATATGCTGTCAGAGGTACTCCCTGTGTCTCAATTGGTTTTACTTTAACTATTTTTCTTTGTTGCAAAGGAGGACTCAATGTATGGGGGCGGGAGGGAGGGGGACAGTATATCTTTTACTGGAGGTAAAAGGCATCAATAAAACAATTTTTAAATTGTAAAGTGTTTTATAAATGTCACTTGTTGTTATTGTGATTATGAATAACGACAACCCAAAGGTTCCTCCTTCCCATGGAATATCATGACAGAACACCACTAGCTGGGGAAACTAGATCCCAAGTAAATCAGCAAACACATATTCACTGAGCCCCCTATTTTTATGTTATATCCCTTATGTAAAGGAAATGCAATCTCCTCAAGGACTTGACTTGTTTTTCATTTTCCTTTTGTGTCCCTAGTACTTAATACCTTGCACATCACAGAGACTCCATAAACTTTTGCTAGATTGAATTGGAATTTAATTGCATGGCATGCAAAGGATTCTGTGCCATGGACCTTGTCTTTAAGCAGCTCACAGAATGAGTGAGGATAAGAAACATGGAAACAGAAAGATGGTGTGTAATAAGTGAGTCTTTTGCAACTTGTAATACGTGAATGATGACAATCAATGCATGGGAATTCCCAGGAGGGAGAAACCAGTATGGGCTGTACTGGTCAGGCAGGGCTTCCTGGAAATGGCAGTGGAACCTGACTTGGGTCTTCAGTCAAGTCATTCATGTGGAACTAGGAGGGTCCTTAAATGTCATCTAGTCCAACACCCTCATTTTACAGGTGAGGAATCTAAAATTCAGACAGGAAAGACGACTTGTCAAGGTCAGCCAGTCAATTAAACATTTCTTAAGCACCTACTATGTGCTGGGAACTTGCTAAGTGCTGGGGATACAAAGAAAGGAAAAAGAGAGTCCCTGCCCTTGATGGACTCACACTCTAATAGGGGAGACAACATGCAAACAACTAGGTACAAAAAGCTCTCTACAGGATAAATTGGATAAAATCAGTGGAAGCAAGTTACCAGAATTAAGAAGGATAAGGAAGGTTTCCTGTAGAAGGTGAGAGGTTAGATGAAACTTGAAGGAAGCCAGGAGGCAGAAATGAGGAGGGAGAACATTGCAGATGTGGGGACATGCCCAGAGCAGAAAAATGGAGTAAGAGAGCTGTTAAGTTACAGAGGAAGGCTTTGATCCCAAGTCCTCTGTTTCCAGACCCAACACTTTTTCCATTGTGCCATGAGGCTTTCCTTGGTTCATCCATGCATCATTACCATAATCAGGGCAGCAAGGAGAGTGACCTGTAGAAGTGAGGAAGGCAGCAATCACTGCTAATAACTCTAAGGACGGTACCATGCGTTCACATTCCAAGGCTAACTCCCGGAAGTAGTATGCATTCTCTTTTTATATACATAAAAGCATTGTATACAGGATGTCTGGGAGGGTGTTCCTAAACTGATTTCTATTACAGTTGCAGATGTTAGTGTGTTGGCAGGAAAGATATTGGGTGGGTAGGTAAGTTAGTCCAGATCTAATTGTGATGAAGCACTATGGAATTGGTGGGTTATTGCTTCTAGGTTGACTTTCCAAATCTATCTCCATCCTTATGGGGATATCTATGCTGGCATGCCCTTGGGTGGACCACGTGGGCTTTCTGGGCTTGTGTTTCCTTCTCTGCAAAATGACCATTCTAGTTTAAAAAGCTATGATTCTTGCTCCTCAGTTTCAAGGGAGAGGCATTCTCATTGGAGAAAGTGCATGAACAAAGGCAGGGAAACAGTAAGTTAATTAAAAGAGTTAAAAAGTATAAAAGGGGAAAGATGGGAAGAGCCATGACAACAGAGAAAACTCTGAACTCAGGAATGATTTTCTCCTTGTCTCTAAGACTAAGTACAAACACACAGAGAATGCCTGGAGCCTGGCTGTGAACAAACATTTTCTTACACATTTTTCTGAAGGCAGATTGATGGAGTAAAATCATGCCAATATTAAGTAGGGATGGAAATTCACCTTCTCAGCAGAATTGCTCCACACAGGGGATGGGTGGCTTAAAAAACATCTAAAGTCTAAAAGGAAAAAAGGGCAAAAGCCAAGATGACAAACAAGTCCAGGAGCCAAAGGGCCTGAGGTGACCCACAGAACTGGCCTATCCAAGGCACACAGGCTCCTCAGAAATACTGAAGCTAGAAATAGGGAAAGAAGAGTAAAAGCAAAGCAAAGACTCTCAGAGCCGAAAGGGACATCATCGGTCATCTAGTCCAAGCTCTTCCTTTTACAAAGGAGGAAACTAAGGGCCAGAGGGGCAGTGTCTGGTCCAACATCACCCAGAGAGTTACTGGCTGGGCCTCAATTAAATCCAGTAAGTATTTATAATGTACCTACCATATATATATAATGTACCCTACCATACCAGGCACTATGCTGTTTTGTTAAAGACACAAAAGAAGCAGTTAGGTGGACAGGTGGATAGAGTGCTAGGCCTGACATCAGGAAGAACCGGACCTCAGACACTTACTAGCTGTGTGACCCTGGGCAAGTCACTTAACTCTAATTGCCTTAGCTTCCTCATCTGTTAAATGAGTTGAAGAAGGAAATAGCAAACCACTCCGGTATCTTTGCCAAGAAAATCCCAAATGGCTTCACAAAGAGTTGGACATGACTGAAACAAATGAAAAACAAAGACAAAATTGAAATAGTCCCTACCTTCAAAGAACTTATATTCTAATTGTAATGGGAGTAGGGGGCAGGGAATGACAAGAACACAAATACCATGTACATATACAGATATATATGTGTGTGTGTGTGTGTATGTACACATAGATATACACACATATTTGTTGTTTTTCAGCCCTAACTTCTATTTTGGATTCAGTCAAAGGGTCATACTTGAGGACATAGAGGGCCACATGTGGCCTCGAGGTCACAGGTTCCCCACCCCTGCCCTACACCATAGCATACTGGATTGCTGAGTACAGCATAATTTGAAGAATGATCAGAGATCACAGATCCTAACTCGCTGATCCTTCCTGAGAGGAAACATGGTCCAGGGGTTAGGAAGTTTACAAATTGATTTCACAACCCAGGACTTAGACCAGTTAATATGACTCTTTGAATGCTAGTTCTGTAGGCAAGCATGGATAAATCCTTGAGTCTCCAGGATGATGGAAGAGAGAAGGAAGATGGAGGTACAACCTCTAAGAAATGTCCATCTAGTGTTAGGAAGTCTTCTGTAGAATAGCTGTTGCCTAGTCTAGAATGACTGCTCCCATCCACAACTGGTTTCTCCAAACCTTGCTCTAGGATTGTAGATGTAGACTCAGAAAGGGTCACAGAGGTCCAACACCTTCATTTTACAGATGAAGAAACTGAGAGAAGTTGGTTACTCGCCTAAGGTCATACAAATAGTAGGTAATAGACCTGGGTTTTGAACTTTTCCTCTAAGGCCAAGTCCAATGACTTCCCTACCTACTTTCCCTCAAGGTCCAACTCAAACCTTACCATAGAAAGTCAAGGGAGGAAGGGACCCCAGAAGTCTTTTCATTCCAACCCATGTCTGAACAAAGATGCCCTTTACTATACTCACAGTGGCTGTCCCATCTCCCTTAAATATGTCTAGTTATGGGAAACTTACTACCTCGTGAGTTAGCTCAGTTCTATTTGGAATAGATCTAATTGTTAAGAAGTTTTCCTTATATCAAGTCAAAATCTGCCTCTCTAAAGTTCTCTCCATCCCCTGTCTACTATATATCCCCACTGATTTGAGCTCTATCCTATAAAGCAAATCAAAAAAATATAATCCCTATTCCTCCAATGGTGTTTCATGAGGCCTTCTCTAACCACTTCCTGTCCACAGAGAACCTCTCTGTCTGGCCTCCAGATTCACATGACACTAATGACTTGCAAAGTGACACAATAGCATGCTGTCTTCTGCTGCTATATCTCGCTGGGTATTTTCTATGTGCGTCCATCTTGTTTTCCCAAGTAGATTTTAAGCTCCCAAAGGACAGGAACATCATGTGCTCTTTTGGCATTTCTCCAACTTAGCACTTTTGAGGTCTTTCCTCATTAAATATTTATTGAATGACTAAAGGAATTAAGACTTACCAGTAATGTAATGTGAGTGTTATAATATCAAACTATGGGCTTTGAATCAGAATCAGTGTGTCCAGCCAAGTATCTGGGCATCTACTGGGAGGTAGGAGATGGCATGTTGAGGTCTGACAACAGCCAATAAGTCCAGTTTGCCAGAAATGTGAAGGGGAGTGATATAAAATAAGGGGGCAAAGAGCAGGAAGAGGAGTCAGTACAGAGGAAGGCAGAATCAGCAGGATTTGGCACTTAACCACGAGGGTCAGAGTGGGAATCTTCCCATTTCTACCTTCTCCTCCCTTTCTCAGCAGACTTCCCCTCATGCCATACTGAAGAAATGACGCTCATCTCCCTTGCCTCCCCTAGTGCAACTTGTGGGAGTGTGGGACCTTCAGAGCCTGAGGCAAGCCTTAGAGTCACTGAGTCCACACTCCTCATTTTACAGAAGTGATTTCTTAAGGGAATCACACAGTTGGTCAGTACTTTGATGACCCAAGCCTTCCTAGGTCCAAGTCCAGTGTTCTAATGATGCTGTCTCTTCTTTGAATTAAACTGAAAAATGTGTCCTACACCACTCCTATTTGATGAGAAAGAGGGGGGTCCTTCTCTTTTCTGAGGTCAACCCCCTTATTTGTGCCCTGGGTCCTGTTCCTTCTACTCTCTGAGTTTATCCTGTCAACCACGCCCTCTCTCATCTTCAGCTTCTTCTATCTACTGGCTCCTTCCACAATGAATACAAATACACTCGACTTTCCCCTATCCTTAAAAAACCTTTGACCCTGTCACTTTCTTTTTTATTTTTTGGTGTTTATTAGTTTGTTTGTTTACTTTTAGTTTATGAGATTCAGTTCCACAATTCCTTGAGTTTCAAATTTTCTCCCCCTCCTTCCCCTCCCTCCCATGGTGGTATACAATCAAGTATAGGATCTGCAAATACTTTCACATTAGACATTTGTCAGGTTATAAAGAAGGATTGTATCAGATGGAATGAACAATGGGAAAGAGGAAACAAACCCAAACAAGATAAAGAAAAAGAGCAGGTAGTTTGCTTCACTCTGGATTCAAACTCTGTTCTTTCTAGTTCTTTCTCTGAATGTAGACATCTCTCTCTATCATGAGTCTTTTGGAGTTGACTTATAGCCCTGCCTTGCTGAGAAGGGTCCAGTCTATCAATGTTGGTCATCACACATACTTGTGTCTGTAATTGTATACAAATTTTTCCTGGTTCTGCTTTTCTCACTCAGCATCAGTTCGTATAAGCTTTCCAGGTAAATATGAGGTCCATCTGTTCCTCATTTCTTTCTATGACTCTCTTGCTTCTTGTAATTGGAGGATGAATTTTCCATTGAGCTCTGGCTTTTTCATCAGGAAGGTCTGGAAATCCATTATATCATTGAATGACCATCTGTAATGCGAATGTAAATTTTAAAGATCTTCCCTGCCCCTAGGCTAAAGTGCACCAGAAGCCTGGGGAGGGAGGCTTGTTTTTCAGTAGATACTTTTTGATTGGCCAGTGGGTCAATAAGGTTGTTACATTCTCTGAGCCAGGAGAAGGCTATATAAGCCCTGATGTGTAGCTTTGTTTTGGGACTCACTTTGAGAAGTGTTCTGTGATTTGATCTGAATTCTGGGAAGCCGTTGTTGAGAGTCCCCTGGCTTTGAAAAACCCAGAATGTGGAAACCCAGATGTTGCCTGGGTATGGATGTAATGGTTGGACAGTTTGGAAATCTGTCTACTTGATGTTTCTGTCTTGATAATTATGCCTGTATACTTTGAGGTTCAGGGTGCTGACCTTTTCTCCTGAACAAGGTAAATGATATATGTCTGACTGATTAAAGTAAGCTTGTTAACCCATTTTGAGTTGCTTTCCTTTAACAAAGCAGATCCAAGAACCTGTGGTAGCTGCAAACCCTGAGGACGCTTGGGGTGCTTGCTGCTACACCATCTCCTTGCCTGGAAGAATATGTTCAGTTTTGCTGGATAGGTGATCCTTGGTTGTAACCCAAGTTCTTTTACCTTGTGAAAAATCATATTCCATTTCCTCTGATCTTTCAGTGTAGAAGCTGCCAAATCCTGTGCAATCCTCACTGTGGTTCCAAGATATTTGAATTGTTTCCTTCTGGCTGCTTGTAGTATTTTCTCCTTTATCTGATAGTTCTGGAGTTTGGCCACAACATTTCTCGGACTTTTTAATTTGGGATCTCTTTCAGGAGGTGACCAGTGGATTCTCTTGATTTCTATTTTACCCTCTGGTTCTAGTATCTCAGGGCATTTTTCTTTGATGAGCTCTTGGAAGATGTTGTCCAGGCTCATTTTTTCATCATGATTTTCTGGTAGACCTATGATTCTCAGATTCTCTCTCCCAGATCTGTTTTCCAGGTCAGTTATTTTTCCATTGAGATATTTTACCTCTTTTTCTAATTTTTCATTCTTGATGTTTTGTTTGACTGATTCTTGGTTCCTCATAGAGTTATTAGGTTCAATTTGGCTGATTCTAATTTATAGCGAAATATTTTCCTCGGTTAGCTTTTGAAGCTCCTTTTCCATATCACACATTTTTCTTTTCAAGGAGCTATTTTCTTCATTGTAATGTTTTTCTAATTTTGCAATCTTGATTTTAAAAGAATTATTCATTTTATCTCCTATCTCTCTAATTTGGTTTTCAAAGTTCTTTTTGAGCTCATCTAAGAATGCTTTCTATGCTTGAGACCAGTTCCCTGTTGAGGCTTCAGTTGTGGGTGTGGAGGGTGTGGAGTCAACACTGTCTCCCTATGAATTTGGTTCCTCCCATTCACAGTAGTAGGACTCCAGAGTCTTTGTCTTTGCAGTCTGCTTTTTATTCATTTTGAGGCACGGCCCTACCCAGGCCTTTCCTCTAGGGTTCCCAAGCCTTTACTGTTTAAAGTTTTGCTTTGGGGCAATAATTACTATGTTTTCAGGGTTGGGGGGGGGGAGGATTGGAGCAGCCGGGGTTCACTCTTACATCCTGGTACCTGGAAATCCAGATAGGGCCCCTGTCATCTTCTGGGCCTCTGCATCAGCCCCCGATGTCTTCCGGCCCTCTGCCAACCCTGTCACTTTCTCAGGTTCTATCTTTTCCTTGAATCATCTCCACAGACTGCCTCAACTCCCTTATGTCCCACTCAGTTTTCAATCCTTTGCATTCCAGCTTTGGGGCTCCACCACTACCCAAGACTGTTTTCTCTGATGTTACCAATGTTTCCTACCTATATCTGATGGTCTTTTCTCAGTTCTAACCTTCTTAATCATTCTGTCATTTTTCACATTTTCGACCATCACCTCCTACAGAATATTCTCTCCTCTCACTACTCTCTGGGTTTTCTATCTAGCTCACAGATTCCTCTCCATCTCCTTTGCTGGATCACAATCCATCACCCACCTCCTAAGCATCAATGTCCTTCAAGTCTCTATCCTTGGCCCTCTTCTCTCTACCCAGTGATGATCTCATTCATTCCCAAGAATGCAATTGTTTCTCTATAGATGAAAATAGTTAACATCCATATAGTGTTTAAGGCTTACAAAGTCTATCATTTCATTTGATCATCATAACAAACTTAGGAAGAAGGTGCTATTGCTATCCCCAATTTACGGATGAGGAAACTGAGGCTGAGTGAAATTAAGAGAGACAACCAGATTCACACAGCTAATAAGTGTGTGAGGCAGGAATTGAACTCAGGTCTTCTCTCAGTCTACTACAACACTTAGCTACAGTATGACCTCCAAATATGCGTATCCTACCCTAACCTTTTCCCTGAACCATAGTGCAATATTGTCAGCTTACTGCTAGATTTTACCCACATTATTTCCAAGTCATTCAGGGTCACATACCTGGGAGTCATCTTTAACTTTTCCTTCTCCCTTACCACAAATTTTCCCTCAGGTGCCAAGTCTTAGCAATTCATCATTTCTCCTGTCTGTTCCTTTTCCCCTATTCACATGGCTACTGCTCAGGTTCAAGGCCTCATTATCTCTCACCTTGTCTAATTGGGTCTCTCTGCTTCCAGTCTATCCCCTCTCCAGATTAACCTCAGAACAACTTTCAGAATCCCATTCCTAAGGCACAGGTTTGACGAGCTCATTCTCCCACTCAAAAACCTTCAGAAGC
>NW_027185698.1:38610112-38616258 GCF_028583685.1 Petaurus breviceps papuanus
CCTGAATTCAATGCCCTATCACCTTCTTCCATATCTTTGCACAGGTTGGGATTGTATACCCCATGCTTGGAATATATCTCTTAAAATCCTACTCTTCCTTCAAGGTTCAGGTCAGGACCCATAGGGTTTCCCCTAATCCCTTCAGTTGTTGGTACCTCCTCTCATCTCCAATCATCTTGTACTTGCTGATGTTTCTGTGTGTATATGTTGAAGCTCCATTCCCCAATACACTAAGGAATGTCAGTGTCTTGCTTTTATCCCTCAATCTGTAATGCTTTAGCATATGTCCTGCAGAGTAGACCTTTAATATTTGTGACACAAACATTTGTTTATTGAATTCTTGATTAATTGAATAACTAAGATTTCAAGTATAAGTGATTGGGAATGAACAGAAATGAGCATATTTGGAGGGAGAAGAGGAGGACGTTCAGTCTGGGACATTTGGGGTTTGAGGCATGGCAGGACACCTATGTAGAAATACTATAGCTGAAGAGTTTTGACTAGGATTCAGGAGAATGGTTAAGGCTGGATATGTTGATATGGAGCTACCTGTATAAATGTAATTACTGAATCCATGGGAACAGATATGACTACAAGGTTCTGGAGAGAAGAATTGGCTCAGGATAGAGCTTTGGAGGCCTTCCATGCTTAAGAGGCAGGAGATGGATGATGAATCAGGGAAAAAAAGAGCAACCAAATAGATAGGAGGGAAACCATTAGGGAACGGTGCCACAGAAATTAAGGAAAAGCAGAATATATGAGAGGAGGAGACAGGAAAGTGCTGAGAGCTACAAAAGTACTAAATAGCATTAAGACTGAGAAAAGCTTCAAATGCAGCAAATAAATTATCATTGGTAACTTAACCTCTGGAAAAGCCGTTTCAATAGAGTGATTAGGTATGGACAAGGAATGACCAGGGAAGAAGTGAAGGTAATAAATTCTAGGAGTCTGGCAGTGGATTAGAGAAAACATATTGTCAATAGTTTAAGGGAATAGCAAGGTTTTTCTGTTTGTTTTTAAATAAGTGAAACAAAAAAGTTACTGACTAGAAGAAAGTTCCCATACATAACAAACTATTTCTAGGAGTAATGTTTATGTTTGCAAAGAATGGAAACAAAGTGGATACCCATGGTCTGGGGAATGGTTTAACAAATTGTTGTATGTGAATGTAATGGATTATTATTATACTGTAAGAAATGATGAATATCATAAATGCAGAGAGGTGTGTGGCCAGGTGGCACAGTGAGTAAAGCGCCTGCCCCGGAGTCAGGAGAACCAGAGTTCAGTTCCAGCCTCAGACACTTAACACCCACACCCAAACCCACACCCACACCCACACCCACAAAACTAGCCGTGTGACCTTGGGCAAGTTACTTAACCCCAATTGCCCTCCAAAAGGCAATAAATAAATAAATAAATAAATGCAGAGGCAAGGCAAGATTTCTCTGAATTAATGCAGTGGAGAAAGCAGAGTCAGGAAAATAATACACAATGACTACAGCAAAATAAATAGAAAGAACAACCGGAAAACAATGAAAAGTGGATGCTACAAAATGACAAAGAATGAACATGGCTCTAAGAGGAGAAGAAACCCTGCCCTACACTGCTGAGGAGGTGGGAGGTCCGCCCCTCTCGCATAATGCAAGTTGTGCTTTTTTTGTTTGTTTTGTTTTTCCCCAGACATTTTTGAGGTAATGCTGATTTTTTTACTTCTTTTTAAAAAATATTATTTGTTATATGGTCTTCATATCAATCAGTTGTCAAGTCCTATCATTTCCACCATTATAGAAACTTTCACGTACACCCCGTTCTCTCCTCTGGCACTGCCACCCCCCAAAGTACAGGACCTCACCACCTCACATCTGGACTATCTATCCTGCACTCACTTGTCAGATCGTTTTTCTCTAAGCACAGGTTTACCTAGGTCACCCCTCTATTCAACAAACTCCAGCGGTTCCCTAAGACCTCCAGCTTCAATATAAAATCCTCTGGTTTTTAAAGCCCTTCATAACCTGCTCCCTCCCTCCCTCCTGATCTTTCCAGTCCTCATGACTCCTCTCCATGTGTTTGAGCCAGTACCATTGGCCTTGCTGTTCCTCAAACATGGCACTCCATCCCCCAAATAAACATTTTTAAAAATTGCCTCCCATGCCTGGAACTTTCCCTCTCTATCTCTGCCTGCTGGCTTCCTTAGTTTCCTTGCCAAAAAGTCCCTGTTAAAATCCCATCTTGTGCAAGAAGTTTTTCCTTGTCCTCCATAATCTTTGTATCTTCCCTCTGAGATTATCTCCAATGTATCCGGGATCTAGTCTGTAAAGTCATTTTCGTGTATGTCCCCCCCATTACACTACGAGTTCCTTGAGAGGAAGGGATGTTGGGTCTGTTTTTTGTTTTTTTTTTCTTTTCTTTGTATTCTGAGGGTGTGACACAGTGCTTAATATGAAGTAAGCACTTAATAAATGGTCATCAACTGACCTCTTGCAACTTTGACATTCTATGTTTATTGGAGAAGGGTCAAAGGAAATGCTTGGAAAGTGACTATAGTGGGAGGTGGGGTAGCAGGAAATAACTACTCAAAAAAATTAGAGAAACTGAGATTGTTTGACCCAGAAGAGAGAAAGCTGACAGATGTCTGAGTACAAGGCTTCAAGTTAATCAAGAGCTGTTACAGGGAAAAGATGGGGTCAGTCGTTCTCCCTTTCCAAAGGGTTCTCCAATATCCAAATAGATTTGTGCTTGCATGTGGGTGTACTCTCCATAATGCAGAATAGAAGCCATCCAACTCGGGCCCATCCTCTGCACAACTCTTGTCCTTGTGCTCCCATAATTTCAGATAAAAGGCATGAGGGAGGGGAATAGGAATGGCTGCATATGCCATTAAATGGGGCAGATAGTAAGTGCTTCGCATGCATTTAGAAATCTTGTCTGCAACAAGTCTCATATATGATCCCTTCTCTCCACTCACACAACCACCACCCTGGTTCAGATCCTCATCACTCCTCTCCAGGACTAGATCAATAATCTTCTCAAGACTAAGATTCTATCCCTTTGTCTGCAAGAAATCTTTGCCAGTCCCTCAGCTGCTAGTGCCTTCCACTCTGAGGCCACCTTCCAGTTACTCCGTATGTAGCTTGTAATAGCCTACTTATTTACATACTATGCCCCCATTAAAATGTAAGCTTCTTAAAAGAAAGGGCTGTTTTAACTTTTCTGTGTACCCCCCAAAATTAGCACAGGGCTCAGTTTAATATGCTTAGTAAGTGATAATTTATTGATTCATAGAACTGATACTCTGATTTTTAAAGATTGTGGCAACTGAAATTTGCTGCCATTTCCTGAGAGAGGAATATGGGATATGAGAAGTTATTGGGTTTTAGGAGCGGTTGCAGAAGCCAAGGACCAATGGCAATAGCAGAAAGCTATGTGATCAAAAAACCCTCCTACCTGGGAAGACTTGCTCACCTTGGGTGTATCTAAAGGCAAGCTCCTCCTCAAAAACTATAGGAAGACAAACCACAGGGAAGGAAATAAAAGGGTAAGAAGTTCACTAAACGGGAAAAGCTCTTCATAATGACCCTGTGAAGGAGGCAGGACAGGTAGGTAGCCCTGACCCCCATTCTATAGATGAGTGAAGCTCATAAATCTTCAGAAACCTGGTCATGGTTGCATTGCTAGGAGATAGTGGAAATCAATCCTAGATCTCCTGACTCCAAGTCTAGGGCTCTACATAATAATGATAGTAAGAATAATGATAGCTAGTATTTACACACTGCTTTAAGGTTTGCAAGGTGTTTTACAAATGTTATCTCCTTTTATCCTTACTTTACTCCACTTTAGATAATGTTGAAACAGGCAGAGCAGATGTAGATGGATGCCTACAGAATATTTTTTAAGCCCCTCATGCTCTAAAATGTCTCTCCCATTGCCTGCTTATGACACTTGAAATTCTACCATTTGAGATGCATTCTTTTGGATGTTTAAGAATTCTGAGGCTCTAATAGTCAAAGGAGTGGTTAAGAGTCAAACAGAGGAGCTGAAGCCAAGGGTCCAATCCTGTCACAAACTAATTAAGTTTGATGATCCTTAATTGTAATAGCTGGCCCATTGACAACCGAGGGAACTTCTGAGAAACGTCAACTCAGGAGGAAAAAAAGCATCTGGAGCTATTTGGACATCTCCTGGAAAGGGAATTTGTGTGGTTCAGATGCTTGATGGAGAGAACCTGCAACAGTCTGGTGGAGGAGATCACAGGGCATGAAAGTCTTCAGAGCAGCCCAGGTTCACCCACCAGGCAATTTGGCAATCATGCCTTCTTGGCTGGTAGCCACGGCCCCTCTGGGTATCCCAAAGAAACTGTACTTCACAAGATCTGAATAACCAGAGGCAGGGGGAGAAGGGGAGGGGTCTTCTGACCCCTGCTCATGATAAATTTCTGGGATGCTTTGGATCCAGGTGTATTTGGTGAGCCACTGTCAGGAGATCTGGGCACTTCAGGGCTAGGAGATGAAGTGAGAGGGTGGAATGTGATGTTGTGCCCCTTTACCAGTTGCTGTTATTGGGGGAAACAGTTAAATAAAGAACTAGCTGATTATGCCTGGTATCCAATTTAGCTTGACCATATAGTGTGGGAAAGGGAATAATGTACAACGAGGCTGGAAGGGGTTGGGACCAGGTTGTGAACGGTTTCAAAGCAACAGGGAAGACCATATTTCTCCCTAGAGGCAAGATAAAGCTACTGAAATTTGATTAGAACTATGACAAACCAGGTAAGAGGTGATGAGGGCATGAAGTGGATGGAATCTGTGTGAGTGGAGAGAAGGTGACATATGACAGAGGTGGAAATAGCAAGTCTTGGAATGAAATAAATATGTAAGATGGAGAAATGGAGTAAATACGTAAGATGAGAGGGAGTAAGGAGGCAAGGATGTATTGAGGTTTCAAGTCAAGGTGACTGGAGGATGATGATGACCTTGATGGTAATGGGAATGTTTGGAAGAAGGGAAGCATTTGGGGGAAAGATGAAGTCTGTTTTGGACTTGTTGAGTTTGATATGCTTACAGGACACCCAGTTTGAAATCCCAAAGGGCAGTTGCAGATGAGGTACTGAGCACAGGAGTTTCTAGGTCTGAATGTATTTGGGTGTCATCAGCACAGAAATGAAAATTAAACCCTTGGATGCTAATGAGGTTAGCAAGTGAGAGAATCTAGAGAGCAAAGAGAAGGGCAGCCAGGACAGAAATTTGGGGTTTGTCCATAGTTGAAGTAAGCAATGTTATATACTCAGAATTCCTAACCTTAACAAAGAAGAAATGAAGGGCAGGCACACATTTTGAAAAATGCTTTTAGAAGTGAATAGTCAGTAGACAGATTAGACTGTGAGATCCTCGAGACCAGGAACTGTCTTTTGACTTTCTTTGTATTCCTAAAACATAGTACAGTACCTGGCATATAGTAGGCATTTAATAAATATTTAATGACCGACTGAATGAGTTACAAGAAACAGAGGCAGTTCTCATCTTGCCTTTTAATGAATTTAGCACAAAATGAATAAGTCTGAGTTGGAGTCTTGTCTACTGCCACAATATCTAATGATAACAAATTGTCTTCTAGTACAGGATACACACATCCTATTAAGGAAATTCAGAGCAACTCTGTACTTTGTTATGAACTCAGGGATATGGTTTACGTTACCAAACCATTTAATTGGTAATATAAGTAAGACGCAGTCATATTATTTCAATATGTGAAAGTCAGAAATATGAGCATCTGGGCTTGGTGAGTTTGAGGTTAGCACAATGCAGCAAGAAAGAAGAGGGAGGGGAAATTGAATAAGTGTTTACTAAGTACCTACTATGTGTTAGTCACTGAGCTAAGAGCTTTGCAAACATTATCTCAATTAATTCTTACAACAACTCTGGGAGGTAGGTGCTGTTATTTCCCTCATTTTACAGTTGGAAAAAGTGAGGCAGAAGTTAAGTGACTTGTCCAGGGACAGACAACTAGTGTCAGAGGTCACATTTGAACTTGGGTCTTCCTGACTCCAGGCCCAGAGTTCTATCCACTGGCACCACCTAGCTGCCTCTAAAATAGTTTGAATAATATCTATCTATCTATCTATCTATCTATCTATCTATCTATCTATCTAT
>NW_027185698.1:38616268-38625015 GCF_028583685.1 Petaurus breviceps papuanus
TATCTATCTATCTATCTATCTATCTATCTATCTATCTATCTATCTATCTTTGTCTATCTATCCATCTATGTATCTATCTTTATGTATGTATATATGTATGTATGTATCTATATATCTATCTATTAATCAACTGTGTAAGGACAGAATGAAAGAAATATAGATGGAAAAGAGTCCATTTGAAAAAGACCATGTTCACATGAGGTTTCAGTGCCTTCAAGTTCAATGAAAGTCACATGACTCACATTGTCTTAGGCAGCCTTAACAGGTTATCATGATTAAATTCCATTAGTGTTCAAAGGGAGAGAATAGTCCAGGTAAGACCCTTTTTAAAGTATTTTGACCAGTTCTGGGACCCAGTTTTGGAGGGCATGTTGAAAAGCTGAAGATAATCCAGAAAGTACCAACCAGAATGCTCAAGGGACTTTGAAATCATTCCTCTGAGGACCATTTGAAGGAATGCGGAATCTTCTGCCAAAAGAAAAGAAAAACCAGGGCCATGGAAACATGACAATTCTTTAAATATCTGAAGGGATGACATCTTGAAGAGGTGTTATTGGAATCATTCTGTGTGGCAGAACTAGGACCAACCAGTGAAGGGATCAGATTTTGGCTCATGTAAGAGAAAAACCTCCCAACCAATGGAGATGCCATTGGAAGTGATAACCCTCCCCATCACTATACCAAGTCCCCAAGATGTACAGTCCCTGATCCTATTCATTCCAATGACTTATTTCTCTTGGATCCAGTCTGACACTCAATTTTCCATGCAGAGACCAAAGGAAGCTCAGAGACTTCCTACTGTGACATAGAATTTTACAGCTTTCCTATCCTGTTCCTTACCTCACCCCACCCCTATACTAATGCTGCTGTTCATCCTTCATACCAATACTGGTGATGCTAGATAGGTGGGCGCCAAGACCTAGAACACAGCCAAAGCCCCCATGATATACCCTCACTCCTACTGAGATTTCAAGCACCCATGAGGCTACAGATCCCAGCTTTCCTTAACTCATTCACAGTCTTTTAAAACTTTGCCCAAGATTCTGCTTCTCTCTCTTAACCCATGCCAAACAGCCTCTTCACCTTCTGTCCTCTGTATCCCTCTCAATCCTACTGTTGTTCCTGAACTGACCCATCCACTCTGACCCCATGACCAGCTCGCAGTCTATTTTTTTTTTTTTGCCATACTTAATTATTAGGTCTATCACCAAGCTTCTCATTAACCAAAAAAGAGAGTATGTCCTCATGCCTCTTAAATACACCTAGGGCAGGGGCATAATGGGTGGCTATTTGCCAATAAGCCCCAAGCCTTCAGTGCAGTAAACTCAGCTTGCATGGAATCCAGATGACCATTTGTCAGAGATATCGTAGGGAGCCTCATGCAACAGGCAAGGAAATGGAAGGATCTGAGCATCTATGAATCTATTGTTGGGAAAATATCAACACATGTTGACATGGAACTAGGATAATTTATACAATAACAAGGCTGTAAAGACAAGCAACTTTGAAAAGACTTAAGAACTCTGACCAAGGAAATGACAACCTTGACTCCAGAGGACTAGTGATGTTCTGTGCTACCCACCTCTTGGAGTGAAGTGATGCATTCATGTACAAAATGAGACATACATTTTTTGAAGGCATGGTCAATGCAGGAATGACTCTGCATATTTGTTACAAGGGTAAATGAATTCTTGGCAAGAAAGAATTTCTCTAATCCTTAGCACACCTAGCCCTGCCCAGCATTGGGCTGAGCTTGTAAGACCAAGATCAGATGATTTTAGGGTCAAGGGTGAAAACAGGGTGTGCAGGAGCATGCATGACTATGGAAACTGAGGGGGTGGGGTGGGGCGGAAACCTTGTTTGATCAAGGACCACAAGGGGTCATTCAGCTTAAAGCCTGCTCCACCCTTGCAGGGCAGACAAGCCTCAGCTGGGCCAACAGAAATGCAGCTTCATAAAGAGGCCTCACACTGGGATGGAAAAAGTTGTAATGACCTGCCCTCAGCAGGACATTCCTTTTAAGCTGATTTTCCCCTGGGGTTTGGGCTGAGCCATTGCTTAATTCCCCTTTGTGACCAAGGGCAGACCAGGGTCAAGAATATATTAGGACAAAGAACAAAGCTCAGTGGCAGGGCCTTACCAATGGTTTATCCTCCTTAGCACTAGGCACGAATCACAAAGCTGCAGACAATCACGTGATTGGACAATGGTCGGTGTGTGTGTGTGTGTGTGTGTGTGTGTGTGTGTGTGTGTGTGTGTGTGTGTGTATACGGTGAATGAACAAAAGTAGATGCTGTGTGTCTTATGGGACCCACACACCTCAGAAAATGGTAAAAATACTGGCATCTACAGGCTAGTATGTGCGCATATACATATAAGTACACATACATATTCACATTAACAGGTAGGCTCATATGGGTATAAATACCTAGCTACATTTATGTGTAGATGAATACATAAGTATGTACACAAATGTACTATAGCTGCCTATGTGTGTACATGAACGTATGTATATGTGAATGTGTAGATATACACAGATAGATACAAATAAACATCCATATATATGTAGATGCATAGGTATATACAAACATAATGAATACATAGAAACACACATGTATATACACATGCATACACATATATGTAAGACTAAGAACATATTTGTGTGTAGACATATGCATGTTTATGTGCATGTATGCTTGCACAGACCCACATTTATACACATGTAGCTATGGGGCAGTGTGTATAGCATTGTGCAATACACATATAAAATACATGCATATTCTTCTACATGTGTGTAGGTATGTGAAAATTTACACATATTCTAAATATATGTATACACAGTCCTAGTATTTTGGCCATTATCAATCATATAGAAAACAGGCTCCCTTTTCCATGTAGTCAAGGGTTCATTTCATTGTTTCAATGTTTCACAAGGAGTTTACTTTGGAGAAGTCTTTGTGATGTAAAGAACCAGCAGAGCTGGGTTTGAACCACCACCACTTACTAGCTGTGTGAGAGGTGAGGGACCTCACTTCTTCCAGGCTGCGTCCTCTTCTTGGATTGTCGTTCTTGTTGGAGGTATGGTGTAGGGATCTGTGACTTCACTGAAATTGAATTCCCAGTGAGGAGACTTCCCTTTATAAAACAGATCAGCTGTAGTCTAGTTTCTAGGCTTAGGGAATCACCTGGGGCACTGAGATATGAATTGCCTTGCCCATCCATTATTATCCAGTCAACATACACCCAATGAAAAACTTATCATGGGATCATGATAAAAGATGTTAGAGGATATGTACCGTGTTTCCCCGATAATAAGACACTGTCTTATTAATTTTTTGGACAGAAAAACACCAGAGGGCTTATTTTCAGGGGAGGGCTTATTTTAATGAACATTGACAGTAATTTTAATAAACAGGTAAATGTGAACAAAAAAATGTACCTTTATTCAATAATGAATTCAATAAAGAACAGGATGACGCACTCACTGCTGCAGCTCTGGTTGGATGCAGCTCGGAGCGCGGCGTGCGTTTCACTGCGGAGGGGTACGGTGCATACAGAGGGTACCGTAATGTAGGGTGTAGCGCAGGGGATCACCTTCACTACAGTAGCACTCTCAATAGGGCTTATTTTAGGGGGAGGGCTTATTTTAGAGGAATCTTACACAGTGAGGGGAGGGCTTATTTTCGGGATAGGTCTTATTATCGGGGAAACACGGTAGTTCCAATTACCTCATTTTACAAATGAGGAAACTGAGGTTTATAAAAGTTAAGTTGCTTGGTCAGGGTTACACATCAGGCAAGAGACTGGCTTGAAACTGTGACCTCTACACTCTAAAGTCAGTCCTCCATCTACCTACACCATGATGCAAGAATAATTAGTTGAGACAGAAAGCTACTAGCTAGCCCCATTCCTGTGAGGAGTATTTTTGGAAAAACAGTGGAAAAATCACCCCAAGTGAAAAGTGGGGGTATGTGATGATCTGCTTTAGAGAAACAGGCATCTATTTCAATAAAAACATGAATTCATTGTAGTATTCAATTTTGTAAAAAAAAATAAAAAGTCAACTTTTAGGCTTCAGTGGAATAGAAAGTGAGGCTGGTGGCTTTGCATAGCCTTCCTCACTTAAATCCAATTCACTCGCAGGTCATGGCATCCCCTCCCTGATGTCATGGTTCTCTCCATGAAGGAAGGACAAACAACACCAACAAGAGCAACGGTTGCCTAACAGGAACTAAATGCACAACAGGGGCCAGTTACGTGATACGCGCCCGTCTCTCCCTCCGGGACAGCGTGAATCACAACATGCTGGCTCCTTCACTTGGCTCTGCTTCTCAGGTGTTTTTATTATTTATAGCTCAGGGTGATTCCAATTCTTCCACTCTTCCATCATGACCATTTGATCTGCAGGACTCTGCAGCTGGAGGCCCCACTTGCCCATTGATCAAAGCGGATGACCTAATACCTTCCCCTTTCCTCTTAACTACCACAAGCGTAATAAAGAAGAGTTAGAGGCAAAGAGAAATGCCTTTAACATCTAGCAAGTGATTCCTGTGGATTTCTACTCTGAACTCCCCAGCACTTGTGGTCTGCCCCTTGTACTCAGTGGTCCATCTAGGGTTGTCTTAAATTATTGCACTACTTACTGTCCCCCATCCCAGGAAACATTTTGGGATCCAGTCTTCCTCAGGTCTTATATATTACTTAGGATATGTTTTGTTTGTATATTTAGTGTATAAGTAGTATATATGTGTATATATCATATATACACATATACATACAGATATGTATTATATGTGTATATGTATATATGATTTGTTTCCAATAGAATGGAAGAGCAGGGACTGCCCATTTTCATGTGTGTTTGTTTTCCCAGAGCTTAGCACAGTGCCTGGCCCACTGTAGGCATGTAGTCATTCATACAGTAAGCATTTATTAAGAGATACACGAACAGTTTTGTACTGTTATAATAAATATTATATTCATTATATGTAAATATATAACATATAAATATATATTTATATAAAATATAAATATAATAAAATAATATCAATAATAATAATTATTTTTACGAGCTATTTCCCCTTGCAGGCCAGGGGCTGTTTTATTTATCTTTGCATCTACCACAGCTGTGGTATCACATAAAGAACCTGAAACCCAGTCCAAATCAAAGCTCTGCTGCTTGTTATCCAACTAACTCTGGGTGATACGACCGGCTGAGGTTTATAAAGCACATTGAATGAAGCAAAAAGCTTTACATACATCATTTCATTTGGTCTCCACTATTACAAGCCTATGAAGTGGGTAATGTCCTTATTGTCCCTCTTACATATCAATCCAAGCAGCATTTACTATGCTTTTACCATGGGTCAGCTGGCATTGCCCCATGAGACAAAATGGCAGATGGCAAACAGCAAAGCTGAGGGTCAGATTCAGACTTCTACCTCCAAACCCAGTGCCCTTTCTACTAGGCCACAGCTGTTAGTGTCACCTTTCTATACCTCAGTTCCCGTAAAATGAAGGGATTGGGAAATAGTCACTGTAGCATTTTTGTGGTAGCAAAGAATCAGAAAAAATATGTGACTTCCTTTTGATTGGGCAATAGTAACCTCTGAAACACCTATTTCAATAAAACTATGAATAGCCTCTTGCAGGCCACTCATGAAGGTCTCACAGTCATTTCCTTCACACTTACCATTAAGTGCTACTTGATCTTTATTATGGTAGCTACACTGGGAATCAAGAAAACTCATCTTCCCGAGTTCAAATCTAGCCTCAGACACTAGCTAGTTGTATGATCCTGGGCAAGTCACACAAGGCAAAATATCTGTCAACCAGGGAGCCCTAGTCATTAACAGAACATTGAAGACCAAGTAAAACGACTTACAAACTGTGGGCAGGTCACAATCTTCCCCCTCCCCCCAACCCTACCTCCAATGAGATATTTGTAAAAAGCACTAAGCAGAGCACCTAGACCAGGAGTGGGGAACCTGCAACCTCAAGGTCCTCAAGTGACTTGAGGATTTGGTCAGAGGGCTGCACTTGAGGACCTGGAGGTCACACGTGGTTCCCCACCCCTGACCTAGATGTAATAGGCCTTGAATAATAAGCACTATATGATAGGTATTATATAAATATTTATTCCCTTCCTCTCCTCCTCCATGCCTCAATTTCTATATCTACAAAAAGACAGGCAGACTAAATGGTTCCTAAGGCCTCTTCCAGCCCTGACATTCAGTTTTCAAAAGCCCTTCCATTTCTAATATTCTATGATCTAATTCTACTTCTTGCCTTCCCCTTAACCAAAAAAAATTTTTTAAAGGGATTTGGTCTGAACCATCCCTCTTACTGGTATGAAAGAAAAATAGAATGGAGAACATTAGTCTTGGGCTAAGTCAGAGAAAGGTCACACTCCAGGAAATATTTTTTTTTTTTTTTTGTGGGACAAGAGGAGCAAATTAGGCTTGGATTTCGGGAAGAAGGAAGGAAGCAGGAATGTGGTGTGGGTGTGAAATCTGATCACAAATATAAAAAGTGGCAGGCATTCAGGTTTTCCAAAAATAATCAACTAGTGTAGTAAAGCAGACCGATGTGCATTACATGTGTGTCAGTTTAGTGCACTGAAGTAAATTGAAGCCAATGATTAATTTATCTGTTCTGAAAGAGGAAAATCCATTAAATTTATGTTTTTAAAAATATGTGTGATGTAGTCAATTTCATTTTGCTTGTCTCCTGTTTTTACCCTTATGTTCCAACAGGCACCAAGCAATTCCTTCTTTAACTTGTCAATATAGAGTAGCTAACATTTCCCCCAATAAGGTTTTTTTTTTTTTTGCCTTTTGGAGGGCAATTGGGGTTAAGTAACTTGCCCAAGTTTACACAGCTAGTTTTTTTGTGTGTGGGTGTTAAGTGTCTGAGGCTGGAACCAAATTTGGGTCCTCCTGACTCTGGGGCTAGCGCTTTACTCACTGCACCACCTAGCCGCCCCCCAATCAATTTTTTTAAACTATGATCATTTTATAACCATAGAGTCCTCTATATAGAGAATTTAGATTTCTCTATTATACACAAACATACCTCTGCTCCTTTTCTGAAAAGTGATATTAATTAACTTGATGTAAAATTGAGTAAATGGATTTTTATATTTGATATGATACAAAATCAAGTCAATCTATTTTTTATATTTAATTATGTAGAATCAAGTAAATGTATTTTTATATTTATGACATAAAATTAAATAAATGTATTTTTGTATTTGATGACATGAAATGAGATAAATGTATTTTTATTTGATATAATATAAAATCAAGTAAATGTATCTTAATGTTTAACATGATATAAAATCAAGTAAATTTATATTTATAAATGTATTTTTAAAAGACAATTATGATGTTAAAAAATGTCCATTTTGTTAGAGTTTCCTATAAATTCAGAACTGTTGGAATAAAGCATTTAAATGGTAGCACCTATAAACACATATGTGTATATATACATATATGTATATATGTGTATGTATTTTCCCCCAGATTTATTATATCTTCATTATATGTTCACGAGAAGATGACTGTTGTAGTGGAGAAAGCAAGCACTAGACCATAGTTACACCATGGGTTTAAGTTCTGCCTCTGACATTTACTAGCTATTTGATCTGACCTTGGACCAGTAATATCTCATATGATTTAGAGCTGGAAGAGATCTCAGAGGCAAACGAGTCCAACCTCCTCATTTAACAGAGGAGGAAACTGAAGCCCAAAGAAATGAAGTGGTTTCCCTGTCACAGAGGTCATCAGCACAAGATCTGGGAAGGCTGGTGACAAGCTGGAGAGCTTTCAGAGGAAGACAACCAGGTAGAAGGTCCTCAAGATTATGCCTCACGAAGATCCTTAGAGGGAACTAGGGATGCTTAACCTGTGGCAGAAAAAAACTAGACAGCTGTTTTGAAGTGTCTGAGGGGCTGTCATATAGAAAGGGGGATTAGTTTTGTTCTGCTTGGCACCAAAAGGAAAAACTAGGAAATGCATGGAAATTGTGAAGACATAAATTTAAATATGGTGTAAGGAAGCAATCAGAGCTGCCCCAAAGGGAGATGTGCTCCTTCTACTGCTAGTGGCTTACCCGTCACTGTAGGATCTTTAAGCAAGGACTTCAAAAAAACACTTTTTCTGCTATAAAGTGGATTCTCAATATCAGAGATTTAAAACTAGAAACAACTCAGAGGTTATTTATTCCAACCCCTTCATTTTACAGATGAGGAAACTGAGGCTCGTGGAGGTTAGATGATTTCCCTAATGTCACACAGGTTACAAGCAGTAGAAGCAAAACTAGACCCCAAGTTCTCTGATGCCCTGTTCTTTCCACTGTACTGTCCAACCCCCCATTTGGTCAGGTATAGATTGGACTGGATGTTCTAAAATGGATGAATGAAAAAAAAGATTGATGAAACAGTAAATCTTGTTTGTCTCACTGATGGAAGACGGTGGTGCTGGTGGTAATGGTAGTGGTAATAGTGGTGATGATGGTAGTGGTAGGAGTGGTGTTGGTGGTGATAGAGATGATAATGATGGTGATGACATTGATGGTGGCAGTGATGGTAGCGGTGCTGGTGTTGACAGTAGTGGTGACAGTGATGGTGGTGGGAGGAATGGTGTGTCCCTGTTTCTACAACATTTGAAATCCCCTCCAAATCTGAAATGCTCTCATGGATACTGTGATTCTGAAACTACTGTCCTTTCTTGACTCTGAACTTTATT
>NW_027185698.1:38625025-38680298 GCF_028583685.1 Petaurus breviceps papuanus
TGCTAATATCTACCATTATGATGACAGTAAGAGCGCTATAGAAATGTCTATGATTGCTAATATTTACCATTAGGATGACAGTAAGAGCGCTATAGAAATGTGTATGATTGCTAATATTTACCATTATGATGACAGTTGTGGTTGTGCAAAGCAATTCTAATTTGCCTCTCAATGACCTCTCCTCACTCTCACAAAGCCCTAGATGATTCTGGCATGATCCTTTACAAATATCCTTTCTTCCTTCTCTCATCTTCCTCATCTTTCTTCCAATGCAATCACTCAAGATGGAACTTAATTCATTATTTTAGGTTCCTGGGAAAGGAAAAGGACACTTACCATGGTCTATGGATTAAACATTTCCTAACTTCCCCGATCTGGAATCATCTCTGAATGAAAATTACCTAATTTGTCTTATCCAAAGAGGAAAAAAAAAACCACCAGTCTGGTTTATTAGTAAGAGCAGTGACTAAATCAAGACTCACAATTCTGTCTAGTCCCAACTCTATCTCTATTTACTATGTGATCTTGGGGAATCCCTCTTCTATCACTTCAGGTTTTTGATATTTAAAATAATGAAGTTAGACTCTATGATTTCTAAGATCTTTTACAGCATGAAAAGAGTGTATGATCCTGTTTCACCAAAATAGTTAAGACCTCATGATGAAGTGAATAGAGCCCTGAATTTCAAACTGGAAGATCCAATATTCAAAGGCTTGTCTCAAAGACTTACTGATGGTGTCAACTTGGGCAAAGAATTCACTTCTCTATGCCTCTGTCTCCTATGAATGATCTTGTTGAGGATGATGTTGAAGGTGCCTTGAATTCCCAGTAGTCTGAGTCCAAGAGGATTATTTGTTATTGATCAAGTAATTTTTCAGTCCTGTCCAACTCTTCATGACTGTATTTGGGGTTTTCTTGGCAGAGATACTGGAGTGGTTTGCAAGTTCCTTCTCCAGTTAATTTTCCAGATGAGGAAACTAAGGCAAACAGGGTTAAGTGACTTGCCCAGGGTCACATAGCTAGTAAGTGTCTGAGATAGATTTGAACTCAAATAGAGAGTCTTCCTGACTCCAGGCTCAGCACTCTATACACTATATCACCTAGCTGCCCAAGAGGATTATTTAGTTTTTATATAATCTGAAACACAGGTAGTGCCCTGGAAAGAACATTGGATTTGGAGGTCCAGAGACCCAACTCAGGCATACTGCTTCCCTAATTTTCAATTCCTCATCTATCAAACAAGAATGATGATATTTGTACTAAATGCCTTCCATAGTTGTTGCAGGGAAAACAAGCTTTAAGGTGCAAACCCTAAGGTACTCTAGAAATATAAACAATCAGTTGAATGGTTAAAGAGTCTTGTACTCATGCTATGTGTGTGTATGTATACATATTATACATATACAAACATACACATAAATATATGCATTATGTATACATTTATATAGATTATAAATGCTATTTTTATATTTGTATATAAGTATATACATACACACATATTTATATAAATATTTACATTATATATACATTTATAAATGCAAATATTTTTGTATGTGTATATATACATATTAATATAAGCTTCGCCTATAAAAAAGAGTTTCCAAGAACTTTGTATTATGGTTAAACCCTTCTAATTTGCCCATTTGGAACTTGACATTTCTCCGCATGACCTGAAAAACACGTGCATGAAATGGTGTGGTTAGCCCCCTTGATCTTTATAGCAGGCCTAGGTACGGTTTCAAACTCCCCTGGACAGAACACACAATGAAAAAGAAAGCCTGGGTTTTGTAGTGCTATTGCTACATTGAGCTTTACCTTCTTTGTCCATGTATCTCTCTAAACTAGGCTTATTTTAAAAAACCCGTGATCTTACCATGGTTCCACCTGTAGCTCCGTTATCCTCCTTCATGCACAGCTTCGTTCAGTCAAACGGGCCTTTTTGCGGCTCATCGCACATGACCCTCTATCTTCTCTCCTTGTGTCTTTGCGCACACACACAGTTTCTCATGCCTGGAATGCTCCTCCTTCTCATCTCCTGCCTCTTAGACCTCCTTCCTTGTGTCCTTCAAAGCTCAAAACAAATGCAAGCTCCTATGTAAGCCCTTTCCTGATCCCCCAAATGCTAAACTTGCATTCATTTTGGACATATTTATTTTATATACACCAAAATGTGTACATGGAGCATGTGATTTTTTCCTTGTAGAATGTAAAGCTTTCATTTTTGCATTTATAGTTCTAGCCTAATACAGTAGCTTCTTAATAAATGCATAGCTGTAAGGGACCTTCGTGATCAACTTTCCCCATCCTTTTGGTATCTTGGTGCTGCAGACTGCTGGTCCTGGAGTTAGGAAGACCCGAGTTCAAATCTGGACTCAAACACTTACCTGTGTGACCCTGGGCAAGTCACTTAATCCTGTTTGCCTCAGTTTCCTCATCTATAAAATGAGCAGAAGGAAATGGCAAACGACCCAGTATCTTTGCCAGGAAAATGCCAAATGGCGCACAAAGAATAGGATACAGCCAGAGCAAGTGACCATCATCCTATTGTTTTGAAAATTAGCAAAACAAGGTTCAGACAGGCTAGATGATCTGCCCACAGCCACAGAGGTAAGCTGCAAAGCAGTGAGTATGGGCCCTCAAAATTAGGTCTTCCAATTCCAAATTCAGGACTCACTCTGTAGAAACAGAATCCTTTGATTTTAAAAGTTCAGGTTCAACTCAGGAGCAGTCATAGAAAACCTAGGGTTTTAGATTTAATTACAGATGGAAGCTTTCCCAGTTAACTATTTTGGAATCTGTAGAGAAAACAAGAGGGGAGGCGGAAGAGGGGAACAAAGTGTTTGCCAGGAAGAAAAAAAAATTTTTTTGAGCTCTCCATGTAACTTGGTAACAGGGAGTGGTTTGTATATGAGAACATGTCCATCTGTTGGGATATAAATAACTGGATAAAAAGTTGCTGTGTGTCATCTAAGGGATGACATATGAAGAGTGTAAAAAGCATCTAGTCATCTAGTAGAAGGCCAAGGGTGACAAACAGCCCCCAAACAGGTGGACAGTAGTACATCACTTTCATTCATCATCAACAACAGAGATGTTGTTGTCATAAATATTACAGAGAGTCTGATTAAAAAATTACACACACACACACATACGTAGTTGAAATATCTATCTTGTGGATACCAAGATTCTGCTGTTACTGTCTCTTTGAAAACTCAGATAGATTGCTGGAAGAAAAACAGTTCTGAGTTGGTGATTTTAAAAAATTGGTTGATGAACTGTACTTTAGAATCAATTAAGAAAATGGATTAATGTGAAACATTTCGTCCCACAGAGTCAAGGAGAACGTGCATTTTGTCTGTAATCCCTGAGGGTCTATGAAGAATCTATGCAACAGATAGGAAGATGATGAGGAGGGCCTTCTTCCTTATGGAGACTGCTTTAGTTTTATTTTATGGGGAAATCCTAAAAAGAGAAGCTTATAAAGGGAATTCTATGAAGTTCTTGAAAGGAGCTGAAAGATAATTTCTTATGATTGTGGAAGAGATTGACAAAAAATAAAAAAGGATTAATACTGCAGATGAATATTAAGATTTTTAAGAAATTTTAATCATTATCTGGAGTGAATTGAATGACTCAAGGGTGTGTTTTCAGAAAAATAAAAGGAATTATCTACTAATATGCTGCAGGTTTGAGGTAATACAGTTGGAGGCAAAATGTTACAAATGACTAGGTGTCTTTATGTTTAGCACTGATTCTACTTGTTAATAAGTCACATGTACATATAGATTTAATATTTAAGTATAAATGAATAATTTCTATGAAAAAGAAGTTTCTCTAATTCCCTAAATAATTAATATTTAATGAAATTGTGTGGGAGCTTGAGTCAATCGTTGAGAGTTCGCAGGTTTATTAATAAGAAATAAACTATCCAAACTTAGCCTTAGGTTGCTCCAGAGCTCAGGAGGATAAAATTAAATGTGTGACAATGAGTTAAATTGCAGTCTGTGTGTTATGTGCGTGGTCAGAAGCCCAGAAGTCCATCTTAACCCTGCTACAAGTAGGAGGCATGTATGTTTTCCTTATGAACTTGTTACCTATGTATAGTATATAACTCATTCTACCTCTCTAGGCCACCACTTCTGTGCCAAGAGTTGGGAGGCATTGCTTCACCCTGAGACCTCGAAAGCCGTGATTGAATTTTGCATTGATCAGACTTCTGAAGTCTTTCAATACCATTTTCCCTTACATTGTTATAGTCATCATGTGAATTATTCTCCTGTTCATCAGATTGGCAGATGACGTGAAGCTAGTAGGGATAGCTCAACCGTTGGACTGCAGAGTTGGGAATCCAAAAGGACCTTGAGAAATTAGAGCATCAGGCTGAATATGATAGGATGAAATTCAATAGAGATAAATATTAAGTGTTCTTCTAAGGTTCAGAAAATAATTCAAGTAAAAGATGAGAAATACAGGGTTAAACACAATTATTTTGAAAAAGATCTTGGGGTTGTAGTAGACTATCTGCTCAATTTGAGTTAATATTGTGAAGTGTCAGCCAAAAAAAATTTAAAAAATACTAATGCAATTTTAAATCACATTGAGAGGCATGACTTTCAGAAAAAGAGAAGTGAGAGAAAGGGAATAAGCATCTCTACAGCACCTGTTAAATACCACGCACTGTGCTAAGCACTTTACAAATATTATCTGATCATTAGAATAATCCTAGCAGGTAAAGTGCTGTTATTACCCCCATTTTGCAGTTGGGGAAACTGAGGCAAACATAGATTAAGTGACTTCACCAGGATCACACAGCTAATAAGTGGTTTAAGGTGAAATTTGAACTGAAGTGCTCTTGACTCTAGGTCCAGCATTCTATCTACTTATAAGACCTGGCTACCCCTAAGAAATAATTTTGCTGCATACTCTAACCCCATTAGACTACATCTAGAGTATTTGATTGTTAGTGCCATAGTTTAAGAACATTGATTAGTAAGAAAGTGTCCAAAGGAGCATGTTAAAGGCCCTGGAGGTTAATCAGTTGGAGTAATTAAGGCTATTTAGCCTGAAAAAGACTGGACAGTTTAAGAGGGAACATGAAAGCTATTTTCAAAAACCTGAAGACTTGTCATATTGAAAAGGGATTTAATTTATTCATTTTGGTCCCACTGGGACCTGGATGAACCAGGAATAATTGGTAAAGCTACAAAAAGGCCAATTTGGGTTTGATATCAGGAAAAATTTCCCAACAACTTGAACTGTCCAGAAATAGGATAGGCAGTCTCTATTATCACTCTTATAAAACCCAAGGACAGGGACATGATTCCATCTCCTACAAGAATATCCTTGTTCTTTTTTATTTGTAGTATCACAGACATAAAATGGCAGAGCTAGTAGGAACCTAAGAGACCATGGAAAGGAAGCTGTTTTCTTCCTCCGGACAAATTATTCTGATGATAAAAACACAGGAAATTGCTGTGAGAGACTGGGTTTGACCTCTGGGTAGATACAAGTCAACACTCGTGGGAGATACATTCATTGCACACAATGTGATTACTCCATAAAGGCATGCTTTTTCTCTAGCTCAACTAGGAGGAAGATTATTTCCTTAGGATAAAGTTGTAGGGCATCATTGACCTATTAAATGGTTCTCTAGTGGACAGGTATGTCTACTAACCTTTCACACACCCAGGGTTAGTTTATTTACTTATGGCACATCCTTTTTTCTATGTATTTCCTCATTTTTATTGCTAGAAAAACAGCACGAGTCCCTCTTTGATAACATGTTCAATATAGGCTCTGTTTCATGGGGTATACTGAGTGACCATTTGTTCAATTGGTAAATTGTCCAAGGGGTTTTCATTCTGGTTTTGCTTCTAACTTGAAGTGTGACCTTGCTCTTTCTAGATTTCTGTTTTACCCCTCTGTCAAATGAGGGGCATGGACAAGCAGGATGCTAAGTTTACTTTCTAGCTCTAAGTCCCATGATTTTATGATATATTTTTACTACATAAAATTGAATTAAAGCAGCAATAAGTCATCAATAGCTGAAAAGAGCCTTAAGACTCACTACTACAATATTCTTCCCACCTACCCCCATCTTTTTTTTAATTTACAAATGAGGAAACAGAGGGCCAAATAGTGGATTTGCCCAAAGTACATATTTGATTTTCCCCTTACTTAATAATTTCTAAAATATTTTTTAAATTAAATTTTACTTTTTTCAAGTAGCAAACATTTGTTTTCTCTCCCTCCTACCACTTCCTCCACTGGGAAAAGTTAAAAAAGAGTATTTGTAACAAATATGCCCAGTCAAGCAAAACAAATACACACATTGGTCACATCCAAAAATGTGTGTCTGAATCCATTCCCTCTCTGTCAGTAGGTGGGCATCATTCTACATCATTGGTCCATCAGTTCATTGGTCAGTATGGTGAGCAGAATTAAGTCAGAGTTTAGGTTGTTCCTTTTTCATAGTATTGTTATATTTTTTCCTCTTGGTTCTGTCCTCTTCACTTTTCATCAGTCATACAAGTCTTCCCAGGTTTCTCTGAAATCATCCCATTATTTCTTACAGCATAATGTACTTTCATTACATTCAGTCATCCCCCCACTAATGAACATTGCTTTTCTTTCTAATTCTTTGCTACTATAAAAATAATGCTATAAATATTTTTGTACATATGGAACATTTCCACATTTCTTTCATCTCTTTTGGGCACAGGCTCAGTGGTGGGTGTTGCTATGTCAAATGGTATACACAGTCTAGTGACTGTTTAGGTTACCCTTCCAAATTGCCTTCAGAATGGCTGTATCAGTTCATGGCTCCAGCCATGGTGCTTTCACTTCATCTGTTTCCTCATGTGGTTTTTTTTTTTTTAAAGCAATCAGGATTAAGTAACTTGCTCAAGGTTACACAGCCAGTTATTTCTGGGTGTGGTGCTGAGTATCTGAGCCTGGATTTGATCCAGGTCATCCCGACTCTGGAGCCGGTGCTCTTACTCGCTGAGCCACCTGGCCGCCCCTAAGCAATTGGGGTTAAGTAACTTGCTCAAGGTTACACGGCCAGGTGTTTCTGGGTGGGTGCTAAGTGTCTGAGCCCAGGATTCGATCTCCAGGTCTTCTCAACACTGGAGCCGGTGCTCGTACTCGCTGTGCTACCTGGCCGCCCCGTCTCATGTGGTTTTAATACATCTGGACACTAGAAACTGATATTGCAGAGATGTTATTTAAAGACCAATTGAATTTTCTCCTCCTAACTCAAGGGCAGAACTAGAAAAAATGTATGAAGGCTTACAGAAGAGGAAAGCATGAAACTAAACTAAAGTAAAGTTGATCTAGCCCAATTTGTATCTCAAATACTATTAATTTCTATGACAATAGAGCAGTATGCTATAGTGGAAGAAGTGGTTTCATAAATTTGGAGTCAGAAAAATCTGGGTTCCACTCTCGGCTCACTTACTTCCCTATGTAACCTTGGTTATGTTATTAACTACCTAGTCCTATTCTAACGATTTATGTGATCTGTAACCAATGTCCGTCTTGTCTCCATTGGAAGATCTCCAGTTTAAGAGAATTCTTTGCAGCTGTAGGTAATCCATTCCACTTTGGGGTAACTCTAAATGTGAGGAAGTTCAACCTAATATGGAATTAAAAACTACTTCTCAGTACTTTCTATTACTTCTACTGATGCTAACAAGGGTCAAGAAAAGCAAATCTCTCCAGGAGAGATCTTCAAATACTTGAATATATTTACTTGTTGCCCCTAAATCTTCTCCTTTTTAGACATTCCTAGGTTGTTCAACTGTTCATCTTACATTGTTTGCAGTCTTTCCCCATACTGGCATCCCTTCTCCTGACATGTTCTAGTTTGTCAATATTCTTCATGAGACAGAATCTAGGGGTGAGATTTTTGCTCTTACTCTGAACACTATGCGTCCTATGGTCAATAATGCATTCTATAACTATTCTAGGTGTCTGGCTCCCACATCATACTACTGATTTACACAGAGCTTGTAGTCCACTAAGGGGTGCACATTTTTACATGAATCATTCTCCAGCTATATTTCATCTATGTTAAACTTACAATTTTTTTTTTCCAAATCCAGGTAATACTTTAAATTTATGCCTATTAAATTTCTTGTTTAGATTTGGCCTATTGTTCTAGCATGCCAAGATCTTTTTGGATCTTGAGTCTGTTGCCTAGAATACTCCTCTCTCAGTGTTGAAGAGCTGCAAAAGGTCACCTTTCCCAAAAGGAATCTCAAAAGGAATCACCTTTACAACCAAAAGACAATATAGCATGATGGCAGTTCTCAGAGTATAACAGTTGTACCTAGGGACACTGAGTCACTATTAGGACAGGAGGAAGAAGAGTAGACTAGGAATTAGGAAACCTGTGCTCAAGATCCATACTAATGGGTCCTGGTGGCTGACCCTGAATGAGTTACTTCTCATCGCAGGGTCTCTATTTCCTCATCCGAAAAATGAGAGGGTTCAACAAAGCTCCCTTACAGTCCCAAAAGTCTATGACTAGAGGGTTGGTTTTGGAAAAAGAGCTGGCATGAAGAATAAAGGAAGATGGGAAAAAGTGCTTGGCACGGTGTCTAGCACACAGTAGGTGTTTAATAAATACTGATTGATTGAAAGCTTACCTTTGCATACAAAGCACTTTATATGAAAGTACTTGTTCTGGACTCGCAGAACTTCTCCTTTGCACACATTTCCACAGGTGTTACACAGAATCGCAGTACTTGATGGCTTCTCCAGGTGGCTGTGTACAGCCTGTTGTTGAGATACTGTTAGGAAAAAGAACAGGTTTTTTAAGAATGGTAGTTTCACTTACAAATGTAGACAATGGTCACCAAACAAGGAAAACATCGATTCAATATGTAACAGAAAAAAAATGGAGTAAAGAGATACTTTTTATTTTGAACACTTATAATAATTATACTATTATTATCAATAATAACATTCTACTAAAGTACTATTCTGATGGCTCATTGAGGCCAGATTCTTGAATGCTGTGCTAGCAGAACCCATGTTCTGACAGGTCCTGCTGGGTTGGAAGGACTTTGAATCAGAGCACGTATACACTGTGTATGTGTCACACAAGAACCTGGCTGGCTAAATTCAGAGAGGCTCATGGCTTATGTTCCAACAAGAGTCAAGGTAAATGCAACAGCAAAAATGATAGTGCACAAAACACAACATATGCTTCTATGACTACAGTCTGTTATGATGGAAAGGGTACTGTTCTTAGAATTGGAGTTCAAGACCCTGCTCTGACAGTTCCTAACTGTGTGACCCTGGACAAGTCATTAATGTTTCTATGCTTTAATTTACTCATTTGAAATCAGAGGCAGCTGGTTAGATGGTTCAGTGGATAGAGCACTGGACCTGGAAGTCAAAAAGACATGAGTTTAAATCCTGTCTCAGACATTTATTTGGTGTGTGACCCTGGGAAAGCCACTTAACCTCTGCCTGCCTCAGTTTCCTTATCCATAAAATGGGGATAATAATAGAATTTTCCTCATAGGGTTATTGTGAGGTCATAAAATGAGATAAATTATGTAAAGTGCTTTGAAAATCTCAAAGCACTATATGCTGGTTATTACTATTATTATTATCTGAAAAGTGAGTTAAATAATACTTACATGACCTACTAATAGAGCTACTATGAGGAAAGCTCTTTACAAAATTTCATGCACTACAAAAACTGGATTTATCACCATTATTTGTATTACCCACAGAAAATCTATTTAAATATCTATATCAAATATCATTGGCCTGGGCTTTAGTAATAAAAGCTTTTCCCTTTAGGAATATTTGTTGAAACCATGATATCTATAATCTAATTACAAAATCTATGCGATTGAAGGCAATTGACCTATTGACTACACTAAGCTATGTAGTTAGTTAGATAGATAACCCACAGAGTTGGTCTATCTTGGATAGATGCCAAGACAGATGAACAATGAACTGGGTCCAGGATTGCATAAGAGGAGGAGAATGCGTGAGGTGACATTTGGGAAACTGCTTCCAATGGCATTAGAGAGCTGCAAATTCTAGACATCATGACCACTGAAGAATGGAAGTTATACATAACTTGATGGAAATGGAAAGATGTGTGGTGGATGTGAGTGAGCTGCAATTCATTTGTAATGAAGAGCTTCCCAAAAGAAGCATCCTAAAAGCATAAAGCAACTAAGAGGAAGTGAAAGGAAGAGAAAGTGATCAATGTGCCCCATCCAACAAATATACCTCATGATTCCACCAGTCTCCGTGCTATTAGAATGTTAAGACAGCTCAGAGAAGGTCTCCAGCACATTGGGTGGGTCCGTCTGAAAGGATTTATTGGCAAACCCAAGCAACACAAATGAATAGGATGCAATCTGCATCACCCTGTGAGTATCCACATTGATGAGATCACAGATTCCTTGAAGTAGGGGAGAAAAAATAATAAGGCAACTGACAATTTACAAAGCATCAGTGTAAAATTTATACTTTCAAATGATGAAAAGGAGCCTTGGTCCCTAGAGCAAACATGATCCTGACACATGGTATGATACTGGTCCATGGAATGGTTCCAATCATGGCAAATGTCAAGTATGATTTTGTTTCTATAATCATGTTTTAAATCAAATCATAGATTTAGTGTTGAGTGTATAGATTTCAAAGATGGTCTCTGCTCAACTGTCAGAAATCATTTAAAGAGTAATAAACTTTCCTCCCTTTATGACTGGGGACACATAACTAAAGCAATTCTTCTAAATGCTGGAGTTCAGCTAGAAATTATTTGTAAATGAAACTTCAAACAAATGGCTATTTGGTCAACTTTAACGTTACTGTGATTTTTATTTTATTTATTTATTTTTTTAAAGCAATTGGGGTTAAGTAATTTGCTCAAGGTTACCTGGTCAGGTGTTTCTGGGTGGTTGCTAAGTGTCCGAGCCCGGATTCAATTCCAGGTTATCCTGATTCTGGGGCTAGTGCTCTTACTCACTGTGTTACTGTGATATTTAAATATGCATCATGACTTCATTCATATTCATGCTATTGAAATTGTACTTTGCTCTGGGGGAAAAACACTTTAAATTCTTCCTCTTTTCAGATAAAAATAATTTACATATTACTTAATACATAAGTGAGTTAAAATCTTACTGCCATCTTGTGATTTAAAACAGAAATTGCAACAATTTGCCTGGCTACGTTATTGATGGTCCCATGAAATTTAGGGTAAGGGAGCTATAACAAACTTTAAAATAAAATTCAAAAGGACCTTCAACATAGAGTCATTGCTGACAATGAGCTTTGAGGACAAAGAGTAGCATTTGAATGGATCTTAAAATATGGGATGTTTGAGTTAGGGGATTTTAAAATATACATAATATTAAAACTGGAAGGGCCCTTAAATATCATTTAAACCAACCATCCCATTTTTGAGAAAGGGAAACAAAGGTCCAGATAGAAACCTCATTTATTCAACTGTGTTCCTCCCTATGATTATTGTGAGGCCTTAGCTGTGTGTATAAGACCATCCTACTTCAGGAAGCTAAATTGTAACATGCCACTCATGGTCATTTCCTGGGGCTGCTGACCTGTAAGAAAAGTAAAGGCATGTGAAAAGAGCAGAGTTGCATATCTTAAATGCTGGATGGCTCATATTCTGTTTGATGATGAGTGGGGCCTATTCTAAATGGGGTGTATGTGGCCATGAGCAGCTAATTTCCATGAAGGCTGGAAACTGGCCATGTTCCTGTTTATCGGAGCAGGAAGTAGAATTCACTTTTGTCAGCTTTGCCGTCTGAAAGGCCTCCAGAGGAGAAATCGGCTTTCTTGCAAACGAGCCTAGGTTGAAAGGGATTCTTGGGTATTCAAAGTGGCATTGCAGCTTAGCAATACTGGTGAAGGAGGGAGGGGAAGATAAACACTGACATGATTTGTTGCACGAAGATTGGCTCTGCTCCTCCATGGTTTAAACAGTGATGGAACAGATGGAAAAGGGTTGAAACAGGGCGTTCGATACTGATGCAGGAAAGCCTTTGGCTTCCAAAGCAGCCCTGCCAGAGCGAGTGGTGGCAGCAACTGGGGAAAATGTATTTCTTTGTTTAAAAAAGTGAATGCGAAATAATGAGATGAGCCCTGGGCAAAACTAGGCAAGAGGCAAAGTTTCTCCTCGGAGCTCCTGTCTGCCCCACCCAAAATGGCCTCTCCCTTGGGCCCTGTTTAGCGCCCCCATTTCCCCAGACAGAGCTAGAACCAGAACAATGTGGACACTTGGGGCCAGCAGCAAAAAGAAGGCAAAAGTGCCTTCAGATCAAGTTTGAAATTTATGATGTGAAAATAATGCAAGAGGAGTAGGGGAATGAATCACTAACTGAGGGGCCACCTCATTCAGGAAAGCTTTCCTACATTCTAGTGGTTAGTACTATCTTCTTGAAATTATGATAATAGCCAGTGTTTATGTAACATCTTAAGGTTCACAAAGTATTTTAGCTAGGTTATCCTGTTTGAATCTCACAACAGTAGTGCTGTAATCATCCCCATTTTACAGAAGAGGAAACTGAGGCTGGGGCGTTTCATGATCTGCTCAGGGTCACACAGCTAGTAGGTATCTGAGACAGCATTTGAACTCAGGTCTTACTGAATCAAAATCTACTCTCTCCATTGAACCACGTAGCTTGTGTACATGTTGTTTCTCCTCCCCTTTCTCCCCAGCAAACTATAAACAACATCCTTGAACAGAGGGACCCGTTTCACTTTTGTCTTATATCCCCTTCATCTGGCACAGATGCTTAAACAAATACTGAACTGAATTTAGTTCTAGATTCCAACACTGTCCTTTGCTTAAATATTTGACCTTTCAAAATTCTTGTGTCTGTGGCAAAATCCCAAATGTCCCTATTTGTACTCGGGGCTTTGTCCCCAGATGTTCAGAGTAGATGCTGGAAAGATCACTAAACTTGGACTCAAGGTGTGAGGCTGAGTCCCAGCCCTGCTATTTACTGACTGTATGACTCTGCGCAAGTCAGATTATACCTCTGATCCTTAGCTCCTTCATCGATAAAAGAATAACAATTATATATATGTATATGTATATATGTATATATATATACACACAGACACACACATATATGTATATATATCCACACATATATACTTATACATATGTATATAGTGCTTTTGGTTCATTAAAGTACTTTCTTCACAGCAAGCCTGCGAGGTAGTAAAAATAAATCTTATTAACCCCATTTTACAGACAAGGACCATAGCCTTCCTGCAGTGCTCACCATGGTGTAGAGGTAGTCCTCAAAAGTTAATCCAACAAAGTCTGCCAAGTCATACAAAGATAGAGAGTCTGGTGAAGAACTTATTGTAGGTATATCTGAGGGCATTGAACCTAGCTAAGTTCAAAAAAGTTCAAGCCAACCTTGACCACAAACTGATGAATTGTCTGATCGAAGCAATCATTAAATACCATCTACCAAATCAGAAAGGAGTGTGACCTGCATCAGTGGAGTACTCACAGCAAGGAAATTCCAGATTCTGGGACTGAAGATGAAATTCACAGATGAAGTTCTAGAGTCCTATCACTAGGAAGTGGTAATACCTATAATCAAACCCAGGTACTCAGGGTCTAAGCTCAGGATTCTTCCCACCATGCTCTTCCCAAAGGATTATGTTGACTATATGAAATAATATATGTGAAAGTGCTTAATGATAAAGTGCTATAGAAATGTATATCATTCTAATGACACTAGGTCTGTGTATGATGTATGATTGGGGATAAGGAGGAGGAAACTCCAGGAGACCATGGACATATCATCAACCTTATTTCCTAGTCCTCCCAGAATAATCCTGAAATCTAAGATCTAAAGTTCAAAGGGGCAACAGAGACCACCTAGTCTGATCCTTTGAGTTTTACCAACATTTTACATTATATAAAAGCTTTAAGATTTATAAGGTGCTTATGCTTTCCACTCCATGATAACCCTGTGATGTAGGTAGGCATAAATGAGTTGAAACACTGAATTTGGAGTCAGAGGACCTGGGTTTGAAATTTAGCTCTGCTGCTTACTATGTGTTTAATGAACAAAAGTCACTTCTGCCTTTAAGCTTGTTTCAGTTTTCCCCATTCAGCTCTAAATCCTGTGACCTCAGATGTCTGATTAAATACAATGGATCATTTGCACTAATTCTCCCTAATGCACGAATGCCTCAAGTGTGTTAAATTCTACTATGCTTTGTTTATATCACTATATTAGTTGCTGAGTATATTGAGGCAGAGAAATTATGGGCAAGAATACTCTAAAAACTTGGATTTTTTTTCTTAGAATGCACTTCCATTTTATGAGAAATGAAGCCATCCCAGAAGGATCCCCACTTTCTGGGCACCAGTTTCTGCATCTCTAAAACCAGTGGCATGGTCTAGATAATTTCCAAGATCCTCCCCTGGTTCTACCATTTTGTGCTCTAAGGTCTTTTCCATTTCTGACAATTTCATGTTCTAGAATCTCTTGCAGCTCTGTCCTGTTATTTTGTGCCATTTTGTTTTTCTCAGCCTTGGTTTCCTATAGATGAGGGCATCGAACTAGAAAATCCCTAAAGTCCTGTTCAGCTATGAGTTTCCATAATTCTATGATCTGTAAGGAAGTGACAGTCAATGTTACAATCAAGCAGAAAGAGACAATCTTTGTGCTGACCAGGCTGATCTGAGTCAGCAAGGGCATATTTCAAATAAAAAGGTTATTCCTTTGAAAACTAAACAACTATCAACAGTAGTGTCAATAACAATGTTCACTGATAAAGGAATCTAACAGAAATCCATAGAAATCCTCCCAGAAATTCTTCTCAAAGTTAAATAAAAGTATTTAGTAGTGTTGTTTCTCATGTGTTACATCTTTACTCTAAATGACTAATTATTCTTCATAATTCAATGATATCCTTGATTTTGCTTATGTTTTTATAAGTACTTTATATTGTATTTAAAAGCAGCAGCAAATTAGATCCTGATTTCTATGTTCTCTGGGTTTAGTTTGTTCCAGTGTGTGGTTACCAGAGAGCTTAAGGGCAATGTCATCGAGAATATGCTATCACCTCAGCCTTGGTGACAGAGACCTGAGATTTGGGTTTTATAAAGTCTGGTTGAAAACAAAGAAAAGCCAAGTGAGGGCAAAGCTAGAACCAGGAGTAGCTTCCTGTGCAGCAACATTCAGGGAGATACAAGTCATACTTTGAAATATTAATTTTAAAATATGTATTTTTAATGCCAGAAAATCCCACTTTCTCCAGCTTGGATTTATTTGGTAACCAGTCACAGCACATTTTGACTTTGTTAGGTTTTGAAATCAAGGCTAAGTATCCCAGATTCCAAAAGAACCCTTTCTTTGTAAAAGCATTTATATGACAGATCAAAATTTGTCTATTTATTCTATAATCAATGGCCAATACTTTACTTCAGATTGTGAGTGGGGAGGAGAATGTGCATTGACCAATGGGGACTCAATACTTAGAGCACACAGATAAACTTTCTTGCCTGGTTATAGTCCAAAGGGCTAAATAGAAAAGCTTGGGGGAACCTGATTCTAGCTGTGCATAAGTGAGAATCTGGTACTGTGTGATGAGAAAGTGCTCTAACTGGCTGAAAAGCCAAAACAACTGATAACCCAGGTGGTCTTGGACCAGGTTTGAGTTTTCTTACAAAAGGAACATTCTTCTCTAAGTCTTTCTTTTACTCCCTGGTGGCAGGTGAGACAAGAACTGCCAGGAGATGCCGCAGAGGGAGTGGCAGCAAGCTGCAACCCCCCCCTCCCCCAGCTGCCCCATGTTCAGGAGCACATGGCCATCTGTTTCTTTTATGATTGTTACTCTTCTGTCTTATAGGAATGAGTATGTGGAAATGGAATTGTCTGGGTGTAGATGACATGCACTCAGGAGAACCATCAGAACCACCAGAGATCCTCAGCAAATGAAGCCAGAATAGCAAGGTAAACTGGAGGGGGCAGCAGACGCCATTAAAGTAAGTGTGATGACAGCATAAGGTCCTACAGAGAAATGTCGAAAGCTGATCACCCAAAGATGGTAGTGACCTCAAGAAGTGTGACTCTCGGAGATAGAAGGGCCAACTATTCACTCTAGAAAGGTACAAATACTTGGAGCCCAAGTGAAAGCCATACCTAAGGGGACCTTCAGGATGACTCCATGGAGAGAAAGATAGATTTCTAGAGCCAAAAGTCTGTTTTCTACATGTTTATCGACTCCTTTATACTTTAAATTTGTCATCATTCCAACTTAAACCGCCTCCTCATTAGCCCCAAGTGGAGACTGCCCGCTTCCAACCACCCTCCCCCAACAGACATCAATTTGCCTGATCGTTGCTGCTTTACATGGGGAGGGAGTGTTTGGGACAATAAAAGATGGAAAGAACTTCATAAACTGTTCAATGTCCTCCACACCATCTTAACAGCGCATATTTCTATGGCACCTTGAGGTTCACAAAGGGTTTTATACTCAGGACAACCCTGTGTGGTAGAATAAGTATTACTGCTCAAATCTGATGGATGAAGCTGAGTAAACCTTCCCATAGAAACAAACCTACTAAGTGTCAATGAGGGGATATGAATCTAATTCCAAATATACTTCTCTTTAGATTATATTTAAGTCTCCTCTAGGGTAAACATACTTAGTTCCTTCTACCGTTTCTCATATAACATCCACCTATATCACTGGTTTCCTTCCTCTGGACACACTTTAGCACATCAATGATCCTCCTAAAATATGGTCGTCAGAATTGGATGCAACACACCAGATGAGGTCTGACCATAGCAAAGGTCAATGGGATCACAACCAAATCCTTTTAGACATGAGACTTCTATTAATACAGTCTACAATCTAGCTTTTTATCATTATCATAAGGAACAAAACTTTAGATCAGTAACTTCATTTAGAGTTTGTCTGGCCCCAGTAACACCAAAGATTTTAGTATCCCAATTTTTTTTTTAAATTTCACACATACACAGACCTACCTATAGAAAGATAGCTGTTTACAATTAAATCAACAAACATTGATTAAACACTTGCTTTGTGATAGGCAGCAGAGATATAAAGATAAAAGACCAGAGTGTAATAAATAAATCCTGGGCTGCTTTAGCACAGATTGGCTGCAGTAGAGAAGGCAATGGTACCAAATCTGGATACAGAATGATGTAATGTAAAGGGCAATGGTCAGACAAAATTCAGTCTAATAGCACTTCTGCTACTTACTGCTCAGCTGACCTTGGGCAAGTCTTTTCTGCTCTCTGGGACTCAGTTTACTCATCAGTTTACTCAATTTACCACATTCTCCTCCCCACCCAGTTGCAACTGGAAATAAAGGGATTGGATGAATAAACAAAGGGTAAAATAAAGGGGTTGGACTAGAATCAGGGGTTCTTAACTTGTGGTCTATGCATTTAAAAAATTCAATAAACTAGGGGCAGCTAGGTGGCGCAGTGAATAGAGCACTGGCCCTGGATTCAGAAGGACCTGAGTTCAAATGCAGCCTCAGACACTTGACACACTTACTTAGCTGTGTGACTTTGGGCACGTCACTTAATCCCAATTGCCCTCCAAAAAGCAAAATAAATAAACAAATAAATTCGATAAACCAATTTCAATATAATTGTTTTCCTTTGTGATCCCACATACTTAATTTATGCATTTGAAAACATTAATCTGAAAAGGGGGTCCATAGGTTTCACCAGACTTCTAAAGCTGTCTGTGACCAAAACATGGTTAAGAACTGCTGAACTAGCTGATCTCTAAAGTAGATCTCTTCCAGTCCCTAGCCCAGTGACAGACATAGAGGAGAAGCTTAACATTTGCTTGTTTGATTCCAGCCCCAAATCCTGTGTATCACCCCATCAAACATTCCATGTTCAAAGGCTCCTTCCCCAATCTAAACGCTGTGTTTATAATAATGCAGTACCCATAACCACATGCAGCTGATTACTCACTATTCCGCTCTCCTTGAGAATTTTTCCAGAAGTTTTGTTCCACTATTTCATTAAGTATCTTACTGAAATTGTACTTCCTGAACAGCTATTTCCTGGCTTTTTCAGGGCCTTTTTGGGAGAATGATAATCCACCTGTTTTTGCCCCAGTGTCAGTGATCTAATCAGTTTATCACCATTTTCCAAAAAGTGGATCAGAACTATAATAAGTAATATAATGAGACTGATTTCTTTTCCTGCTGAAACTAGAACTTTTTTCATCCAAAGGAGTGCTGCTCCCTTCAAAGCAACCTATTGGAATAACTGTATGTTGATAGTTCTATGATATTAGAATATCATGTGCTCAAAACTTCTGTGGGCTTCTTCTTTGGCTCTGCCCTCAGAGTTGAGGAGGCATCCTTTGGAGTATCTTCAGCTGTGACAAATCTTCACTGTGGGAGGGTGTATTTGATTTGGGAGAACAGGAAGAAGGCACTAAAAGCCAAGTCTGGTGAGTAAGGTAAAGAACTGGCTGGAAGAATATTATTATTGGACAAAATGACACCATAAACTAATGAGGGTGGTTTTCCACTGTAGCTTAGAAACAATAAACAAAGACATTTCCCAAGAGAAGTTTCACATGTTTTTAATTCTTAAGGGAATTTGTAGTACTCTATAGTCACATCTCACAAACAAAAGAATTCTCTCAATAATCTATAGTGAATTCCATATAGGATTTGTTTGCAGTCTTTTTAAAGCTTTACTCTGGTGTGATTCTTTCCTTGAAATTTTCTTTATAAAACCAGTTCATTCTTTCCCAAAATAAATAAATATCTACACACATACATACACACATGCACATATGTATATATGTTTATACACACACATATAATAGTTCTCATTTTCACTTTATTATTAAAATGTATATCATTCCACTTAATACAGTAAATAATGTTAAAATAATAAGCTGTCATTTCTATAGGGCTTTACAAAACTCTTTTCTTATAATCATGAGTTAAGTAGCTAATGTCATTATTACTATTTGCATTTCACAGATGAGAAAACTGTAATGTAACCATTATACTTCCTAAATTACAGTCTCCACAATTGCATTCTTGCACATTGCATTTATCAATACCTCCTAGGGCTGAGGGCGACGTCCTTTTGTCATTAGGGCAGTCAAAATAATAGGATAATAGGATTTCTATAGGATTTTAAGGTTTGCAAAACACTTCTCTCACAACATTCTTGTGGGCTATGTAATCCAAATATTGTCATCCCCCATTTTTTCACATGAGGAACGTGAGGATCAGAATGTCAATTGACTTGCCAAAGGTTTCACAGTGACAGAACCAGGGATTGACACATAGTTTTCTGACTCAAGTCAGTATTCTTTCTACTAGGTCAATCTACTTCTCCAAATAAATAGTTGTTGAGTCATGTTTCAGTTGTGTCCAACTCTCCATAACCCCATTTGGGATTTTGTTGGCAAAAATACTGGAGTAGTTTGCCGTGTTTCCTTCTATAGCTCATTGTACAAATGAGGAAATTGAGGCAAACAGGATTAAGTGATTTGCCCAGAGTCACACCCCTAGTAAGTGTCTCAACAGAACTGGCCTAATGTCCACAAACCACATCTTGGATATTCATTCCCCAGTGGAATGGGTAATGTTAGAGAAGTGGTTGGTAAGTTTTTAAGTTTTCCTGCCCATCACCCCCTTTAAGGTCTTTTTAGGGGAACCTTTGCTTTTTCTAAGTCTCTAGCTCCTACACAGAGGCAGCCTGGTTGGAAGCTTCTTCCTTCTGTGTCCTGAGTCATCAGTTTAGTCAGAAAAGGGGATTCAGCAGAGACACTATGCCACTATCTCTCCAAAATGGAGTCAAGTTTCAAAATACTGAGCTGTTCAGAGCTGACTTTGCCTTTATTTAATATGATCCTGGGGAATATTCACCTTTGAGTCAGGACCTACTCTGTTTTGCCATTTTAAAATTCAAATTTAAGAAACATTTTTAAGCACCTATTGTGTGCCATGCACTGGTCACTGGGAGGCTGTCTAACCCCTTGCCAGGACTCTTGTGGAGGAATTCTTGTTCAGTTAAGTCCCAGACTAACTGTGTTGATAAGAATAGTCAATCCATGCACACAGACATAGCAATACAGATCATTGTCCCAAGTATTAAGTTCAATATGCATATTCTTTTACTTGAGTATCCTCGGAATTATCTTTCAACTCCTTCCATCTTTTATTCCATCTGCCCCATCACAGGCACCAACCCCATTTAGACTTTGTTTACTATATATCAAGATGGATTTGCCTTCCCCCAACCCTTGACTATCTGGAGCTACTTTTTTTGCATGTTACCCCCATTAGAATGGGGGCAGGGCAGGGGCTGTGATGTTGCCTTTCTTTGTAACCTCAGCATTTAGCACAGTGCCCAGCAAGTCAATAAGCATTTGTGAACTAATTACTATGTGACAAGTGGTGGGGATATGAATACAAGATAAAATAAAGACAGTCCCTGTCCTCAAGGAGACCACATTCTAATGATAGATGGCGTGAACCCTTTCACAATGGAGATTCAAGGAAGAACTCACCAATGGGAAAAGGAGGCTCCTGGGACTGAGGAAAAAGACAGTTGAGGCATTGTGGTATAGTCTGGAGAATGGTAAATACCTAAATATAGGCTTGTTTATAATGATGACAAAAGCTCTGATTGACCTGAGGATGGAATGGATACAGGAAAGAAGCAGCACTTGGAGAAACTAGACAGAATTGATGACAGAAACTGGAAGGGAAAGGGAATGCTATGGTGGTGAAGCTGGGGTAGGAAGCCTGTTACTAGCTCAATCTGTACATATCTCAGGCATTCCTATTTCATGAGTAATGTGGAACATATGAGAGCTCCTGACATGGTAACAGCCTGAGCCTTGAAGAGCTAGCCCCAGAGTCAGAAGATTTTGGTTTGAGTATTGACTCTGCTACTTTCTGGTTTTGTGACACTATACAAGTCACTGCATCCTTCTGGGCAGTGTGAATGGAACACACGGTTTGAAGTCAGGAAGACCTGAGTTCAAATCTAGCCTCAGATATTTACTAGCTGTGTGATTCTGGGCAAATCACTTAACCTCTCTGTTTGCCTCAGTTTCCTCATCTGTAAAATGAAGATGATGATAGCACTTACTTAATGAGGTAACAATTGTAAAGCACTTAGTACAGTGCCTGGCATATTGTAAGTGACAGAGATACACTCAAATGAGATGATGTTTGTAAAGGGCTTTACAAACCTTAAAATGTTTTCTAAAGGTGAGCCACAATAAGAAATATCATGGTCTGTTGTAAGGATCCAGAGAGATAATAGACGCCCCCCCCCCGAAATTATTATTTTTTTAAAGCAATTGGGGTTAAGTAACTTGCTCCAGGTTACACAGCCAGGTGTTTCTGGGTGGGTGCTAAGGGTCTGAGCCCGGATTCGATCCCCAGGTCATCCCGACACTGGAGCTGGTGATCTTACTTGCTGTGCTACCTGGCCACCCCCATAATTTTATTTTTATTTTTTCCCCAAGAAATAATTATTGTAAAAGAATTATCTATATGGGAACTACTATCATCATCCTGTTAGAACTGCCTTTTGAAATTCTAATCTTTGTTTTTTAACCTTTTTTTTAAGGGCTTTTTTTCTAGAGATTTTTAGACATGCTTGTTGAATGAGAAAATAAACTCTTTTATAGTTTTCCTACAATCCTGTACATCCCTGCACTTCAGAACTGCCACTGTTTTTTTTTATTTCAGTTTCTAAATTGCTTTAAATATGCTTACTTGAAGCACAATGGCATTCCCTTTAGGGAGAATAAAATCAATTTCTATTTTCTTTTACCTGGACACTGTGTAGTCTGCAGTATCAAAGTGGTATGTACTCACCAAATCCACATTATCTGATAAGGTCCCCAATATTCAATGTCTCCCACTGTTCATTAGAATGAGGTGAAGGGCAGCAGGAAGAGATCTAAAGGAAATAGAATGACTGTCCTGGACCATATTCCTACTTCTAATGCCACCTGACTGTTACTTTCCTTCTCTTCCCACTGGAGCAATAAATAAAATCCCTAGAGACATGAAGAGGAACTGGCCCCATTCCTGGATTGTTTGGAGGGGCTCTTAGCCTAGGTTTCGTTCCTCTCCTTTTAGCATCCATGCATGGACCTGTGATTCCATTAATGCTCTGTTTTTAGGACACATTTTCTGTTTCAGAATCAGTCCAGTCTCCCTCCCCCATGCTGGATGTGATGGCTCAGAAAGCAATGCCAAATTACTCAAGTAAACTCAATGTTTCCTCCTTAACCTACTTTAAGGATCATGCTGCTAATTATAATGATGATCCTGGGAAGTCACTTTCCCTTCAGGAGGTGGGAGCCTCAAAATCATCCCATAAACAGAGGCAGCATGGTGTCATAGAAAGGATTCAGAGATAAGGAGCCTGGGTGTTAGTCCTAGATCTACTATTTAATTACCTGTGTGACCTTGGGCAGGTTGTTTCCCCTCACTGCTGCAATTTCCACACCTATAAAAAGCTGTAAGGGGTTAGATAACACCCCTTCCACCTAAAAGTCCCATAATTCTCACACAAATATAGAAATCACTATGACACAGGGAAAAACCTGAGAAGAACAAGACAGAGTTACACAATGAAATTTTTAAAATGAGAGGAGGGAGAGATCATTTTCAGCTCTAGGGGAAGGTATCATGGAGAAGGTGGCACCTGATTTTGGAGATTAAAGGAAATGGGACATTACCATACCATAAGAAATGATGAGAGGCACACGGCAAAGTGGATAAACAGAGACCTAACCCCAGAGTCAGGAGACCTAGGTTCAAGTCTTGCCTCTGATATATATCATGGTTGTGTGACTCTGGGTAGGTCTCTTAAATCTCCCAGTACTCCAGAATGTGCTTTGCATATGATCTGCATTTGGTAGATGCAATAGGTCAGTAGGAGCTCCCTATGGGGAAGAAATCAGAGGTACATCCCCCCACCTTCCCCTCCCCAAAAGTTGAATATGATGAATATAGAGACACATAAGAAGATTTATGTGAACCAATACAGAGTAAATAAACAAATAGCACCAGGAAAATAATATTTACAATGACCATAGTTGTGTAAATTGAAAGAACAAAAAACTGAATAAATAAATTTAATGCAATATAATTATGATGATCCAATTTGACCCTGAAGAAGAGAGGAAAAAAATGAACCTCCTTTACTTCCTTGCAGAGGTAGAGGACTATGAGTTTGGAAAATTGTATACACTGTCAGATTCAGTTAATGTGCCAATTTATTGTATGGAACTGTCTTTTCCCTCACTGCCATTCCCCTCCCTTTTGGCCTTTTTATACTTTGTTATAAGGGATGATTTTCTGAGGATTAGATATATTTGAAAATGAAGATGCTATAAAAACAAAAAATAGTAATAATTTTTTTAAAACTATAGAAATATGAATTACCAATATATTATTTTTACAGCCAACACTAACCAATCTGGAAAGAAAAAAATCTCCCTCCTGCCTTTCCCCCTTGTCCCAAATGATGCTACATTCAGTCATTTCTAGGCAAAACTTCAGATACTAGTGTTCCCTATGTATTCACAGCTTTCACTTTGAGTTGAATTAAGCATAATAGGTCAGAGATGAACCACATTTGAAGGATGCTGGACTGAGTCCCACAGCTAATAAACACAAGGACACCTGGCAGGGCTGTTAATGAAGGGCAAAGAGAGCCGCTCTCATTTTTATCCAAGAGAAGCACAGAAGAGGTTCCGTCCTGTGGCTGTGTTGTAATAATCAAAGGTGTGAATTAACTATCACAAGAGACATAACTTCAGTCCATGCTGTTTAGACTGGGGAAGAAACTCACCCATTCAAAAAGGGCAGTGGGGGGAATTGGGATAATATTACTGAAATGAACTTCTGTTTGAGAAGTCAGTCAAGCTGGACCTAGTCAATAGTCCTGTGCAGGTCTTATGTAACAAGGCAGGCATTAGAGATTTGCTTCTGGATCCCTGCAATGAAACTTGACATTAACTGTGACAAAGCACTGACGGGCACCACAGTGGCAGTCACTAGACCTGGATTCCTAATCCCTGCCCAGTTGAGGACTAGCTGTGCATGAGTCATTTCCCCTTTCTAAGCCTCAGATTTCCTCCAGTAGGAAATGAGGAGGTGGGCTGAAGGACTATGATCTCACTCAAGGTCCTTTTAGATTCTATTTTCTATGCCCCAGGGTCCCTTTCAGAGGTCTCAGTCTCCATTATATATTGAAAGGTTCTTTATTGTTGTTCAGTTGTTTTTCAGTTGCGTCTGATTTTCTGTGACCCCATTTGGGGTTTTCTTGGCAAAGATGCTGAAGTGGCTTGCCACTTCCTTCTCTAGTTCATTTTACAGATGAGGAAACTGAGGCAAACAGGGTTAAATGACTTACTTAGGGTCACACAGCTAGTAAGTGTCTGATGCCAGATTTGAACTCAGGAAAACTAGTCTTCCTGATTATAAGCCCAGAGCTCTAAACATTGCACCTTCTATCATTTTCTTGGTAGATCAAGGATTCTTAACCCGAGGTCAGTGTTCCAGGGACATATTTCAGGAGATCAATGAACTTGGATGGAAACAAAAATCACATCGTTATTTTCACTTTCAGTTTCCTTTGCAATCATTTGTATTTTATTTTGTGTACTTAAAAACATTATTCCCATAAGGGGTCTGTAAGTTTCACCAGAAAGCCAAAGGGGTCTGTGGCAAAGCAAAGTCTAAGAACCTCAGTTTTAGGGTCCCTTCCACATCTGACATTATTTGTATATATGACCATAGCACACATGGTTTCTGAAACGTTTTATATGTGTTGTCTCCTCTATTGGCTCTTTGAGAGGGGTGATCTCTGCTTTTCAATTTGTATCCCCAGAATTTAGAGTAGGCTTTGTACACAGCAAGTGCTTAATAAATGCTTTTAAATGTTTTAATTGAGGAAACTGAGACAAACAAGTGACTTGCCCAAGATCACACAGCTAGTAAGTATCTGAGGCGAGATTTGGACTAATGAACGTGAATCTTCTTGACTTTAAGCCCAGAGCTCTATCTGCTGCACTACCTATCTACTACTAGTACTATCCACTACTACTTTCTACTGCAGTGCCCACTGTATGGTGCTGGTGGGGAAGAGGCAAGTCAGCATCAAAACCATGAGGAGCTAAGGTTGTCAGTGGGTGGACACAGGCCAATGTAGAAGCCATTAGGGAGAATAAGTGTTAATTGCAAGTGAGATAGGTGACACTGAGGACCAAAAACAAAGGTTTCTGAGACAGTGGGAAAGCTGAAGGGTAGAGCCCCCTCTGCTAGTAATTGTAAGATAGGGGAAGTTTTAGACTCTTTGCATATTTTCTCAACCCTTCCACATCACCCTGTTGCTACTGAGGGACCATGTTTTGACCCTTGATTTGAGGGCCATTGGGATTAATATGCAGACTGGACTACCTGAAGACAGGATTGGCTCAGTTGGCTACAATTCAAATGAAATACACGTACTCCTGTACTCCCTGGTCTACTCTGGTTACCCCTTGGTTTCAAGGTGAAATTCAAGGTGTTGACTTTGTAACATGAAGCCCTGCTCAGTTTAGGTTCCTGTTGGCACTGAATTGGTTCTTTCCTCTACTACTAACACCCAGATTCCATTTCCAGAGGACCACAAGCAGGGCACCAGAGAAAGACTAGATGCCTGGAACCTCCCTTTAATCTATCTCTCTCTCTCTGTCTCTCTCTCTCTCTGTCTCTCTCTCTCTCTCTCTCTCTCTCTCTCTGTCTCTCTCTCTCTGTGTCTCTCTGTCTCTCTCTGTGTCTCTGTCTCTGTCTGTTTGTCTCTTCCTCTCTCTCTCTGTCTCTGTTTCTGTCTCTCTCTGTGTCTCTGTCTCTTTCTCTGTGTGTCTGTCTGTCTGTCTCTCACTCTCTCAGTCTCTCTCTGTCTCTGTCTCTGTGTGTGTGTGTGTCTCTCTCTGTCATGATCGTATTTCACTACTGAGGCACAAGCAGGGTTCAGTACATTCCAAGGACAAATGAGAAAGGTTCACTTGAAAGGCAAGGTTTTGTAGAATAACACACTCTCCCAGCTGGGAGGGACCAGAGAGGGCATCAAGTCCAACCTAAACTTAAATAGGAGTTTCTCCTACCACCTCCCCCAAAGTGGGTATCTTCAGTGGTCTCTGAAGACCTCCAGTGATGGGGAGGTCATTTTATTTTGAGTGGTTGTGAAAACACCATGATGCTGCTCTATTCATTGCCACAATGAATCCGAATTACCTCCAAATCCCAGTCAGTCTTTTTCCATTCTCCTTTTCCAAGGGATTTGTAAAGAAGACTTCATGTAAGTTCCTAGTTTCGTTGAAGACTTTGGATATAGTGAACTCCCCGTTGCTGGAGGTCTTCAAATGGAGGCTAGTTGAGCATGTATCAATGATTCTATACAGAAGCTTCTTGTTCAGCTAGTTACAGATTGAACTAGATGATTCTGTACTAGTGACCTTGGAACTCTGACATTCTATGGGAGGATAGGACATTTTAGTTGGGCCTTAAAGAAGGGAAATGTTAGCCTCACATTATGCAAGCTACATAAACATGTAATTAGGAGCCTCAAAGGCTTTCAGCCAGGGTCTAGATTGTACACCAGTGGCACAATGCCCTCCAAAAGCTCAAATGTGATACAGCCAAGATTGAGCACGGAATTTATAGTGACTTTTGCTTTGTGAGAACTCTCATAGATTTACACACCTAGTCAAATGAGAAGGGGTAGGGACAGAGAATGAAAAGCAGCACAGATAATTTTGAAGTAAGAGCTAAGTACTGATCGGTGTGAATGGTAGATCCCATGAAGAAGCAGTGTCATGCATTTGAATTCCAGTTCAATGGAAATATGCAGTGTGAATCTAAATAATTAGACTACTTTATGGGATTCATTATTGGCACTAATCAAGACCCAGTTGTATGGAGTATTTCCCTGGTAGGCTAAATCTCATCTGCATGCTAAGTCAACCACACAAAGGCCCTGAGTCAGAGAAGGAAGAAAATGATGGGAAGACACTTGGAAGAAACCAAAGTATAACTTCATTACCCAACCTTGAAAGTTGAGAATGTAAATGTTGGATAATAGAGACATCAGGATAGATGTTTTCAGATCAGTAGATGGCATGTATACACTCTAACTACAAAAAGTAATACCCACAAATCATCATATCTTTATATCCCTGAGCATATTGAAACCCATATCTCACTGAATTTTAGTAAATGGAAAAGGACTAGGCAACACGTAACAAAAACTACCCCAATCCACAGAAATTGGTGTGGTTTGTTTTTAAGAGGAAAAAAATTATCCGAGTTGGCAGTCTTTCCCTCCCTTTCTATTAAAGGATAACATCAAGGCCCTCAAATCAAAGGAGCAAAGTGGTTTGGGAAGAGATCACTCACAGACCAGAGAGAGAGACAGACAGACAGACAGAGACAGACAGACAGAGAGAGAGACAAAGAGAGAGAGAGAGACAGAGACAGAGAGAGACAGAGAGAGACAGAGAGAGAGAGACAGAGAGACAGAGACAGAGAGAGACAGAGACAGAAAGAGACAGAGAAAGAGACAGAGACACAGAGAGAGAGAGAGACAGAGAGAGACAGAGACAGAGAGACAGAGACAGAGACAAAGGGAGAACCAGTATGGTGAATATACTAGAGGCATCTTACTTTTGAAAAAATTTAACACTAAAGGTCAGGTCAGCCTAAATTGGCTTAGATTCACAGGCAACTTGAATTGTTAGAAGCATGGAGTAGGGTAAAGAGTATAGGGCTGGGAACTAGGAGGCCTGGGTTAACTACGGAAACGTGGATAAATGATTTCACTTCCCTGGTCTCAGTTTCCTGTTCTGAAAAATCAGATGCTTATACTCTGACTTCTAACCTCCCTTTCCTACTCTAACACTCTAGACTCTTTTTCTCCCAGATATAGTAAACTCTGTTCTATGATTCATTTAAATTCTAACGTTCTTTCATTTCTTAATGAAAAAAACAGCAAATTCATGTCATGGAGTCACATCCCTCTGGCCTCAGTCACTAACTTCAACATGTTTGTCATTAGACTGAGTGGAAAGTTTCAGTCTTACCCTGCAAAGACTGAGTAAAACTTTCTAATGCAGTACTAAAGAATTCTCATCTTTTACAACCATGGTTTAAGAAAGCACTTCAAATTCCCTTGTTGACTCATTTCCAAGGAGACAAGGACATAGTGAAATGAACATTAGATTTGGGATCAGAAGCCCTGCACTATAGTACCAGCTCTGCTACTTATAATCTGTGGTACCTTAAGAAACTCACCACCTCTCTGAGTTTCAGTTTCAACATCTGTAAAGTGGGCAGCTAGGTGGTACAGTGGATAGAACACCAGGTCTGGAGTCAGGAAGACCTGAATTCAAATGTAGCCTCAAATGTTTATTAGCTGTGTAATCCTGAACAAATCATTTAGCCCAGTTTTCCTCAGTTTCCTCATCTATAAAAGGAGCTGGAGAAGGAAATGGCAAACCACTCCCATATCTTTGCCAAGAAAACCCCAAATAAGGTCTCAAAGAGTCAGAGATGACTGAAAAATGACTGAACATCAAAGTGGCCACAATAATCTATTGTCTAGTTGATATACCTGGTATACAGTAGTATGCCTGCACCTCTATTCTTGTGAGATTCAAATAGGTAATTAATTTAATAAACACTATATGAAAGAGAGACATAGTATAGTGGACAGAAAACTAGCCTCACAGTCAAAAAGACCTGGGTTCTAATCTTGCCTCTGACACACACTGGCTATGTGACCCTGGGCAAGTCACTAAATCTCTCAAAACCTGTAAGTTTCAGAGTAGGTGACTGACTGACTACCTCTGTTCATCAAGGCAGTTTCCTGATCAGAGAGTTCCCTAAACCAGTAAAATGCCAATCTAGTCCCCATCCCACTGATCTCTGGTAGCACTCTGCCTTGACTAAGTATGACGTCTGCATGGGACAGCCTGAAATTTGCCTGAGCAATGAGCAGAGTATATGTTAAGTATAGATAGAGTGTTATTGTTGTTCAGTATTTTCTGTTGTGATGGACTCTTTTTGACCCCATTCAGGGTTTTCTCGGCAAAGATACTGGAGTGGTCTGCCATTTCCTTCTCCAGCTCATTTTACAGACGAGGAAACTGAGGCAGACAGGGTTAAGTGACTTAACCAGGGTCATACAGCTAGCAAGTGTCTGAGGCCACATTTGAACTCAGGTCTTCCTGACTCCAGGACTGGAACTCTATGTTTTTCAGTATCCAAAAAAAACCCCATCTAGTCCACAGCCCCCAGGCCATTTGCCCAAATCCCCCCATTGAATCATCTAAGCAAGTTTTCTCCTTGGCAGTTAAATGTGCATCTAACAAATACCCATAAGGGCATTTACCATCTTTTCTCCTTTAGCTTCAATTCAATAAGTATTTATTAAATGCACATATTGATTCAGAGAACTCAACAAAAAAACAATAGACACAGAGAGAAAGTATCCAGAAACAATCAATGATAGGCCTTAGCATGATATAGCTTGGACCACAAGAGTCAAGATGTTGGTCCAACTTCTAATCCCACCACTGATTAGCTGTGTGACCTTGGCTGTGGAACAACCTCTCTGAGGCCACAGTTTGCTTCACCTGAAAAGTGTGGTTGAGCATCATGTAAAAATACTTTGTGGGGGTGGCTAGGTGGCTCAGTGAATAGAGCACCGACCCTGGAGTCAGGAGGACCTGGGTTCAAATCCGGTCTCAGACACTTAACACACACCACACACACACACACACACACACACACACACACACACACAAACCTAGCCATGTGACCTTGGGCAAGTCACTTAACCTTGTCCTACCTTCGCCCCCCCAAAACAAAAACTTTGCAAATTACAAAATGTTAAAAAATAATAAAAATTTAAAATAACAGCAAGAATTTATATATCACTTTATGATTTGCAACAACAACAAAAAAAACCTTTGCAAATATTATCACATTGTAAACAGACAGACAGGGTTAAAATGACTTGCCCAGGGTCATGCTTTTAACAGAAGCTGAATTTGACCTCAGGACTTCTTGACTCCAAGCCCAGTGTTCTACCCACTGTACGACCTAGCTGCCTATACATAACTGCAAGGGAATATTTAGTAATAAAAATATGTAATCCTAACTTATGTTGACCAATTCAGAAGATAATAGATTCAGAACTAGAATGAACATTAGAGGCCATCTAGATTCTAGTCTAACCCCCTCATTTTACAGATGAGGAAACTAAGGCCTTAAAGGTGAAGTGACTTACCAGTCATGCAGCTTTTCTAAATCTTGGTTTACAAATCTGTAAAATAGGAATAATATTTGCACAAGCCATCTTAGGAACCAACATGGTACAATGAAGAGAACGCTGGTTCTGGAACCAGAGGATGCGGGTTCAGATGCTACCTGGGTGAATGTGGATAATCACTTAACCTCTCTAGGCCTCAGTTTCCTCATCTGTAACATGAGGACATTTGACTGGACCCTGAGGTTCCAATTCTCTCTTTCTTCTAGTTGTGAGGAAAGTATTTATTTTATAAAATTTAAAACTATGTAAGAGGAAGCCATTATAATTATTTTTCACAAAACAAGGGAGTTGAAAAAGATGATAGATATCCAAGGTTTCTGAGTTCCAAATCTTATGATACTAACTAAAGTAACTTACTCAGTCCAAAAACAGGACCCTGTCATCAGCTAGTGACCATACTGCACCTCTTTCAGCACATACCAGAAATCATTCTTCAGCCTAAGTACCCCAGCTCTCCTTTCTGTATATCACCAGAAGCTTCAAAATCCACACTCTTTGAGACTGACCAATTTTCAGACTCAGGAGCTTTGGATTGATGGTCAGAAATGGCAAGGAACTATCAGGAACGGCTGCTATCTCCTGATCCTTTGTTGTCTTCTTGATGCCTTAATTTGATGAGACTTTGGGTGACACCAATACCAGGTAGCAAACAGCATAAGACATGGACTTATTTGCCAATAATGCCCACCATGGTCCCATGACGAGTCACAATCAAGAAGTGGGACTGCTCCTATCTCATAGGACCATCAAAAGCATTCACTGCTTTGAAATTCATGGAAGAAAAGTGCTGGGAATCTGAGATTTAGGAGAGTAGTCAGTCCAACAACAAACTGAAATGTGAATCTTCTCTACAACAACCTTAACCAGTTTATGTCCATCTCTGCTTGAACACATCAGTGACAAGAACTCACTGTCTTCTCTGGTGCTTCATTACATTGGGGACCACTATGTTAGATAATTTTTTTTCTTAAATTGACCACACATCTATTTTATTGCTAATTCACCCCACTTGCCCTCTGCGACCAAGCAGAATGAATCATATTGCTGTTATACATGACAAGGCTTCAAATACTAAAAAGAGTGATATGTCCTCCCTTCTCTCACTTCAAGTCTTCTCTCCAGGGTCCAATATCTTTAACCTGTTTGTAAGTGTCATGCTTTTTAGTCCCCTCAGCATGATAGAGAAGGAAATGGCAAACCACTCCAGTATCTTTGCCAAGAAAACCCCAAATGTGATTACAAAGAGTTGGACACAATTGAAATGACTGAACAACAATGTAATACTTAGCTATGAGCACATCCATGGTGGAGGAGAGGAAAGGTTGAAACAAAGAAAGAGAGAGAAAAAGATATGGAAATAAAGAATAGGAAAAGGTAGACCCCAAATACAGATCTGGAACACAGCTTTTAAATATGCTACTATAAATGCAATTCTGCTATATCTCTATTAGCATTCTAGTATAAGTCCAAATAGTCTTTACTCACAAGGTGTAACATTGGCATGTTTCGTATCTGAAAGACTGGCTTTCTACCAGTTTCAAAAATTAACTTTACTACTGTTCCATTTCATAAAGCCATTGGTTCTCAGATTTGGAACTTCAGAAGACATATAGTTCAGTCTCTACCTGGAATTTCCTCTGAAACTTTCCCAACAAGTGACTTTCTGGCCTCTTCTCCAAGACCTCTACTGATGGGGAACTCACCACCTTTCAAGGAATCCCATCCATTTTTGTATAGCTCTAACTGCTAGGAAAGTTTTTATACATCAAGCTGAAATCTAGTGAGCGTCACAGCTACAGGTTTTTCCTCATTGTCTAGCCCCTACCCCCTCCAAATATGTGTGTTGATTGATATGAATCTCACTGATGGCTAGAAATATCAGAGAGCATTAGTATACCAGATTTGGAGAACCTTAAAAGCCATGAAGTTTGGCTTCATAATCAGAGCACATATTCCTTCCATGATATGTCAGGCCAGTGGTCACTGGGTTCCCGGCCCAATCATTCCTTTGTTGGACAGATCTCTGAATTAGGAAGGTCTTCTTTAGTCCCTAAATCTGCCTTCCCATAATTTAACTGCATTGGTCTAAACCCTATCCTCTCATACCATTTTCCAGTCTTCAGCATGCAGACCTTAGAACCAGGTCTGATCTAAAACTTAAAATGTTGGGGCAGATAGGTGGTGCAGTGAGTAAGAGTGCTGGCCCCAGAATCAGGAGAACTCTAGATCGGTTCTGGCCTCAGATACTTAACACCCCCCGCCACACACACACACACACACACACACACACACACACACACACACACAAACTAGTCGTGTAACCTTGGGCAAGTTACTTAACCTCAATTGCTTAAAAAAAAACCTTAAAATGTTAAGATCTTGATTGGAACTTTATGATGTCAATCACTATGTGTATGCTCCAAACCCATAGTTTTCAGATTTTCTCCAACTTTACATGAACATTTTGAAATTTAATAACATGTTGAATTAAAGTAGGGGGTCTCCATGCAGATTTCGCAAACCTTGCCATAAAACACTTTTGAAACCCATATTGCCTAACTCAGCTGGGAAGTCCATAGCTGGGTAAACAAGATTCATATAACCATTTATTATTATTTTTAAGGTTATTATAATAAAAGAATGAATGAGAGCCACACACTACCAGGCAATGGGTTCCCAACTGCTGCTATAATTCAAATGAGCCTGTATTTGAGTCCCTGCTATGTATAGGGCTCAGTTGTACAAACAATCCCTCAGTTGTTAATGAGCCTTTTATACACTTGAAATTTCCTTTCAAGAGAGATCAAAACTGAGGTTTTTTATTGAAGTTTCTTGAGTAAATAGTGTGAAATGATGGCCAAGAATGCTAATTCTTCTTAGGCTTAATTAAGAGAGGCACCAGGTCCAAGACTATATGGTGGGGGTGGGGAGGAAGCCTGGTGAGAACAAATCTGAAATGTTATGTTGAATTCTAGGCATCTCATTTTAGGCAGGAAATTGATAAGCTTGGAGAGCATCCAGACAAAGGCAACCAGGATTTTAAAGAAATTCAAGTTCATGTCATAATCAACATTTATTTGAAGGACTTGTGGAGCTCATACTGGAGAAAAGAAGACCAAAGAAGGGACATGGCAACTGTCTTCAAATACTGAAGGGCTGTCATGGATTTGGCCCATGAGGCCAGATCTAAGAGATAGGAAGCAAAAGTAGGTAAAGAAACACCATATAACAATTAGAGCTATTAAAAAATGGAATCAGCTGCCTCAAGAGGGAGTGAGTTCCCCATCATGGAAGATATTTAAGTCCAGACTGGACAACAACTCTTCGGGTAGAGAGGATGCTTGGTTAGGCTTGCATTGGACTCCACCTTACAGTTCAAGATTCTATTAATCTAGGTTTCGGTTCTTTCTTAAACCCCAGGGTTAAAAGAAAATCATGTGCATATGTGTATGCCCAATCACAGGGCATACAAACTTTTTTATTTAGCTGGCCCTCATATAGTCTAGTCATTCAATGGAACTGAATCAAGTCCATCCTTATTGTGGTAATGACTTTCTCTAACTTACTAATGAACTATCCTTAAAAATCTTTCCATGTACAAAAATTTGACACTTTGGAGCTACAAAGGTCCTTGGAGACAGACTATCTAATCCAGCCTTCCCATTTTACAGCTGGGGAAACTGAGAATGAGGGGAAGGGGTAAGTGACTCATATAGATAGTGAAAAAGTGGTAGAGTCTATAAAAGAACCTAGATTGTTGTGTGATTTACATAATGCTACACTCTTCTCTAGTACCCTCAGGGCTATTTTTTTTTCCTTTTTTTGGAGAGGGGCACCTACTTGGTGGTCCAAAGATCAATTAGAACTATCTCGGAAAGATTTCTCGGTATAGACATGGGCTATGGCATTTAGCTTTCAAAATTATATTTCTTGTCTAGTTCAAATATCTCTCTTCTCTGTAATTAACAATGGAGGATGATTTTAGAATCCAAATGACTGTCAGTCAACTTAATTCAATTCAATAAACCTTTATTAAATGCCTACTCTGTGGCAGGCACTGCACTAAACACTGGGGATACGAAAAGAGACAAAAGACAGTTCCTCCCCTCAATGAGCTTACAATCTAATGGGGGAGAGAAGAACTAATTGAATATATACAAATCCACCATGGTAGTTTTACTAGAAAAAAAATTAGAAACTTTTTCAAGTTTCCAAACTTGAAACACCTTCACTGAAGTCCTGCTCCTGTGACTTATGGTACTGTGAAGGTGACTCTGGATTCTTAAAGGCCACCTCTGCCAGGTCCCCACAAACCAGAAAAACTTTAAGTAGGACTCTGGCAATGGCTTGAGGACCACTAGCTAAATTCAGAAAGGCTCCTAGCAGAAATTCCCTCCCAGATGAAGATTCGCATTCGGGGAGGGAGAGGGTGCTGTGACAGCTACCCAATTAGTGTTGAGGTTTGCATCAGTCAAAGTACTCACTAATGAGATCACAGATATTTAGAATTAAATTAAAATTTGAGAAAATATGTCCTGATCAAGTGGCAGCCTCAGTATAGTAAAACACCAGTTATTCCTTTTCTTCCCACTAGTCAAATCTCAAGTAAAACAATTTTATTTTATTTTTATGTAGCTGTATCACAACTTGAGCAGGTCACAATCTCTCTGAACCTCAATTTCCACCTTGCTTTTATGGAAAATAAGGCTATTGCAGCCCCTATTATTAGGGCTTTTGAGAAAAGGAAATAAGATATGGGACGTAATGGCATTTGCACAATAAAAACATTCTTATTTTTTACATTGGTAATCATTTGCACACAAATAATTTGCAATTATTAAAAATCATTAAAATCATAGCAGTAAAGGACAAGGTATGATTTGCTGCACATTCTTAAATTATCTTCCCCCAAAACACAAGATTTAGAGCCAGAACTTAGAGATCATAAGAATCTGACTCTCATTAACTAGATGAGGAAACTGAGACCCAGAGAAGTAAAATTATTTCCCTAAGTTTACATGGTTAGGAAGAAGTGAAGATGGGATTGAAACCTTGGGCTTCTGACCCTGGGTTCAATGCTCTTTCCATTATGCCTTCCTATTCTTCCAAATGGAGAAGGAAGGAGAGGAAAGAGAATAAAGATATTTCTTTCTTTTCTTTTTTTTGCCCTTTGGAGGGCAGTTGGGGTGAAGTAACTTGCTCAAGGTTACATGGCTAGTTTTTTGTGTGTGGGTGTTAAGTGTCTGAGGCTGGAACCAAATCTAGCCACCCCAAGATATTTCTTTAGCACCTACATACCTACTATGTGTCATACATTATGCTATTTTTTTTTTAAAACAAATGTAATCTTATTTGATGTAACAACTCTGGGAGGAAGATACTGTTACTATCCCCATTTTACAAATGAAAAAGCAGAGGCAGATGGAGGTTAAGTGACTTGCCCAGGATCACACAGTAAGTGTCTGAGGCTGGATTTGAACTCAGGTCTTCCTGACTCCAAGCCCAGTGTTCTATCTACTGTACCACCTAGCTGCCCCTAAGTGTTCACATATCTTTGTATTTTTGGATTCCTATTTGCTGATATGACTAGCCATAAAGACAACTTTTCCTCTAAGTTAAGGCAGGGAAGCTCACAGGCTGAATTTGCCTCTGACCGAGATTTCATAATATTTCTAAGTAATAAGAATAAATTAATCAATTTAGTCTTTCAAAAAACTTTTATTTAGTTTAGAATCTAGCAGAGGAGATAAGAGGTGGACACAAATAATTTCAATAGAGGATGATTCAAAAGAAGGATGGTCAGAACATGGCCTTGCCCACTGCCCCCGTTAGTCCAGAGAGGAGAGACTGCTTAATGTCAGCTGCTACAGCTGCCCCGCTACAGAAAGCAGTCATGGATGTTTCCAGGAAAAAAAAATGATCAAAGAGCAGTAGGAACCAGTTGTTAAGGAGACAACTGCCATTTCAAAAGGCACTAATATTAAACTGAAGCCCACATGGCCAAGGCAAACCAAGTAACACATCTGATTAACATTCCCCAAAGAATGTACAGACTGACTTACACGTCCCTGCTTCTCACTCTGGCTTCCTACCTCCTTTTCCCTCCTCAGTCAGTTGCTTTCAATTCCCCTTTTCCCAAGCAAACAAGTCCATTCAATTGGGAAGTGACTAACAAACAGTGTTATGGGGGAATGGTACTAACAGTATTACAACAGGGAGAAATTCTCTCTATAGAGAGTCGAGGTGAATGAGGACCTGAGAGGTGACTTGAACACTTCTTTAAATTTTTGGACATTTTATGACTTATACAAAAGAAATATCTAGTGTAACTTCAAACAACAGTGACAACTGTATTCTTAGATCATCTTTTGATCATCCGACCTGTTGGAGCCTCATAGTAACAGGGCAAATCAAGCTTTTTAAAGAGAAAATGAGATCAATATCCTCATTTGGAACAAATGCCAGCTAATTGGTTTGATATCACCTTAATTTCTTTTGTTTGTGTTTTTTTCTCTTAAATTTATTTATCTACTTTTCATTTACAACATTCAGTTCCACAATCCCTTGAGTTTCAAATTTTCTCCTCCTCCCTCTCCTTCCCCCTCCCTCCCCCTCCATGGCGGTATGTGATCAAATACAGGGACTTGAACACTTGGAATAAGTGTTTGTAGAATGCCTACTATGTGTCAGACACGGGGCTAAGCACTTTAGAAATATGATCTCATTTGGTCCTCACAATAACCCTGAAATGTAAGTGCTATTCTTAACACTATAAAAATTTAAAAAACGACTTTTAAAATATTTTAATAAATGTAAATAATATATAAACATGTATTTTGCATATATTTACATATAATATTCATATATAAATACATAAATAAAATAAAAATAAATTATTTTAAAACTTAAGTTTTTATACAGTTGAGGAAACTGAGGCTGACAGAGGTTAAATGACTTGATCAGGATCACATAATAAGTGTCTTAGGCAGGATTTGAACTCAGGTCTTCCTGACTCCAGGCCAAGTGCTCTAACCACTGAACCATCTAGTTGCTTCGCATGATCTTCTTAAAATGAAACATTTGACAGTGAGTTTCTAGGCAGCTAGCTTGTGCAGTGGATAGAGCTCAGGGCCTGGAATCAGAAAGACCCGCGTTCAAATCCAGTCTTAGACACTTAGTAGTTGTATGACCCTGGATAAGTCACTTAACCTCTGCCTGCCTTAGTTTCCTCCACTGTAAAATGGAGATAAAAACAATGCCTCCCTCCCAGCATTGTTGTGAGGATCAAATGAGATAATATTTATAAAGTTTTTGCATAATTCTTGGTACCCAGTAGGTACTTAATTAATGTCCATTCTCTTCTCTTCTCCCTTCCCTGAGAATCAATCCTGTACCTATACCCCAGCAGGTTTTTAACAAATTTCTGTTAAATCTAATTAGTGCCAAATAAACAAATAAATAAAAAAAAAATCTAATTAGTGCCCCCCAAATAAATAAATAAATAATGAATAAATCTAATTAGTGCCTCTGATCTTGACTTCACTCTTTTCTTGGCTGCTTTCTTTAGCTTTTCCAATCTGGACTATGCCGTAATTACTTAAATCAGCAAAAACTTGACTGAATCAAAAGATATGGTTTACTCCCAAAGCTTCAGATTACTCTTCCTAAGTCTTTACAAATAAAGACCATAAGCACATCTATGCATTCACCATTTTTTAGTTGGTTTTAGGTATTGATTTGCTATTTTTTCAACTGTTCACTGCCCTGCAGGGACAGAGCCATCTACTTTATGACTGGACATAAAGCCAATATTTCTCTACATTAAGGGTGGAGAAAATGTCAACCTCAGTCAGGAAGTCCATGACTGGATAAACAATGCAAACACAACCTTTCGTTATTCAAATAATTATAGGATTTAGAGCTAGCAGGGAGCTACCATCTATCCAGTTCAAACCCCCTCATTTGTGGCCAATGTCACAGACAAGTAAGGGACAAGACCAAGATTCAGAGTCAGGTCCTCTGCTTCCAAACCTAGGACTCCTTCCTGTACAACACGAGTCTCACAGCAGATATCACTTCCTCACTTTTATCCCACTCCTTGCTTATTAGGGCACTTGGGGGAGCCAGATGGTGGGAAGATCTTCAGAGACTGGGGAGCTCACTCTCTCCTCAAGGAGGCTGTTTAACCATCTGGTGACTCTTAAACAACCAGAGAAGCTCATCCTGATAGATTCTAAGCCTGAATCTGCCTCCCAGTTAACTCCCATATGACCTGTCTTAAAACCCAGACCATTTCAGTCTTTTCCCAGCCTGCCCTACTCTTTTAATACTTAGCTCCAGTTTGAATTTAGCAGCTTCAGGACATGCTTGCCCAAACAGCTAGCCTCTTGTCTGAATCTATTCATTCATCTATCTGCCTGACTGAAGTCACCGAGGTCCCAGAGCTGCAGGGAGATTCCTGGCCCTTTCCTAGGATATGGCCCTGGGTTAATGCTTACCCTGTAGGGTTACCCATTCATTATCTCCTTAATTGACTGTAGTTACAGGATTTGCTTATCTTCGTAAAGACAGGGTATCCCAAAGTCTTACAGCAGTTTTTTAGCTTTAATAGCAATACTTAAAAATGATAATAAAAAATACCCTAAGACTTTTGGGACACCCTCCAAGTGTTTCTTTTTATTAAGTAGGTTTTAAAGTTTCTACTTCAGACCAAGGGGAGTTAGGTCATTGATGTCTCACTCCACCCCCCGCCCCCGCAAGGCCAACTCCTCTACTTCAGGAAAAACAAAAATTATCTCTGGTCCAAACATTGTTTCGGGCACGAGGGGACTCTCTCCACCCAAGTAGATTTGCAACTAACCTTCAATTTATAGTATTAATCCCTTGGTGCAATGAGAGGTTAGGTGACCTGCCCAAGGCCACACAGCCAGTATGTGATCAGAGGCAAAACATGAATCCAGATCTTCTATTCTGAGGCTGGTTCACCATTCACTATCTAAACCTCCATCAAAACTAATTCTATAACCCCACAAAACTAAAATAACATTACTTTACTTTTATGTATTGACCTCAAAGAATTTTATCACAGGCAATTGATGAATGAATCAACCAGTAACATTTATCAAGCACTTCCTACATGCCAGGCACTGTGAAAATTACTGTGGACACAAAAAAAAAAAGGGCAAAAGACAAATTCCTGCCATCAAGGAGCTTACAATCTAATGGGGGAAACAACATGCAAATAAATATGTAGAAGAAATAATTAACAGAAGGATGGTATATAGGATTCTGGAAAAAAATCTTAGAAAGTCAGCCAACTCAGCTCCCTCATTTTACATATTAAGAAATTAAGGCCTAGAAAAATCAAGTGACTTGGCCCAAAACCAAATTGCTGTGAAGAGGCAGAGCTGGAACTTGAACCTAGTTGAAGCATTATACAATTTCTTATAAGTAATGCTAACTTAGGGACAGCTGGGTGGCACTAGGACTGGAATCAAGAAGACCTGAGTTCAAATCTGGCCTCAGACACTTACTAGCTACCTGACCCTGGGCAAGGCACTTAACCCTGTTTGCCTCAGTTTCCTCATTTGTAAAATGAGCTAGAGAAGGAAACAGCAAATCATTATCTTTGCCAAGGAAACCCCACATGGGGCCACAGAGAGTCAGACAGCTGAAAACAACAACAGCAAATAACAATTTACATTTATAAAGCACTATGTGATTAAAAAGCACCTTGCTAATATTATCCTAGTAAATCCCAGGCCTGTGATGGAGGCAGGGCAAGTATTATCTCCTATTTTACAGATGAGGAAAGTGAGGCTCAGAGAGGGTCTCTAAGGTCAATTCTAATTTTATATCCCATGACCCAGGGTCACATAGTTGAACAGTATCAGAACCAGAATTTGAACCTCCGCCTTCTGAGTCCAAATAGTTCAAATCGCCAGGCTTTGAAACCCTGAGGGGAGATCACAGAACCCAGCTTTTCCCCATCTGGTTCTATTTACCCTACTCTGCCAGAGTGAAAAACATTAAAAAAAACCAAAGCTCCCCTCATCTGGGCTAAGCCCACTGAGCAAGCATCAACAGTACCTGTTTCCTCTGGCATTACAGAGTGAGCTGTGGCCTAGTCAGACAAAGCCTCCGAAAGCCCCACTCCTATTCACTCTCTTCAGAACAGACCTTGGAGCTTATAGAGGAAGCGAGTTGAAAGACAGGCAGCTGCCGAGGGAGCCAACAGCCAGGTTCTGCCTGCCACTGGAGCTCGCTGGGACAGAAATGCAGGAAGGGTCATATGATGAGGGTGTCTCTCATGTACAAACAGGGTGATAGCCAAGTTCTTCCTGACTCACCAAAATAGAACTCCCCATTAAGCTCCGAAAATTTATACATCCTTCCGGGCTGGGGTGGGGGTGGGGGGCAGGGGCAGGGTACTTTTAACTGACAGTTAAATGTAAGTGACTTCTACAATATATAATCAGATAGATCACCCTCAAAGGGTCTTTGAGAAGGGAAACAGCCAGAAATTCTCAGGCAGTTACCCTACAGTGTTCCATGTGAACTCACAGTGACAGCAGTGAGGTCTAGAGGAAACAGTCCTTTCTTGACTGGTTGGGGATACTACTGGTCTAGCTCTGGACCTGCCTCTCACTAGCTTTGTGAACCTCATTTTCCTTAGTCTTAGATGGGAGAAGTGGACTAAATGCTTTTAAAATTCTCTTCTGGCTCTAACCATCTATGTTCAAAGTCTTGTTCTTTTCCAGGATTCTATGTTCTAGGTCAGTGGTGTCAAATTCAAATGGAAACAGGCCAGGGAGGTACATAATGATTCTGGTGGTCTGCATATTAACTTAGAAAACCACATATTGATATTATCTATGTTGTTGTTAAGTCATTTTCAGTGATGTCTAACTCTTCACGACCCCATTTGGGGTTTTCTTACAGAGATAGTGGAGTGGTGTCCCGTTTCCTTCTCCAGCTCATTTTACAGATAAGGAAACTGAGGTAAACAGGGTTAAGTGACTTACCCAGGGTCACACAACTAATAAGCATCTGAGACCATATTTGAACTCAAGAAGATTGGTCTTCTGACTCCAGGTTTGGCACCACCTAGCTGCCCCAACACTATCTATGTTCTATTGCATTTTTATTTATTTTGTAACTATTTCCCAATTACATTTTCATCTCATTCAGGTTACACCCAGAAGTATTTCAGGCTGTGTTTGGAACCTATGTTCTAGGTGTTCTTGCAGTTCTAACTCTGATTCTATGACTAATTTTTCCCTATTTCTGCAAATAACACCACTGTCATCCCATTAACTCAGGATCAACTCTTGGAGTCATTATTCAATTCCTTCTTCTCCCTTCCCCCTACACATCCAAAAAGCTATCGAGTCTTGTTACTCCCTCTTTGAAAATTTTATTGAGGGCTTCCTGTTAGGCATTGTGGTAGGTACCTTATTTTATTATGCTTCACTCTATGGAACTTCACAGATATTGCACTGGGTTTTTGTTGTTGTTGCTGTTTTGTGTTGTTGTTTACAAATTGAAGGTTTGTGGCAACCCTGCATTGACCAAGTCTATTGGCACCATTTTTCCTCACATTTCTCTGTGTCACATTTTGGTAATTCTCACAATATTTTAAACTTCTTCTCTTATTACATCTATGATCAAGTTATCTTTTATGTTACTGTTGTAATTGTTTTGGGGAGCCATGAACCTAGCCATGTAAGATGGCGAACTTAATCAATAAATACCGTGTGTGTTCTGACTGCTCCACTGACCTCCCATTCCCCATCTCTCTCCCTCTCCTCAGACCTCCCTATTCCCCGAGACACAACAATATTAGAATTAGGCCAATAACCCTACAATGGACTCTAAGTGTTCAAATAAAAGGAAGAGTCAATAAACGTGACAAATTTCATTGTTTGATTATTTTAAGAAATTGTCACAGCCATCCCATCCCTCAGCAACCAACACCCTGATCAGTCAGCAGTCATCAACATCAAGATAAGATCCTCCATCAGCAAAAAGATTGCAACTTGCTGAAGGCTCAGGTGATAGCATTTTTTTTTAACAAAAAAAGTGTTTTCAATTAAGGTGTGTACATTGTTTTTTAGATATAATTCTATTGTGTTTGCCCACAAGGAGTTTACTTAATACCCATTGCATTCAGCCTTGTTCAAGCTCTTACCTCTTCTTGTGTAGGCTACTGGGATGCCTCCTAATTCACTTTTCCTAGTCTAGTCTGTTCTCTCTTCCATTACATTCTCCACATCATTGCTCAAGTAATATTCCTAACATAGTTTCATCCTGTCGATATCACTCCTGTACTCATAATCATTTGGTGGCTCTTCATCGCCTGCCAGATAAATCATAAGCCAACTTTACCTTCAAAGTCCTCCACATGCCGCTTCAAATATACCTCCTCTCATACCATATTCTTCCATGTTCTCTACATCCTAGCCAGACAGGATGACATCAGACCTTTCCCTGCATGGCTCATGGCATTCCCTCATGCCCTTCTGCTTCTCTATCTGTTGAAGTATCTCTCCTCCTTCAAGACCAAGTTCAATTGCCATCCTTTTCCATGAAGCTTTTCATCAAATCTCCGCCTGCTCTCCATCCTAAGGCAGCTTGGGGAAAGCATCCCCGCCTCAAACTTTGTCTCATCCTCTTTTTAGTACACTTAATTTGCTCTCCTTAGTATTGTATGACAGTTATTTATGGACACATCTCTTGCTATTAGATTATACATTCCTTAAGAATAAGCTCTGTGTTATATCTGTTTACTGCATTCTCCTTACCTTGGACAGAGCAACAGGTTAACATTTTTTTCTAATTAAATTAAATCGAAGTTTTCTATGATGGGAAAATAACATATTTACAATAATAATCACAACAGGATACATAGCAGACCTGACCTGACCAACAAAGTCAGCATGAGTGCATCTTAAATTCATAGAATGCAAAAGCTAGACAGGACTTTTGAACAGAGAGTTTGAGAGCTGGAAGGGATCTTTGAACATAGGATATTAGAGCTGGACGTGGCTGTAAAACAGAGAACACACTTTCAGAGTTGGAATTGCCTTCATTATCAGAGGCAGCTGAGTGACACAGCAGATAGGGTAAGGAAGGCTTGAATTCCAATTGTGTCTCAAATGCTGTCTGTGTCACTGTGAAGAAGTCACTTTAACTGCCTCAGTCTCTTCATCTGTAAAATGGTGGGGTTGGACTTGATGACCTTTAAATTAAATTCTCTTCTGACTCTAAAGCTATGATCCTATGCTACAAATAAGAACAAAGCAGAGCCTTATAGAGGTGGAGGGACCTGCTCAAGAACCCCAATTCCAGAGCCAGCACCAGAGCCCAGGACTAGGGAGAACCCAGGTTCTTTACAATTAGTCTTATGCCACCTTCTTTTCCTGACTAGTACAGACAGCTCATACTAACTATGTAGGAAAAGCTTCCAAGGAGCTTAATTCAGCACTTTTCCAAAGAGGTAATCATTTAGATTCACTCTGAGTGTCTGCATTGTAAACTAATGTTGTCAAAGCTCAGAAATTGCAAAAAAAAATGTTCCACAATCTGCCTCCAAACTACTTTTTCAGGCTTTTAAAAAATTGTCTACCCTTTTCTTGCATTATTCTCTTTCAAACACCATACATCTCAACTAAACTGGACTATTTATTGTTTCTTAAGCTCATTCCACTCTTTCCTCCCACCACACCTTTGCTCAAGTCATACCCTCCATTGCCCCTTCTCTAGCTCCACCATTTTTACATTGTTACCAGACTTTAAGGACCAGATCAGATGTCTTCTTATCTTTTCCTAACTCACTACACTCAGAATGCAGAATGCACACAGAGCATAGAGACAGAAGATGAACTTTCTCATCTGTAAAATGGGGAAATAACATGTATACTATGTACCTCATACTATGACTGTCACAAAGAAAGCACTTTGTAAATTATAGAGCAATCTACAAGTCCAGCTTTACCAGTTTTGTTTTTGGAAAAGTAACTCACATTTACCAAATCCTCTAAGGTTTATCCAGCTCTTTCTGCACAATAACCTTGTGAGGGAGGTAGGTAAATGGGTAGGGTATAATTGTTGCCATATTACAGATAAAGAAAGTACCGATCAGAGAAGAGAAATGACTTGCCTACAGTCATGCCAAATAAGTATCTAGGGTAGCAGTCAAATTCAGGTCTTCTGATTGAAATCTTCCTCTCCTTCCACTTATACTAATACTGTCCTTTGGACTGCCAGGCATATTTTGAGCTCCATGAGGAAAGCAAGGTCCTAGGAAGCAAGGCTGCCATTTTTTTTCTGCCCTCCTTTCTTCCCCCCAGCTATTCATGGATCCCAATACCTTTGGGAGATGGGTACAGTTGAAAATGTTATTCAGATCCTTCAGGCGTGTAAACATTGACTACAGATACAGCAAGGGTCTATAGGTGAAACCGTGGGAATGATTTTATTAAATGGTGCGTGTAATCTGTGCCGATTTGGCCACCAGATAATTGGCAATATGGATCTTACGAGGATGGAGAGTCTTTCATTCAGCAGGGTGCCAATGCACCGGAAAGTGCTTGTCATATTTCACACAGCACTGGCTTAAATATCAGGTTGACTGTGCCCAGCAAGAAGTGCCTTGTAGCATCAGATCAGCAGAAGAAATTTGGGGGCAGGTGCCATGGGGCAAATGTAACATTCTTCTCCTCTCTCTGACACACACACACACACACACACACACACACACACACACACACTTTTATTATTCATGCTAGTGTGAAACCATGACCTCATTTTTGCTATGAAATATGAGAAACAATAATTGTCCAGATTCTCATATGAAACTCAAAGGAATTTGCTTTCTATTACTGGCTTATGTGATATACAAATGGCTACAGAGATATATTCAGGAAATATATGTGCTCATGCACATCCCTTTGCCATCCATAAATAAGGATGAATTGATCTATGAGGGGTCTGTCTTATTGACTTTATAACATTAAATAATTTTCTGGCAACATTTAAAGAGCGTCATACTTAGTAATCTGACTTACTTGCCTCCTGGACATATATCAATAATAACAGATAAGCTATTATTTCTCTGATAAAGACTGTCCAGCGTAAATAGACATCAATAGGGTTATAACTAGAGGCTCTAATGCAACCAGAAGAACTGCACTTGAGTCCCAGCTCTACCATGTTGGGCAAAAATTCAATTCAATAAACATTCACTAACAGCTACAAGAGTTGGTGATACAAAGACTGCCCCTAAAGAGCTTTCATTTTAAAGGAGGATTCAAAATGTGTACAGAGAAGTAAGTTAAATGATACTATAACAACAAAGGTCTTTGGTGTTCTTTTGTTTTATTTTTGGTTTTGTTTTTGCTTTTTGGAGGGGGAAAGGCAGGGCAATTGGGGTTAAGTGACTTGTCCAAGGTTACACAGCTAGTACATGTTAAGTGTCTGAGTCTGGATTTGAACTCAGGTCCTCCTGACTCCGGGGCTGGTGATCTATTCACTGTGCCACCTAGCTACCCCAAGGTCTTTGGTTTTTTCTGTGTGGGACTTCCATTCATCAATGCCAACTGAAATTTTTTTTAGACTTGGGCAGGTGGGGAACTATCTTCATGAGGTGCCGGTCACTGAAGAAACTCATCAGCTGATGGCTGATCTTTTGGGGATGGAATGTCTTATTCTTAACTAGGCAGGTTCTCAGGTAACCAGCACAGTCCATTGGAACTTAAAAGCTTTGCAACTTAGTAGGACCTGCTGGAACTCATGCTCTGCTGGAAGAATCTTCTGCACTCTGGGACCAACTCTATGCCAAGATGTGTCATCCAAGAGTTCTTTAGCAGAGAGACAATAGAAATATCTCACATTTACATAGTGCTTTACAGTTTGCAAACCACTTCCCTGGGAACTCTGAGAAATAGCTAATACAATCAATATCCCCCTTTTACAGATTGAAAAAACTGAGGCCCAGAGAGATACAATGACTTGGTCAACATCCTCCCCACCCCAACCCCCACCCTCTCTGTCTCTGTATGTAAATGTATGTATAAGTATGTATGTGTGTATATATACATACAAACATACATTTACATACATACATATATCTCAAAGCCAGACATTGATCTAAGTCTCACAATGCTTGCCACTCTAGCATCCTCCCTTTCCCTATTTTAACATGAAGAAACAGGCACAAAGACATTGCTTGGAGTCAAGGCTCAGCTCCAGGGCCATCTCCTACATAAAACCTTTCCTCACCCATCCCCCATCTCCATTTGTTGGTACTCAAATGACAAAGTATAAAGCATTTTGTAACCTGTAAAGATTTATATAAATCTTGTATAAATATAGCATAAATAAAGTATAAATATATTTAACATACATGTTTATGTATTACATCTAAATATATAAATTAAATTTATATAACATATAAATAGTATAAATAAAAATAAATTATTTTCCTTAGTACTTAACAATAATAATCATTATATTTTAGGTTTCAATATATTTCCCCTTAAAATGACTAAATAGACAAGTATATAAAAAACCCCAGAGGGTATCTAGTCCAACTCTACACAACCTACCTATCTCATAGGAGTTTCATTTGGAGAGTGTCCTGCCAATTACAAAGCATTTTGTAAATGTGAGTTACCATTCCATCAATAAGAGGAATGCCCTCTGCAACATTCCCCCAAAGTAGTCACTCAGCTTTCATTTGAAAGCTTCCAGTAATGGGCAAATCACTGCTTTATATGGAAGTCCATTCTACTTCTGAATAGCAATTTCATAAAATAGTCAACTTGGAGTTGGAAGGGACCTCAAAGAAAATCTAGAACAAAAATATCCTCTATGATCTCCTCAACTTTCAGTCATCCAGCCTTTGTTAAAACATCTCCAATACAGGGTAACTCATGAAATCCCAAAGTAGCTGTGATAGTAATGGAATATAAAGATTTCCCTGTATTGGCTTGGTTTTCAAATTGATTGTGTTAAAAACCCAGAGCTTGTTAATTCCACCTGTGGGATGGACTTGTTGATGTGAAAAGAGAGTACTGAACTGGGAGGATCTGGTGACGTAGATTTGGAGAGACAAGAGAGAGGCAGAAGAACTTTTTGGAAGCAGCACCTCGTGGAGGCAGAGAGAGACTGAGAGAATCGCTGGGGGCCATTTTGAATTGTCCTGGACTTTTGAGACCTGCCCCCTGAGCTGCCAAGGACTGAGGAGACATGGCTGTTTTGCTGGTACTTTGTCTGTCTGTTTTGATGTTGTTTTGCCAGATTTGTCCACTGGTAAAAGACAGTCCTTTTGTTGAAGAAGTCCTGGAACCTGGCTGTTGGCTAAGAGCTCCTGAGACAGTCCTGCAGACAGAGAGTGAATACTGTCTGCTGGTGAAGGACAGTGCTGTTGTTGCAGGGGTCTGGGAACCTTTCTGTTGGTTCAGAGCTACTGAGACTGTCGTGCAGACAGAGAGTGAATACTGTCCACTGGTGAAGGACAGTGCTGTTGTTGCAGGGGTCTGGAGTCTGTCCTGCAGACAGAGTGAATACTGTCCACTGGTGAAGGACAGTGCTGTTGTTGCAGGGGTCTGGGAACCTTTCTGTTGGTTCAGAAGCCCTGAAGAAGGATTTTCTTGTTGTATGGTTACAGAAATCCTGGGAGAGGGTTTTGCTAATGTTTTCAGGGGTTCTAGGACTGTTCTACAGACAGAGGATGAATTAATGAAGGGACTGGCAATGTATCTTGTGGCCTTGCTAAGCCTTGTCTCCCCAGGGACTAAGATTGCTGAGAACCTGCCTCATGTCAAGATGAAGAAAAGACCTCCATTTGGGTATTAAGTGCTGTGCTTAAACTCTGTGTAACTCTGGGGTAGATTCAATTGTGATCCAGGGGTGGGGAACTTTTGACCTTTTTGTGTTCTATGGTTGAACAAATGAATGTACTTTACTTAGATTGGAAACTAATCTCCATTTGAGAAGAGGGGCTTTGTGATGGACTAAATGAAGGTACAGCCTAGGGGTGGAGTAGTATTTAGAACAGGGACTTTGTAATTGATTGAATGAGTGGAAGGTCCTGGGGTGGGGTAGTACATGGAGATTATTTAATCACCCTTAGTAAATGCTGTATTTTGAATGATGTCATGTTTTGACCTTCTCTGTTCTTGGTTTGTCACTGAATAAAATGGAAAGCACCTATGCTGGTATTTTGAACCTTGGGAAGTTGCCTTTCCTTGGTATTACATTACAGTAGTCAATTACATGTGGGGGGAGCTCCAGTGGTTAGAATGACTTTCCTTATAGAAACCAAAATATTCCTTCCCAAACTTCCACCCTTTGCTCCACCTTCTGGGAACAAGCAGAACTTGTCTAACGTTTCTTCCGTATGACAGTCCTTAATACTTTAAGGTAGTTCTCAAGTCCTCTATAACTCTTGTGTTCTCCAGGCTAACTATCCAAAGGACTCATATGGAATGACCTCCTCACTACCTTGTTTGTCTTCCAACAGACATATCCAGATATGTCAAAGTCCAAAAATTGTGCTGCCCCGCTGAAGCTGAACATATTGTGACATTCAACCATGGCAGAGTATTCATTTCCATCTTTCTGAATGGGCACTACAACTTTATTAATTCAGCCAACCAGTTGGCTTTTTCTTGGTTTCCATCATGGTTTACTAATGAGCTTATTCATTAAAATGCCCAGAACTTTTTTTCATATGAATGGTTGTCCAGCCACACCTTCAGCATCATGTGAACCTAAATGTAAGACTTGATTCCTATAGCCTTTCTTGTCTATATTACTGATTTGGGACTTAACCATATGAACCCTATTTTGATAACCACCTTTTTACCATTTATTTTTTTACCATCTAAAATAAAATTAACAATCATTGGAAGCCAGAATCATGTCATTTAATTATTTTTTTCTCCCACAGTTCCAGACACTGTACCTTATACATAGTACATACTCATTTATATATATATATATATATATATATATATATATATATATATGTTTGTTTAATCAGTTGAACTGATATATTGAGGGGCAATTAAAAATACTGAACCTACCCATGATTACATAAAAATTTTATACACAGTGAGAATTTTTAAATGTCTCTAACTTCTAGAAATCATGATTTGATCAGCATCATCTTGAATTCTTCCTTCCTCCTCTGTATCCACAGACAATCAGTTGTCAAGCCTTGCGAATTCCACCTCCACTATATCTCTCCAGTCTGTCTTCTCTCCATTCATACAGCCACCACTATAATTCAGTCCTTCATTATATCTCACCCTGACATAGCAATCATATCTTAATTAGATTCCCAAGTTCTGCTTTCTCCTCTTTGTCTTCTTCCATGGGGCTACCAGAAATTGCTTTTCTTAAGTATAATTCTTGAAGCATGCTATTTTTCACTTTCTTTCATTCTTTTGTCCATTTATTTGAGTCTTCTTGTACAAAATGACTAATAAAGAAATGTTGTACATGATTACACATGTATAAGCTATATCTGATTGCTTACCATCTCAGAGAGATGGGAGGGAAAGGAGAGATGCAGGAAGGGACAGAATTTGGAACTCAAAATTAAAAAAAATTAAATTAAAAAAATTGTTTTGACATACAACTAGGGGGACACTGTGTGTGTATGTGTGTATTACAAGTTTACTTACATTATTCCCTTACTTGATAACCCCCAGTGTCTCCCTATTACTTCTATGATAAAGTACAACTTCCTTAGCCTGGCATTTAAAGTCCCTCACAATTTGGCTTCAGTTGTCTTTCAGAGCTATTTTACTCCCCCCTTCACTCACTCCATATTCTGGTTAAGTTGGCCTCCCTGTTCTTCCCCTAATTTGGCATTCCATCTTTTTTTCTTTTCACCAGCTGTTCCATATGCCTGGAGTATCCTCCTTCTTCATCTCTTAGAATTCAGAAGTTCCTTCAAGGCTGTGTTCATGACCCACCTCCTTTGGGAAGCCTGATCCCTCTAAGTACAACTCATCCTCAAGTTCCCATACACATACTTTTTCCACATATGTGTTTTATCTAGCAAAAGAATGCAAGGTCCTCCAGGGCAGGGACTATCTTTTTGTTGAGTCTTTGTATTCCCAGCTCTTAACGCAGTGTGTTTGGAACATAGCAGGCACTTAATAAATATTTGCTTGGGTATTTTTTTTAGCCTGCTTAGTCATACATTTGGGGTTTTCTTGATAAAGCTTCTGGAGCGGTTTGCCGTTTCCTTCTCCAGCTCATTTTCCTGATATGGAAACTGAAGTCCATCAAGGTTAAGTGACTTCCCCAAGTTCACACAGTGAGAGTCAGAGCTGGAATCTCAAATCAGATCTTCTTCTTATAAAAACCAACTCTCTTCCATGATACCACTTAATCTCTGTTTCTAAAAAGAGAAACTCCATCCATCTCTGCATCTAAATTCCACATGCTAGAGAGGGGAGAGGTGGAACAACAGCTCCTCAAAACCACTAGAAAGGTTGCCCAATAATAAATCATGCCCCATTAGTTTGGGGATGGCCATCTAAACCACCATGACATAACTCAACTGTAGTGGAAAGAAAAACTGGGTTTGGAATCAGGAAACCTGGGTTTCCAAAGTTATGTGCTTGCAGTTACACAGTGTGTTAATGACAGAAGCAGGTCTTCAACCCAAGTCAAAAGACCTGGGTTCAGGCTCAGCTCTACCACTACCACTGTCCAGCAGATTCAGGCAGATTATTTAAATTTTCTAAGCCTCCTTTTTTCTCATTTGTAAAATGGGGAAGTTGATGATGATTTCTGAGGTCTCTGCCAGTGCTAAATGGATTTTCTTTTATCCTAGAATTCAATTAAGAACTACACCAAGAATACAAACCCCCACAATCATCTAAAAGGGGGCCTCCAAAGTTATCTGTTCCAGAGGCATCAAATGTAGCCAGCTACATGAGACTCACATTTCCAGGTGCCACCTGAACCATATTGTATTAATAAAAAAAAATCTATAAACATGTGTGGTTTTCTAAATCGATATGGAGCCTGCAGGTTCCTTATGTATGATTTGAGTGACCTCCATTTCTAATTGATTGTTCTAATACAATCAGGACCCAGAGTATGAATCCCCTTTCACAACATCCCTGGGGAGAAGTCAGGCAGCCTCCAAAGACAGGGGAACTCTTTACCTCCCTAGACTACTCAAATTGAAGGAACTAGTAGGAAGATTTTCCTTTTATTAAGCCAAAGCCTATTTCCTTATGTCACACCATACTTCACTTCCCAAAATCTTGGTAACTCACTTGAAAGACAAACTTCCTAACTATTGTCCACACGATACAAATGAATGCACTGTTAAATTCATCTTGTAGCAGGTGTCTACAACAGCATGGGCAATGCCATGAGTGTAAATCATCTCTCTCACTTCCACTGGTCATCAGCAGATCATCTCAGAGCAAGGGGTTCAAGCCAAAGAAAACAACTTGCCTCAAGGCATATACATAGTAATAAATAATTGCTAACATATAGCTAGCTATTTAGTATTTACATAGCAGTGGTTTCAAAGGCATTTTACAAATATTATCTCATTTGATCCTAACAGCCATCCTGGGAGGTAGATACTATTATCCCTATTTTACAGATGAGGAAACTGAGGGAGACAAAGGTTAAGAGACTTGTCCAGGGTTGCAAAGCTAGTAATGTCTAAGGTAGAATTTGAACTCAGGTCTTGTAATAAGGGAAGATAACATGTACATAAATAAAAATACATGATACCTATGGAGTAGATACAACCTTAGAAGGGGAACACACTAACAGCTACAGCCTCATTCATTTATTATTGCTAAAAGAAATTCAAATCAGTTCTTGATTCATCGGGTAAAACTCTTTGATTTCACAGATGATGTAACCAACACCCCAGAGAGAAGTCACTCTCAAACAGCTAACCAGAGGGAGAGAAAATGGGAAGGTATAGGTTGAATACACTGAAACAAATATAAAATGCTATGAGTGTAATGAGTAATCCACCAAGGGAATGTGTGTCAAACAGCACGCCCATCCTCCAATTATTCTGCTAAATGATGGAATGGTAGATTTAGAGAAGGGCATTTTTGTCCAATCCTCTTATCTATAGATAAGGAAACTGAGATCTGGAGTGAGGAATTGATCTGCCCAAGGTCACACATGCAGAGTAGGTAAAGAAGGAGAATTTGAAAACGGGGCTTCTCTGATTCCAAATTCAGTTCTCTTTCCCAGTTTTTCTGTCTGTCTCCACAGCTGGGGCTCTGTGCAAAGAGGACAGTGTGTTGTCAAGAAAGTAAAACGATGCCTAATTTCATACATCGAGACATGAAAGGACTGGATTCAGGACAAATAAAAATGTTTTGTGTGCATGCACCTCCATTCACACCTGGTTCACTCAAATGTTATCTGGTGCAGAGCAACCTGTGATCCGCTGGCCAATATAAATTGTTTGAGATTTTTGTGAAAATTCTTTGTGATACAAAAGTCAAGTGCTTGAAGTGTGTTTCATGCAACCTCATCACACTTGGGTGAAGAATATGTAGCTACTGTTAATGTCACCTTCCTTTAGATGAGTTGATTCAAAGGTGATATGCAGGGGAGAAACTAGGGTAGGAAAAAATACCGCAAGAATGAAAGTCAAGGCACCTGAGTTCCCTGATCTGCCACTAACCTGTAGATGACCTTGGATAAGTCACATTTCCTCTTTAGGTCTCAGTTTAGGTCTTAGTTTCCTAATCTGTAAAAGGGGGAAATTGAATTAATTGGTCCCTAGGAATCCTTCAGGCTTTAATCTTCTGGAATTCTAAGATTAGGTCTTTGAAAATATTCTTCCAAATCCAATCTTTTTTAATCACCCAAGGATATAGTAATAATAATATTTTGAATTTACATAGTTCTTTGATATTTACAAAGTGTTTTACAAAATAATAATAATCACTAGTGTTTATGTAGTATTTTAAGGTTTGTAAAGCATTTTTCATATGTGATTTCATTCGATCCTCACAACAACCCTATGAGGTAAGTGCTATTAAGGGCTATTATCATTCTCCAAGTTACCAATGAGGAAAGTGAAACTGAGAAAGATTGTATAATTTTTCCAGGGACACATAGCTAAGAATAATCTAAGGCAGAATTTGAAACCAGATCTCCCGGAAGTAATGCTTTTCATAGCATTATCATCTCAAAAAGACAATATAGTTTAGGAAAATGTTGGTTTTAGCACAGAAGACCTAGGCAGTAGGGTTGAGATGTAAGAGTTTGAGCCTGGGCTTTTGGACTAAGTTGCTGTGTGACCTTGAGTGAGTCACTTGTCTCTTCTAGTCCTCAGATTTCTCATCGGCAAAATGAAGGGGTTGAATTAAAAGGTCTCTATGATCTATTTGAGCTCTAATACCCTATGACTGATTCTTGGAGACAGGGATCTGGAGCCTGTCAAGTGACTCAGAATTAAAAGCAGAAAAATAAGCTCAACGGGGGACAGATGAGTAATTAGCAGGAGCCAGATTGAGGGAGGAGGTTTCCCTCGTCACACTAATCAGGGAAAGGACTTGAAGGTGGACACTATAATTATTGGGTTTGTAGCTGGCAGTCTTTTGGGAAGTAAACAGGATGAACCACTTGCTACTGATTTTATAGAGAAGCTATTTGAAACAATTGGTTTTTGTCATTGTTTGAGACAGTTGAGTCAACACACAAGTTTATATTTTCCAACTCCTAATTACACAAAAGAAACTGTATAAAGTATGGCAGCATTCATTCTTTTATTCCAGAAACATTTATCTACTCTGTGCTGCAAGGACAAAGGAAACACTTATGGACTCATAAAATTTGAGAGCTGGAAGGGACCACTGAATATAGGACACAGAATGTTTAACAGTCAGCAGGACGGTATGGAAGGAATGGTCTTCCCAGGTTCAGAAGCCTGGGGTTCTAGTCCTGACTCCGACATTTAATGGGAAAGTCACTTAACAGCATTTTTGCCTCAGTTTCCTCCTCCATAAAATGGACCTAATAATACATTAATTACCTAGCCCATTGAATTGTGGTGAGGAAGGGACTTTGTAAACTTTAAAATGCTGCATAAATGTGAACTATTACATATTAAGATTCTTTCCATCTATAATGGTAGCATATCATTATATCAAGCATTATATTAGAGAGTCAAAAAGAAAAGAACAAAATGTTTGTTGATTTGAATTCACAGAAAATATTCTTAAGTGGAAGGGGGGAAAGTATACCCCAGGGGGCTAGTATTGGACTAACTGGTGGTCTGAGTCACTCCTGGAAAAAGTAGCAGGGAAGAGTCCAGGTCAGTAGGTCACAGGCAAGCATGGAGTTAGGGATGCCAAAGCTGGGGGCAGCCAGAGGCATAAATAGAAACTATAACTGCAACAATCTAGCTGGGCTGGAGAGCCCATTTTACAAGGATGGGATAGATGTGAACCAGGCGTCCCTAGAAACAAAGTATTAGGGCAGAAAAGGAACCTTAGCAGAGCTATATCCACACCAAGGCATTTGGGAGTGCTCTCCTACTGTGACCTGGGCCCCAGATGAAAGATCTTCCTGTTTCTCCAGTTATTTATGAGTTAGTGACAGGGATGACAGGATCATATGATCTAGAAAAAAAGGGAAGTAAGAAGAGAGTGGAGGAGGAGAAAGAGGGAAAAGAGGAGGAGGAGGAAAAGAAGGAGAAGGAAGAGGAGGAAAAGGAGGAGGAGGAGAAGGAGAATGAGAAGGAGAAGGAGAAGAATGAGGAGGAGGAGGAATGGAGAGACAGGGAGGGAGAGAGAAAGAGAGAGGAGAGAGGAAATGAGGAGAGGGGAGCAGAGGAGAGGAGAAGG
>NW_027185698.1:38680398-38732898 GCF_028583685.1 Petaurus breviceps papuanus
GAGAGAGAGAGAGAGAGAGAGAGAGAGACCCTTAGAAATAAGCTAGTTTAGCCACCTGTCTAATAAATTAAGAAACTGAGGTCTAGAGTGGGGAAATAAGTTGTCTGATTCCAGGTCTTAAAAGTGATGAAGGCAGAATTTGAACAGAGACTCTGAATCCAGATCTCTTATTCTTTACATTATACCATAATTAAACTCAATCTGAGGATTCCTGAGTAGTTAGTGTTTCCCAGAAGACCATCATAGTCTTCATCCAGAGGCTGCTGTCCATGACCTTGTACCAAAGGAGTGAAGGGAAGGTGGAACACCTGTTCAGCACTACTGCTTCCATGTCACCATGAGCTGTTCAGTCTGTCAATCAGCTTCAGGTCAGCCCAGCATGGCACAATAATTCACTCCACAAAGCTACTGACTTTGGAGGATATTGGTGCTATTTCTATGACTCCATTAGTACAAAATGTCTGCACGTAGCCTAGGGTTTTAGCCAGTAGCTAGTCCAAATCTTTCATTTTGCAGAGGGGGAAAGCAGCCTTGTTCCACAGCTAATTCATGGCTGAGTCTGGGTCAGAACCTTGGCCTACTAACTCCTACCCCTCTACCATGCCATTACATCTGGTCTGGGAACTCACCTGGTAATCCTGAACAAAATCACTTATCAAACAACAGCACATTTCTAGAGCATTGTAAAGGTTTACAATCCTAAGACTTTTCTACTTACTCTCTGACTTTTTTGTATCTATAACACTTAGCACAAGGCTTGGGACAGAGTAGGCTATATATATATATATATACACATATATATGTATATATTTCCTTTCTATTAAGTCATATCAGATAGGTTATAATAGCAAAAAAAAATTTAAGCTAAAAACTGAAAAGCAGAATAGAAATAACCAGAACTTCTTAAAACAAAGACAGCATTAATAACATGCTAAACACTGAGGCCTTTTGACACTCAAAAGCTATATCTTTAAGATATGCAAAGGGTTTTCCTCATAACATTCCTGTGACAGTGGTAGTATATGTATCACTATGCCCATTTTTTAGAGGAAAAACCCAAGGCCAAGACATGATTTGAGCAGTGGTCACATTGTTAGCTACAATTGCAATACAAAAATGCTGTCTCAAAGATACTATGTTGGTCCGTACTAATCTTCATTGGTACCATCAAGGTGGAAAGTGATTTTCCTTGAAAGTGGTCTCATTCTCAATAAATCCCAATGCAGAAATAAAATAACTCATTTACATAGTGTTTTGAGGTTTGCAAAGTACTTTTCTTATTTTAATCTAGGGATGTAGGTAGTATTAGCATTCCCAGTTTACAGAAGAGGAAACTGAGGCTCAGACTGGTGAAAAAGGGACAGGCTGAGGAGCACACAACTAACAAATGTCAGAAGTGGGGTTTGAACTCATGTCTCTCCTGAGACTAAACTCCAATATATCCCTATTACCTCCAGGATCAAATAGAAGATCCTCTCTTTAGATTTTTTTTTTTTTTGCTTTTTGAAGGGCAATTGGGGTTAAGTGACTTGCCCAAGGTCACACTGCTAGTAAGTGTTAAGTGTCTGAGGTCGGATTTGAACTCAGGTCCTCCTGACGCCAGGGCCAGTGCTCTATTCACTGCACCACTTAGCTGCCCCTCTCTCTTTAGCTTTTTAAGTCATTCATAACTTGAGCCCTTCCTACCTTCCAGCCTTTTTCTCCCTTACTCCTGTGTTCTATGATCCAGTGACATAGAATGTCTCTGGTCTCCTGCCTATTCCTTACAAAAGGCACTCTATATCCTGCCTCTGGGCATTTTCACTGGCTGCCTGTCCCCCATTCCTGGAGTACTCTCCCTCCTCCTTTCTGTCTCCTGGCTACCCTAGCTTTTTCCAAGGCTCAGCTAAAACTCAACCTTCTGCAGGAAGCCTTTGCCAGTCCATCATAACGCTAATGCTTCACCCCTGAGATTACCTCCAGTTTTATCCTGTATATCTCTTGTTTGTACATAGCTATTTGCATGTTGTCTCCCCCACTTAACTGTTAATTCCTTGAGAGCAGAACTGTTTTTGTCTTTATTTGTATCCCCAGTCCTTAGCACAGTCCTGGGACCTAGCGGTTGCTTAATAAATGCTTGCTGACATAACTTACTCTACACTACCTCATAAATTAAAAAATGAAAAAACCCTAAAAGATAATTAGTTCCAACAATAGATTAATATCTACATCTTGCTCAGCAATAACTATCCCCACTTAAGAAACATCCAAATTCTAGTGGTGTATCTTAATTTCTTGTAGAAAAAGAAAAGGTTCTTGTTATTTCTTCCTGTACAGGAAATTAATTGCCTTTCTACTATAAAACTACTACTTCTTTAGTAAATTCAATTTAAAATAAAATCCCCTCATTGTAACAAAGAGGAAACTGAGGCTGAAAGAAGGGAATGACTTTAAAAACCATAGATTAGGAAGAGTCCACAGAGGTCATCTAGTTGAACTCTTTCAGCAGAATCCTCTGACTAAAAATTTCCAGCATTGGGAACTCCCAGTGTTCTGGGACAGCCTGTTCTATTTGTGTATAAATCTAACTGGTAGGATTTTTTTGGCCTTATGTCAAGCTGAAATTGACTTTACTGAAACTTTCACGCTTTACTCTACTAGGTAGGTTGATTCTACCTGTCTACGGTAATCACAGAATCTTAAGAGTTGAAAAGGGCCTTGGAGATAATCAATTCAATTAAAAACATGTCTTGGGTACCTAATAAATGCAAAGGAAAGAGCTAGACACAAGAGAATCCAATGATGAAAAATGACACAATGACTGACCCCAAGGAGTTTGTAGTTGTTTTAGGTAATCACAGTGAATTAATGACCCAGCTGACATTTGAGCTCCTGGCTCCTAACTCCTAATCCGTTTTTCTTACTATTCCTGTCCTTTCAACTCTCATGAGGGTAAGTTTCTAACAAGTACAAGAAATCATTAAATAGGTTTTTGGTTTTTGTTTGTTTGTTTGTTTTTTACTTTCAGGAAATGATGGGTTTTGTGCAGCTACTGTCAGCCTGGGAAGAGAGTCTGCCCCAATACAACAATTTGTACCTTGACTTTTTTATTGATTTGTTGCCAGAGACAGGCAGATTCTGACTTCTTTAACAGTAATGTCTTACTTAATCCTGAACCAAGTCTAAAATCACAGAAGCATGCTCTGAAAGTAATTTTAGCTTTTTTTTTAAAACAATGAACATTTTCCTAAACGGGGGAATAAGGGAAATAGAGGAAGGAAGGAGAAAGATGTTTTCAAACTAGGCTGGGCTTTGGCTAACTTGACCTTGAACTCATGCACAGAAGCATGCTACTGTATAACACATGCACTTTTTTTCTTTCCATAATTACAACTTTCCAAAGGATACTAGGAGGATGGGGAGGGGACCTGAAAGCAAGGTGCAAGGATGGACTAGAAATAGCACCAAATCCCAAGGCAGAAGCCCTGGCTTTTCAGTCCTGGTTTTACTCACTATTCATGCGACTTCAAACAAGTCATCTCATGTCCTTAAGCCGCAGTTTCCCCCTCTGTAACATACGGGATCAGGCTAGATGATCTCTACAGTACTTTCTAGCTCTAAATCCTATGCTCTTAAGAGGATCAGTTGAAGAAACAAATAATGTTTAGCCTGGAATGCTAAAGAAGTTGGAGAGGAGAGGAGGGGGGTGCCGATCATTCTCTCCAGCTATCTGAAGGAGCATTATATTCCCCTATATCATGGTATCTCTCAGTTGGAAAAGACCTCTGAGGCCATATAATCCAAGTCATACTGGAAAAAAGACTTCTCTCTACAACAATGGTCCTCAAAGCATTGTAAAGGGGTCCCTAAGCTTCCTCAGGACCTTTTCAGGGAGTCCTTGGGGTCAAAACTACATTTGTAATAATACTAAGAAATTACAGTAGATATGGGCAGATATAACCTACATAGACAAAAGATTTTTGAGTTCTTCAATCATTTTTAAGGGTATAAAAGAATTCTGGATCCAAAATGCTTGAAAATCATTTCTGTACAATATACAGTCCCGTCAAGGGGCTGAACATCTAATGATGCAGAATCCGCTACCTCCTGAGGGAGTATATTCCACTTTTGGAAAATTTTAATTGTTTAAAAAAAAACCCACTTTTCTCCCCACACCGAGCCTTAGTTTTTATAGCCTAAATCTGAACTAGGATTCTTTCTGGGCTGCCATATTATACTACTGAATCATACTAAGTATTCAGGCCAATAATATCCCAGACTTTTTTCAGATGAACAGCTGTCTGGCCATGCCTCTCCCCATCTTGTACTTATGGAGTTGATTTTTTAAAACAAGTGTCAGATTTTATGGTTTCTCCTATTAAAATTTATCTTATTAAATTTGACCTAATATTCTAGCCTGTCAAGATCTTTTAAAATCTTTTTTTTCTGACAGAACCAGGACCAATGATATTATAGGAAGGTAGATTTGGGGCTAGTGTAAATATAGATTAAAATCACATAAGATTCCTTGACAGGTAGAGAGGCAGTTAAGTGGCACAGTGGATAAAGTGTGTGAGAGTCAGGAAGATTGTTGCAGATACTTACTAGCTATGTGACCCTGGGCAAGTCTCTTAACCTCTGTCTGCTTCAGTTTCCTCAATTACAAAACCGAGAAAATAATAGTGCCTACTTCACAGGGTTAATGAGAGGATCAAATGAATCTGTAGTGCTCTGCAAACCTCAAAGAAGTATTATTATTATTATTATTTAATGAGAGAATTGAAATAGCTAACATGTAGTGCTCTGCAAACCTCAAAGCATTATTATTATTATTTAACAACATAGACAATACCATCCTAACACAATCTAGTCATCTACTTAAGTGATGCATTAAAAAGAAAATAGATGCCCATCAGAAGTAATTACTACTGTCATGGAGGATGTCCAATGCTAAGTCCAAATGAAAGTGAGAATCTTCCATATTCTTTTGCTTATAGATGATGTGGTGTTGATTGAACCAAAGCCCAGAATATAGTTGTTCTCCATAAATAAGATCTGTACTCACTTTAAAAGTTTGTCCTAACTAAGCACACCAGGAAAGTCAAGTGACTGAAGAATGTCCTTACTATGATATGCAGCTAAATGAATAATCAATAAAGTTGGTCCATCAATAAATACATTTTGAACAATTCATGGGGATGGGCAATGAAACAGGTCCAGGAATACCTTTGGAAAAATTGAACAGTGCTTTTAATGAGCTCTAGATTCTTCCTGAAACAAAGCCATATATCTTCAATATCTTCCTCCAGTGATGCAATGTGGTTATGAGTCATAGAATAGCTCAAAATTATACACATAATAACAGAGTTTAGAGTTGGAAGGGATTTCAGTAGCCACCTGGTCCAACCCATACTCAAAAGGAATCATCACTGTCCATAATGACAAGCTGTTATCTAGACTCTGCTTGGAGACCCCCAATGAAGGAGAGTTCAATGCCTCTCACAATAGCCCATCATTGTTTGGGATGGCTCTGATTATTACAAAGGTTTTTCCTGACAGCAAGCCCAAATTTGCCTTTTGCAGGTTCCACTCTCAGGAACCAAAGAGAACAAATTGTAATCCCTCTTTCCCCACAATGGTAGTTTTCAAATGAGTGAAGATTATCATTTCTATCCCTCTTCTTCCCTGAACCCCCAGTTCTACCCCAAGTCTTCACTTCTGTAGGCTATGCATTCCCAGTTCCTTTAAGTTTTTTATTTGTTTGTTTTCTGGATTTTTTTTTGCTGACCACACTGATGACTCATGTGGAACCTGCAGTTCAAGAAATTACTCCGAATTTTTGGAAACTGCTGGCTATCTGTACCTCTCCTATCTTATACTTGTGAAGCTGATTTTCTTATCTGATGGGTGCCTTTACATTCATTATTGAATTTCATTTTATAACAAGCTCAATGTGCTAGCCTATACAAATCCTTTTGGATCTTGATTTTGATAAACAGCATGTTTATTATCATTCCTGTGTCATCTTAAGATCTAGTGAGCTGTTCCATCTATGCCTTTATCCAACATGAATAAAAATGTTAAATGGCACAGGACCAAGCAGAAATGTCTGTAGCATCAATCCTACTGTTTTTCTCCTGTCAAACTGATGTGGAACAATTGCTCATTGATACTTGAGTCTGGTCATTCAATCAGATGTGAATCCTTCTAATTCTCTTATCAATTTAGTCTATAGATTAGTAGAGTATATAAATTAATATACATCTATAAATATATATGTATATAAATATATACTTATATTAATATATATGATCAAATGAGATATTTATAAAGTGCTTTCCAAAAGTCATAGAAAAAGAAGATGTAGTAGTAGCAGTAGTAGCAGAAGCAGCAGGAGCAGCAGTAGCAGTGGTGGTGGTGGTTGTGGTAGTGGTGGTGGTGGTGGTGGTAGTATAGAAGTAGTAGTAGTATATGTGTATGTCTCCCTTAATAGAATGAAAGCTCCTTGAGGACAGGGACTGTTTTACTTTTTTGTCTTTTTATCTCCAGCATATCTCATAGAACCTGGTACATACTGGCTTCTTAATAAATGCTTATTGGTTGATTAGTCACCAGAAAAGGAGGTAGGCCTGTCACGTAGCAACGGCAAGGAAATACCAGTGGAAGACTGGTGTGCTCCATTGGTCGCCATGTACTCTCAAGAGGTCTGGAGGAAGGCCTCCTTGACAAGGCCTGAACAAGAATTATACAGCAGACGGGGAAGCACACGAGTTTTTGTCTACACAATGGGAAAGAATATCTAAACTGATGTAATCAGGGAATCATCTTAATGAAAGAAAAATTATTAAAGTTGTACCAAAATGGAATGGGAAGCCTTAAAGGGCAGAGAATTATACACTAGAAAATATGTTTAAATGAGGGTTGGGTGACCATTTGCTGAGAACATTGTAGACAGGATTTAAGAACTGAATAAAAATCATGACATACATCTCATATAGTCCCTTCTGTCCAAGATTCTACAATTCTACAACACATTTTACAATTAGATACAGGAAGTGAAAGGTGGGTGGTTTTTTGTATTCATTAAAACTCTTTTCCAGAAGAGCTATTACACTGAGTCATTCTTCTATTCCTCCAAATATTTATTGAACACATACAATATGCCTGAGCTGGTACTAGTGTTTAGGAGGATACAAAACCGGAAGATTCAATTCAATTCACTAGTCATCCACTAAATGCTGACAATGTTTTAAGTACTCTGCTAGGTTCTGGGGAATACATAAAGACAGAAAAATGGGGCTTTGACTCTTAGAGAGTTCGTAAGGTAGGGAAGATTAAGCATATGCACAAATTATTATAACAAATGAGTATCCTCAGACATCTTATATGAATGTGAATAAGACCCACCCTATACCCTCAATAAGCTTATATCTCATAGGAGAGATAGGATATTTATACATATAAAAAGACAACAAACCAAAATGTTAAAAACATGATACAACAAAAAAATTGGAAAAAAAAGTGATGGGGCTGCAAGGTGGAAAATAATAATAACTACAATAACAATTAACATTTATACAGTGCTTTAAGGTTTGTGGAGAGATTTACAAATATTAACTATTTTACTGATGAGAAAACTGAGACAGATGTTAAATGACTTGCCCAGGGTCACACAGCTACTAAGTGCCTGAGATTCTAACTGAGGTCATCCTGACTCCAAGTACATTCTCTCTCCACTATACCACGGACCTGCTTCACTCTTTATGAGGTATGAAACATATCAGGGAAAGTTTAATGGAATAGATGCTATATATTCAAATGTACTATTCAGTCTTTGATTGCAGGGACCTTGCTTAGCCTTAGACTTCTGCCTTTACACACATTTCCATATATATACACAGACACACATGGCCTTCCACCATAGTAGGGGCTGAAAAATATTCTTTAATTATTTGCCACTATTAAAAAGCATGAAACTTCAATATAAGATAGTGGTGGTCTTTTTAAGAACAAGGATCGAAGGTACTTGTTTTGATTCTGTCAAGAGTGTCTAACACACCAAAGGTGCTTAATCAGAATTATTGACTGATAAGCAAAAAGAACAGTCGATCTCTATTTAACATGGTTAGTTGGATCTTTCCACATGGGAACCATTTACTGCCTGTTTAAATCAGTCAGGGGCTTGGGGAGAGCAGGAAAACCACACAATCTGAATAGTTGTGGCTTCAACAGTGGACCACAGAAGTATGGCAGGAGCTGAAGAGCCAGGCCAGAACGAGGAGGCGGTAATAAGACACCAGGACAATTCTGTCCAGTTCTGAGTGCCACGTTTTGGGAAGGACACTGACAAGATGAGATGTGTCTCTTCTACTTCAGCTTCTGATAAAGATGTGGCCATTTTCCTTGCCCAAGGTCCATTCTTCTTTTTGTACCATCTCCTCCCACCTTCTCCAATATATTGATTTTCATAATCATCTCCTCAATCTCTAATCTTTCATCTCTTGATGGTTTCTGGATCATTCAGTATAATAATACTAAGATTCTCCTCCTGCCCATCCTTTAAAAACAAAGAAACCTCATTTGACCCTACCATTCTCCCTAGCTACATTATCCTATCTCTTTTATTTCATAGATAAACTTCTGGGGAGAAAAAGCTATCTACCCCTTGCCTCCTCTACTGTCACTCCTTTCTCAGTCCCTTATAATGTGGTTGAAACTACTCCATCCAAAATTACCCATGATTTCTTAACTGACAAATATGACCCCCTTTCCTCAGTCTTCATCCTTCTCGACATCTCTAGCAGTTCTCACTGCTGACCACCTTCTCCTCTTGGTTACTCTTTCCTTTCTGGGTTGTTAAGACACTGTTTTCTCTTGGCTCTCCTCCCTTCATGACTTCTTCTTCTACGTCTCCTTTGCTGCATTATCTTCTATGCATTGCCCCCTAACCATGGGTCTCTATCAAGGTTGAGGCATAGGTCCTCTTTCCTTCTCTCCCTGTACTCTTTCTTGGTTGCCTTTATCAGGTCCTTTGATTTCAATGATCACCTCTACAAAGATGAATTCCTGATGTATATATCCAGCCATAATCCCTCTTTAGGCTTCCAGTCCTATATACTACATACTACACATACTACACGTTTCAAACTAGATGTCCCATAGGCTTTTCAAACTCAGTGTGTCCCAAACAGATAGCATTATCTTTTTCCCAAAGCCTACCCTTCTTGTCCATTTCTGTCAAAGATACCACCACCTTTCCAGGCATCCAGGTTTGAAACTTTGGTGCCATCTTCAACTTCTCACTGCAATAGTGTTGAACTAAAATACATAATCACTGCCTAGGAATCTCTGTGGGCCACATATTGACTTGGTTTTAAAATGTAATGTTATCTATGTTTTATTGTATTTTTATTTATTTTGTTAAATACTTTCCAATAGGGGCGGCTAGGTGGCACAGTGAATATAGCACCAGCCCTGGAATCAGGAGGATCTGAGTTAAAATCCAGCCTCAGACACTTAACACTTACTAGCCATGAGACCTTGGGCAAGTCACTTAACCCCAACTGCCCTGCCTTCCCCCCCTCCAAAAAGCAAATATATATAGGATTAAAAAATACTTCCCAATTACATTTTCATCTGATTCTGGTTCTAGGAGTGATTCAGTCATGTGTGATGCCTCTGTAGAGGATGTATGGTAATTGAAAAGACTGAACATGTGGAGAATGAATAGGAGGTGATCAAAATATTCCTGATAAGAGGTGTTAAGGCCATAAACTAAGGTAGTGACTATGGAGTTTATAGGTGATGGATTGAGGAGATATTGGGAGGTAACAGAAAAAAGGTTTGGCAACTGATTAGAAAAGGAGGTGCGGTGAGGGACAATGAAGGATGGGTGGCACTGAAAAGTTTAACTGGGCTTGCAAACCTGCATAACTGAAAGGATAGTGGTGCTTTCAACAAAAACAGAGCAGTTTGGAGCAGAGACAAGTGTAGGGTGGGATAATAAGAAGTTTCATTTTGGGTACCTCGAGCTTCAGACACCTATGCCACATCTAGCAGGTCAGGGAAGTGACCAGGATCAGATTTATAGACTTGGGGGCCATCTGTACAGACATGTCGGCTGAATTCACAGGAGGTGATGATATTGCCAAATGGAGCGAAAGAAGAGAAGGGGCACCCCTAGTGGGAGGGTGAGGCAAAGATGATAACCCTGAATAGAAGGATGAGAAGGAGAAGTGAGACCGGTCTGGGAAGAACCCAGAGAGAGCAACATGGCAAGAAAGTAATAGAGCCTACAAGAGGAAAGAGGGACCAACGGTATCAAAAGCTAGAGAGCTGTTTTTAAAGAATGAACACCAAGAAAAGTCCATTAAAATGACTAATTAAGAGATCATCAGTAACTGCAGAGTAAAAAAATTTCAATTGAGGTCAAGTTGGAAGTCACGTTTTTAAAGGCAAAGGGCTGGGATGGATGTTGGAGATTGGGAAGTGGAAACAATATATATAGGTGACTTTTTTTCCTTTCTGTGAGAATTGTTATGAAAGACAGAAGAGATACAAACAAATCTAAGATATTACTGTGGAAAGTATTCCAAATACCTAGGATCATATTCATTCATTATTTATTACACCATAGAATGTCACAGAAGAAAAATTCTTAAAAGTATTCTAGTCTAGTTTATTCATTTAACAGATTAGGAAACTGATACCTAGAATGCTGTCAGGAGATTTGCTTAAGGCAAAGTCAGGATAAGAATCCAGTCTCTTGATGCCAAGTTCACTGCTCCATCAACTATACCGGGTTTATAAGCAACAAAACAAAGTTTAACTACAACATTGTAGATCTTGTAACATTAGTTATGATCAGGTTGGAAAACACAAAATTTGGTTCAAACACCAGATTTATATTAAGCAGCCTAGGGGAAATAAATGTGTTTAATTTTCTTTCACAAGTACAACAGCACTCGGGGAAATGGTCCTTATCAACCATATTAATGTGATTCTGTTCAGTCCATTTGTTCAACTGGAGAGTGTCAGGGAAAGTTTAATGTGGAATCAAATCAAAATTTTAATAATTAAGCTACCATAAAGAGAGGAAAAACTTGATTACATTTGACTTGATATTCTGCACGAATTTGTAAGCAGTCTTGGGCACAAGAAACATGATTTGTGATGGAAACTCTTAGAAGTGAATAAAACTAATTCTGTATGTGTGTGTGTGTGTGTGTCTTAGTCTGCCCCTTTACATTCTTCCTCCTCCTCCTTCTTTTCTTCTTCTTCTTCTTCTTCTTCTTCTTCTTCTTCTTCTTCTTCTTCTTCTTCTTCTTCTTCTTCTCTCTCTCTCTCTCTCTCTCTCTCTCTCTCTCTCTCTCTCTCTCTCTGTCTCTCTCTCCTTCCCTCCCTCTCCCCCCCCTTTCCTCCCCCAATATGACAATTAACTGTGCAGCTAGGTGGCACAGTAGATAGAGTGACAGGCCTGGAGTCAGGGAGACATGAATTCAAATTCAGCCTCAGACATTTACTAGCTGCATAAGTCAACCTTTCCCATTCTATGTTTTCCTTGCCTCTATACAGTGCATAGAATGAACCCCTTCCATGTCTGAACTTATTGAAAATCCTTCCCTTCCTTCAAAGGACTTCAGGTGCTCCCTTTTGAATGATGCTCTCTGATTTTCACTATTTCCAACCTACTCCTATCCCATCTAGGTGGTAAAGTAGACAGCCTGCTGGGTCTAGAGTCAGGGAGACCTGAGTTCAAATGTGACCTCAGACTTTTACTAGCTGTGTAATCCTAGTCAAGGCCCTTAACCCTGTTTACCTCAGTTTCCAAACCTGTAAGATGGGAAAATAGTAGCACCTACCTCACAAAGTTGTTGGGAGGATTAAATGAGATAATAATGGTAAAGCTCTTAGCACAGTGTCTGGCACATAGCAAGTGCTATATAAATGCTAGCTATATTAATAACAATAATAATACTTTATTCAGTAATAATAATAATAATAATTATTATCCCAATTGAATATGTTTACCTGAAGGCATGTTCTCTCCCCTTATATTTCCTAGAACCCCTTGTTTGAACTTTTTCTTTGTGTTCATATCCTAATTTGTATTAGTTATTTGAGTTCATGTCTTGTCTTCCCTTCCCTTCTGTGCCTTCTCTCAATTTATGCATTCCCTTCACAGAGTAAAGAGTTTTCCACATAATAGACACTTGATAAATATTTTAATTCTCTGCACGTCAAGTGATTCATGCTTCCAAAGGTCACTCAGCTGTAATTCATCTTGTAGAGGGAGAACCTATGACAAGGAGTGGCTTGGGAGAGGTCACATCTAGATGTTGCAGAACAATGGGCCACACAGACACATTTCAATGCAAGTGTTGGATTTCCTATTCAAAAGAGAATTTGCTGATTTGAGAAAATGATCCTTCGCTCTTTTGAACGTGGATAATGAATGGACACGGGTGTCTAGGCCAAAATGGCCAAGCACCACTCAGATGGAAGAGGCCATTTAACCAGAACCAGCATAAAACCCTCAGCAAAATCCTGCCTGAGGAAACTGAACCCTAGGCTTTGACCACATGTCATTCATTCGACTAATATTTAATTTCCTACTGCGTGCAAGGCATTGTGCAAAGGTTTGTGCTTTGTTTTGTTTTTAAAGTGGCATGACCCCTGCCTTTGAGGAGCTTAGAGACTGCAAAGCAGGTTTGTGTATAAGCCATTTGTACAAATAAGTTTATTATGCAATAGGAGCAAAGAGAGCCAATCAAGGCCCTCTAGGGACATTTGGAAGGAGGTGGTATCTACCACTAACTTAATTGTGTGACTTTAAACAAATCACTTTCCCTCAAGACTTTGAATTCGATTCCTTGCTTTCATAAAAATTTATGGTGCCTACCCAATAGCTATATTCCAAAGCCTAGAACTAAGTTATCTAGACTTTACATATGTAATGGTTATCATATTGCTTCCATCTTAATGGGGGGGGAGGAGCTGGAGGGAGGGAGAGAATTTGGGACTCAAAATTTTAAAATGAATTTTAAAAATTAAATTTAAAAACCTGAGACTTCAAAAGTAGAACTATATTTCCTGATGTAGTAGTAATTCATAAATATTTATGATGTAAAAACAAAACACATCAATAAAACTTTAAAAACAACAACAACAAAAAAGGAGTAAGTCATCCATACCTTTATTATTTTTTTTTTTTTTGCTTTTTTGGAGGGGGGAAGGTAGGACAATTGGGGTTAAGTGACTTGCCCGAGGTCACATGGCTAGTTTTTTGTGTTAAGAGTCTGAGGCCGGATTTGAACTCAGGTCCTCCTGACTCCAGGGCCAGTGTTCTGTTCACTGTGCCATCTAGCCACCCCATCCATACCTTTTATGTCAAAAATCACTTAGACCCTTAAACTGGTTGAAAAATCTCTATCTCTAGACACATTGTTGGATAAGAGAAATGCAGAAGTTTATTCTGCTTGACTATGCATATTACAGTGGTTTTTATTTTACTATTGTTTTTATTTACCATGAAAGGAGCAGAAAGGAGAGGGGGAAATAAATGCTTATTAATTGAAAATAATAATAATAATTAAAAAATCTTTACCTCTTTATTTTATTCTCAAGTCAACCCACTTTGCCTCAATGGACACTGTTTTTCACATCCCATTCCTCACTCTTCCCAGAGCCTTTACTTAGCAGAATTTTCTCTTTCCTTCAAGTTTCAATGCTATAGAGGCTGTGGAAGCCGTTTTAAAGTTACATAGCATTATACAGAAGGATAATTTCATAATATTCGCCTCATTTCCTGCTCTCTTCTTACTTTCTTATTTTTCATGATCAAAGCCCATCCTTTCCCTTTAATTGAGGAAGTCTCCCTTAACCAAAGACAGCAACATCTCACTTTCCACAGGCCAATAATCTGGCAACCTCAACTAATCAGAATGTGGCTGAGGGGGAAATAATCAGAAAAGAAAAGGAGAACTCAGAGTGCCAAAAATAAGTGCAACAAAGTCCATCCTCTGGCATTTTATTCAGACAGTCTCTCCCTCTCATGTATCACACACTTGGTACTTATTTTGATTTGAGAAACAGTTCTACTAAATTTAGGCAAAATGGTGAGGTGGAAAGAGCAATGAACTTGGGTGCAGGTTATGGCACCATTATGTACCGACTGTGTGACCTTGGACAAGTCTCTGAGCTTCTTCATCTGTAAAATGGGCACAATGATACTCATACTATCTATATCATCAGGCTATTGTGGGGAAAGGTCTTGGTAAGCATCCCCACATCCCCACATGACAATTATTTCATGTAGTCATCCACACTTCTCCCCCCTTCCCACCAAGAAGATTATAAGGAATAGGAGGGATTGCAGAGATAACCATCACATTGACAGCAATAAGAAAGTTAGGAAGAGGGAGGGAGGAAAGGAGAAAGACAGAGAGAGAGAGACAAAGACAGAGACAGAGACAGAGACAGACAGAGACAGAGACAGAGACAGAGACAGACAGAGAGAGAGACAGACAGAGACAGAGATAGAGACAGAGTCAATGAGAAGAGAGAGAGAGACAGAGAAAGAGGGAGGGAGGGAGAGAATAAAAACTATATAAAGTAGACACAAGAACTCAGAAGGTAAAGTAATTAGTTTCAAATAGTGCAAGGGCAAACATCTCTATATCCATCAATTCACTCCAGTACTAGGGAACTTTGGAGCACAGAATGTTAGGGCTAGATGGGACTTTAAAGAGCATCTAGTCCAAACCTTCTCATTTTACAGTGCATAAATCAAGGCCCAAAGAGTTGAAGTGATGTGCCCAAGTCATAAACATGGAATTTGTAATGTAGCAGGATTATAAAAGCAGAGTTGAGGTGTGGAAAGGAACCTTAGGATGCTACCTTATTTTTCAGATGAAAAAATAGAGGCACAGAGAAATTAAGCAACTTGCCAAATAATGATTGTTAACATTTATAAGGTGTTTACTATTTGTCAAACACTGTTCTAAGTGCTTTGCTATTAATTATTATCTCATTTGATCTTCCTAATAACCCTGGGGGGTATTATTTTTATCCCCATTTTATAGATGAGGAAATTGAAGCAGAGGTTAAGTGATTTCCCCTGAGTCACATAACTAGTAAGTGTCTGAGGCCAGATCTGTGAGGTCTTCCTGTCTCCCGGTCCAGTTCTCTAGTCACTGCACCACCCAGAAGACCACACAGGTTTCTTGACTCCTCTTTCCCTCACACCATACTACAATTGTGATTGGCTTCATATATTGCTTTTTGTCCAAAGGAAATCAAACAAGACAGAGAATGAGAAGAGGACATAAAAGCTACCGTCCCTAGCTCTTATTTTGTTTTCCTTCAGGAGCTAAATTTTGGTTCCATTATCAAAATATATGTCAATAGCACTTGGCACATAGTATTTAATAAATGCTCCATTCGTTAAAATATACACAGCCATAATCACCAAAGCAACAGTAGAAGAAGTCCATGTTTTCCTCTATTATTAGCTGAATGCTCTTTTGTCCCTTTTAGGGCAGAGGTTTTGATTCCCTGCATTCTGTTACCTCTGCCCCAGAAACACAGCTTTCAGGCATTCACATGCAGCACAGGCTCTCACCTAGAGACCCAGAATGGAAGCTATTAATTCTTGCACCAGATTCTTCCAGAACATACTGCTCTAGTACTTCATCTATTAACCCATAGAAACTCAGCTTCATGCTTAGACATAGGCAACAACTTCCCACTTCCCAGCTGGGTGACTTTAGGCTACTCTGTTCCCCTCTGTGGGAGCTCAGTGTCCTACTTGGTCAAAGGTAGGGATTAGATTAGATGAACTCTAAGGTTACTTCTGACTCTAGATCCCACAATGAAAGGAGAGGACATCAATGTCCCACTGTACCAAGTAACAACATGGGTTACGTGGTGTGCAAAGGGCACTGATATTCTCAGATTTCCCATGGATTCCCATCCATCTTTGCAGGCCTGCATATCACCTCTTTCAAGAAGCATGGATCAGACCAATCCCCTCCCACATCCATTAGAAATTAAGATCCTTGAAAATAAGGAAGTTGTAATTCTTTATTTTTCTAGCCCCAGTGTCTGGCACATAAGAAGCAATAAATGCTTCTTGACCTACTGATTGACCAGCTAGAAGTAATTTTGCCTTTATCTAGTCCCTAATCACTTTGGATATCTCCTCTTTACTTCCTTATTACTTCAAAATATCCATGATTTCATTGGTGTGGATGCTTTCTCCACTAATGTAGATTATAGTTTCTACCATGCCTTAAGAGATAAGGCTTCATAAGTAACCATAGCCAGAAGACTATGTCACCTACTACTGATAAGCCACTCTGAGCTTGGCTAGGCTGATAACCACACAGCCCATCACTGACCTCTTCTCCAAGCTTTTGTAGCTTGGCTGGACCTACCAGAGCTTACAGTCCACTAAGTAGTACCTGGGCAGAGAATCGTATGCACATGTAGAACTTGGCATTACATGTACCTAGGTACCTAACTTGTTTCCCTTTATTAGACTGTAAGCTGCCTGAGGCAAGGGACTATGTCTTAGTCACTTTTGTCCCCTCCCCAAGCAACTCGTACAATGTACCACAGAGTATGAACGACAGCACTTCATGTTACAGTCCAACTCGAAAGCTTCCAGTGAAAAGAGCCTTACCTGGAGTCAGAGAACTTGAGTTCAAATTCTGCTTCTGGCACTTTCTACCTATATGACCTTGGGCAAGCCACTTCACCTCCCTAGGCCTCAGTTTCCTCAATTGTAAAATGAAAATGTTAGGCTAGATGGCCTCTGAGATAATTCCATAAAGTCTTCCATGAGCATCCCTTCCTCTGTACCCCACTAACTCTTAGTCTTGTTATTGATGAATTAACATGACTATCCTGTCAAAAAATAAAAAGAAAAGAAAATTCTAAATGTTTTACTTCTATACCGTCCCATTCTTTTGTCCCAAATTGAATTACGTCCAAAGGCAAAAACACAGCTGTGACTAGACTGTGTGGGCTCACTGGCTCATCACTGGCAGAAGGACGGCTTGTGGGCGTCTGCATCTCTTTTCCATGAAGTTTCCAGACACAAGGCTGTACCACTAGTTAGTGACAGAGCTGCTGCTTGGAAACCAGTGTCTTCAGCTCCTTTGCTCATCATTACTCATTCATTCATCCAAATCTCTTTCTTGGGCATCTGCTCCATATTGAACTGGGTGCCCATAAGAGATCTTAAAGCAAATGGTCTCTGCCTTCAAGGAGAGTACAATTTAGCTGAGGGGGATAAGTTATTGTTCAGTCTTTTCAGTCATGGCTGGCTCTTCCTGACTCCATCTGGAGTTTTCTTGGCGAAGTACTGGAGTGGTTTGCTATTTCCTTCTCCAGCTCATTTTCCAGATGAGGAAACTGAGGCAAGCTTGGTTAAGTTAACTTGTCCAGGGTCGCACAGCTAGTAAGTGCTTGAGGCTGGGTCTGAACTCAGATGAGTCTTATTGACTCCAGGCTTGGCACTCTATCCACTGTACCACCTAGCTGCCCTGAGGGAGATGAGATATGGACACAAAAGAAACGGCCAAAGAAGGTAGTATGCTTATTTCAGATAGTGAGTGCAACGTAAAGCTGTAGATAGGACTTTTTTTTTTCTTGGACCTTATATAGTACTTTTCTTGCTCCTCTCTGATGTGTTAATCACAAAATATATGTTTTAAAAGTTCTCTGTATATGTGTCATCTCTGTAAGACTACATTAGATGGTAAGCTGCCTTCGGGCAGGGACAATATCTTTTCTAAATTTTGCCCCTCCCAGAGTATGGTATCTGTACAGGGTGGTTACTTAATAAGTGTTTGCTGTATTGAACATAATAATAAAAATCACCAATTCAGGACCATGCCAACAATGAGAGTATTTGGGGGCATCACTCTCGTTTGAGCCTCCCAGGCCCCATGCTGCTTCCCTAGTAATTAACAAGGTACTCAAGGAGGGCGACTCGAAGAAGTTTTCTGAGAATTCCAGGGTGGCTGACATCTAGAGGACACGTCTGTGAGCAGGGATTGCTTCATACATTGTGTTAGTATGCCCACAGCACAGCACCCAGCACATAGTGTGACTGGTGTTCAGGCTGCTTCTCTGACTTTATTCTCTTGTTAAGTCAATGGATTGTTGTTGTTTGCTCTTCATTTTTGAAGAGGACCAATGACATCATGGGTTATGGTTTGACTTAGGCATGAATTGGATTTAAGTTAAGCAGAATTGCAGAAAGTCACCAACCTCACTCTCTCTTCCTGAGTCACTGAAGTCCAGTGGCAGGACAAAAGCCAAGACAGCCCTTGATGGCCTGGCATGCAGTGAATGACCTTGGCATTTTCGACGTCTGACCAAGCTCTAAGCATTTCACAGAGCCTGTGTTCGCCACCTTCCTAACCACTGAAACAGATTATTCTCATCTGCTTATTCTATGGGGGGAGGTGGAGAGAGTCTTCACATGCTTGGGGCTTGGGATAGACAACCCTCTAACTCACTAACAGACTGACAGTCAACAGATAGGAAAGAACTTGTCTCCCAATGTTGTGCATGACCTATTACTGACTGATCAAGCTGATACACAGTTTCAGACCAGTCAGTAATGGCAATTAGGTGATGTCAGGAGTCAGGAAGGGCCCAGAGTCAGGAAGAGATGAGTTTAAATCTGTCCGCAGACACTTCCTAATCTGTGACCCTAGGGAAGTCACTTAACCACTGTCTGCCTCAGTTTCCTGATCTGCAAAATGGGAATAAAAGGACCCTTTCCTCCCAAGGTTGTTGTGAGGATAAAATGAGATATTTGCAAAATACTTTACAAGCCTTAAAGCACTATATAAATGCGAGCTACCCTGATTATTCTATCAGCTAACTAAAACCATCACGGGTTCATTTAATGCTGACTGGCGGCTCCAACAGGATAGATGGAAAGAGAGAGGAAGGAGTAGACTAGGAAGACTATCCAGTGCCTGCAGTGGAGGGAGGCTCCACAAGTCTGGAAGCAAGTGGGGCTCACTTGCCTATGGGCTGTACTGTGGCTTCTTCCTATGCAGTACAATATGGTGGACCAAGGGCTATCCTTAGGGTCTGGAAGATCTAGGCTCACAACTTCCTGTACTTAGTATCTGTGAGAAAAAGAGCAAGTCACTTTTCTGAGCTTCAAAATCTTAATAACACTTGGAAGGGGATTGTGATGGTATATATAAAGCACTTTGTAAATTGTAAAGGAATCCATTGTTATTCTTATTGTTTCCATCTCTTTTATTGAAATGTAAAAAAAAAAAAAAACTTTTTCTTCTTTGAGTATTGTGTGATCCATGCGCTTGCAAGGAAAATAGGTGATGACATTCTTGGCTTTGTCCAAAAAGAGGACCCTAAGTTATTTGGGTAAGGGCAATGAGCCTTTAGAAATCTCCCCCTCACCCCCCACCAAATGCATCTGAGTATAATGGCAGAGTGTCTGGCATAAGTGATGAAAGAAAACAGGAGAGAGAATACTCCTTGGAGCCCAGAGGTCCCAGTGCTTTTGAACACTTATGGATCCTAGTTCAAATCATACATGTTTTAATCTGCCTCAGCTGGCTTTGCTGCCACTCTTTCTGAAACTAGGAACTTCTAGAGTGAATTGAGGTTTTGGCATTCAGTTCCTCGCCTTACTGGCCAAGGTAGGAAAGAACAATATTGATATAGAAAAACATTGAATAAGAACAGAAATAAATATTAAGACAGAGAAAACAATATTAGTGTACTCCCAAATGAGGACCCTCTCCTTCTACTTGCCTGCATGGTATTCTGAAATGAACAGTGTGGCCAAATGGAAAAGTGTGTGGGATCTGGAGCCAGAGAACCTGGGTTTGAAACCCAGCTCTGCTACTTACCATCTGTGTGACTCTGGGAAAGTCATTCAATCTCTCTGGGCCTCAGTTTCCTCATCTGTAAAATGAGAGGGGTGGGAGTGATCCCACTCATCTTCATTCATGTTAGCAAACATATTTCCAGCCCACCTCACCCCTAAGATATCTAAAAGTAGTCTCTATCCTGCCCAGAAGCAAGAGGGGCAGGGAGTACACACAGGTTGACCTGATGCTTTGAGAAACCACAGTTCCACAGTGTGCTAGAGTAGAAGATTTGGAGTCTGGAATCTTTGGGTGGAATTCTGGGGAAGTCACAGTCTCCTATAATATGGAAATGGTAATAGTTCTACCAAATCTCATCTGTAATATGCTGCAACTCTCCATTGACCTTTGAGTAACTGATAGCTCCAGGTCCCCATGGATCTTTTTCTTCCCTTCTTGGGGTGTACAAGAACTTCCCCTCAGGCATGATGTAGCTTCTTTGCTGGGCTCCTTGGAGAACTGTGAATCTGCCTCCAGTTTGTCCTTGGCTCTAGATGCAGACAGCTATCAGCTCTTCCGGGAATGATGCTAGGATGCTGATGTAAGGCAGTCTTCTGGGCCTCTGTAGTTCATGAGATCTACCTTGGGCCAAGAGGAGTTTGGGAGAGAAGGAAGCCAAAGACAAAACTTGTCCCCTCCCAAGCAACTTTTTCAGGGAGTGACAGAGAATCCTCTCTTCATTCACTGCTCCTGAAATACCTTTATAATGCCTTTGCACTGGTCTGAAACTTTATAGAAGACAAATGGGGCATGGCCAAGTTTCCTAAGCTAAACTGAACATTCTTCCTATGCAACCTCACTCCAGTTCATCCAATGGCTCATTGATACTGGCATTTTTGCAATTCATTGAAATGCCTTTGATTGTTCACTTACTTCAGGGAGTGAAGTCATTTGGCTTACTCAATCAATTCCACCCCTGCATATGCATACTTCAGTGGACTTGTGCTCTGACTCCTCAGGATATGCTAGCCTAAGGCATAGATTACAACCCTGCCATACTTTCTATGCAGTGCAATTCTTGTCCACAGCTTTCCATTAATTCCCCAAAGAGGATCTGTCTAAGTGGGTGGAGGTATTCTATTTTTGCCCCTGGATATCCATGCAGCAACTCTGGACTAGCAGTATGGTAGTAGTTGAAAATTTATTGGATTTGTAGCAGGAAGACCTGGGTTCTAATCCTGGACTCATCACTTAATATTTGGGTAGCTGTAGGTAAATCATTTAACTTGCTTGGGTTTCAGGTTCCTCAAGTGTAAAGTTAGGGGGTTGGACTACATCTCTAAGGTTACTTCCAGTGAAGAAATCTATGCTCTAAGGTATCTTATACCTTCAACATGAGATGTAACCAACTCACATTCCTTCCAGTTACACAGGTCCTTGGCAAGTAGATATAGATGGATCTCTACAGTTGATATATGTACACAAATTATATATGTACCGTGTTTCCCCGATAATAAGACACTGTCTTATTAAATTTTTTTGGACAGAAAAACACCAGAGGGCTTATTTTCAGGGGAGGGCTTATTTAAATGAACATTGACAGCAATTTTAATAAACAGGTAAATGTGAACAAAAAAATGTACCTTTATTCAATAAGCAAATCACTGGGGAAGAACTGCTGCAGCTCTGATTGGATGCAGCTCGGAGCGTGGTGTGCGTTTCTGGGGGGGGGGGGCGGAGACGGTGCATACAGAGGGTACCGTAATGTAGAGTGTAGCGCAGGGGATTACCTTCACTACAGTAGCAATCTCAATAGGGCTTATTTTCGGGGGAGGGCTTATTTTAGAGGAATCTTACATAGTAAGGGGAGGGCTTATTTTCGGGATAGGTCTTATTATGGGGAAACACGGTATATATATATGAGTGTGTATACATATATACATATGCACATATATGACTATGTGTGTAATAAATACCTATTGCCTATGTTATTTGTGGGGGTGTGGCTGGACCTATAATTTCCACTGCTCTGGAAATGTCCCCTCACGCAGACTGGTCGTCATCTGTAACTTGGAGTCATAAGAGACTTGCCTTGAGCTCTGAGATGTTATGTGACATGTTCCATCACCCAGCTAATATGGGCAAAACTTGAGGCCAAGGACAGTCCTCTATCCAAGCTGCCTCTGGCTCCAAGCTTCCTTTCCATTCTTATTTCACACTGTCAGAAACTCTAGTGTTATCTTCCATTCCTCCCCTCACATTTCAGACCAGTTGACACAACTTGCCATTTCTACCTACACAGCATTGCTCAACTCTGACCCTTCTCTCCACTCCCACAGCTCCCACCTTCTTTGAGATGACTGCACTAGCTTCCTAACTGGTCTTGCTGCCATTTCTGTCCATCTGACACCCAGCTGTCAAAGGAATTTTCCTTAAGCACAAGTCTGATCATGTCACTCCCCTACTCAAATTCCAATGGCTTCATACTGACTCCAATCCAATGTAAAGTCCTCTGGGATTGTATTTAGCTTTTAAAATCCTGCACAACCTGGACCCAGCCTCTCTTCCCAGGCTTATTGGGCATTATTTTCCCTCCCACATGCTACATCTTTTCCCTCAACTCGCAGATGAGGAAATTTAGAATCAGAGAGATGAAGAAATTTGTCCAAAGTCACACTGCTAATAACTGGTCTCGAAGCCATTTCTCCTGACTTGGAATTCAACACTCCTTCCTCTTTACCATAAGGCCCCTTCACACTCAGAAGACAAATCATGCTTACAGATTCAAATTGTGTTTAAAGTAATAAGATTTAACCTAAAAGGGATAACTAAGTCTATTGTATTCTCCCAACCACAGAGTCAAAGAATCTCAGAGGCAGGAGAGACCTCAGTGAGCATCCAGTCCAATCATTTTCTGTACTATCAATCTCATATACAATGTCTCTGACAGGCAAACATCTCACCTGTGCTTGAATATGTCCAGTGACAAGAAGCTCATTACATCCAGAGGTCAGCCATTCTATTTTTAGACTGCCTCACTTGGTAGTAAGTGCTTTCTCCAGACTCTGAACTGTTCCTCCCTCCAATTTCTGGTCCTACTTCTTGTCTTGTCTTGGTTTTTTTTTTTCCCCACATCCTTCACCCATTCCCCAGAAATGGTTCTAAAGATCTCCACAGCTGGGGATATCTGGAATTCTACAAAATATGACATCTTTTAGACAGGAAACCTTTTAAGAAAAACAGCTCCTTTAATGTTCTCGTTCTTCTGAATATAGAAAGCCTCAGTCAGGTACCATTATACATGAAACCTTTAAAACCTACTTATTGCTATGTGTGTGTAAGCAAAGGAAGGCCAGAAGGAGATATAGAGCAGTATCCGGAAACAAACAGTACATAAGATGGACTATTGGGTTCATGGGTAATACTTCTCACATCTGGAATCCTTAAATCTAAATAGTTTCAAGTACAATCAGTTCCTTAGCCAGAGTAGTGGGAATTCCCAAGAATAACAACAACAAAACATACTGATAACAGTACTCCTATATATATATATATATATATATATATGTATATATATGCTATTATACATTGTAGTTATATACATGTGTGTACACATACATAATATTTTTATAGCACAGTAAAAGCAAGCATTTTTACATCCTTTATCTCATCTGATGCTCATACACTGGAAGGCAGATAGGGCAGCTCTTTTTCTCCCCATTTTAAAGATAAGAACACAGAGAAGTGAAATTACTTATTTGAGTCCCCACAGCTAGAAGTGGCAGAGCCACACCTTCCGATTCCCAGTTCGATGTATTTTCTACTATGCCCTATATTTCTCAGTATGACTCACAGTGACCAAATCTCATTTGCACCATTTATATCTCCACCAAACGTTTGTAGACAATGAAAAAGTGGTCTGGGTTTTACTGGGTCTTAACCTGAGAATCTCAGCATTGGTGAGGACCCAAGAGGTTTTATAGGCCAACTCCTACCTGAATAATAATAATATATCCCAATACTTTTGCTCAGTTACAAAACGGTTATTCTAGACAACACTGTAACAGTGCACAAAACATTAATTATAAAAGAATAGTAGCAGGATAGTGACTTCTCCCTAGATCGGTTCTATCTGAAGCCCATGGAAAGAGTACAACATTACTTCATTATTTACATAGCACTTTAAAATGCATAAGGCACTCTTCTCCTAACAGCTTTCTACAGCTTTCCAGACAAATGACCCTTCCCCCTCTGCTTCAACACCTCCAGTGAAAGTGAGTTCACTTTCTCCTGACGTAGCCCACTCAACTCTAATTGCCTGCTTAAATAAAAGGAAGTGCATTCAGAATCTGTCTCCCTAGAATTTCTAGCTATGGATCCAAACTGTCATCTGGCCTTCCCCCCCTACCCCTTACCCCAACTGGAGGGGCTGCTAAAGAGCAATGGAATGATGGATGATGGGTGGTTGATGGGATAGCTTACATTTTTACAGCACTTGTCAAGTTTGACTTTGTGCTCTCCACACCACAGACCTGGGAGGCATTACTATGCGTATTGTACAGGTTGGAACAGTGAGGCTATTGAGGTTGCCTATGAATCACACAGCTAGGAAAGGTCAGAGGTGGCAAATTCATATATATTTACTTGAAGCACAGCACTCTATCAAAACTGTCTCTCAAAAAAGAAAGGAAAAAGGAAAGACGAAAAAGCAATAAACTTGAAGTTAGGAGACCTGGATTATAGTCCTTCTACCAGCTACATGGCACAGTGTACAGAGCACTGGGACTGAAGACAGGAAGACTCATCTTCCTTAGTTCAAATCCAGTCTCAGACACTTACAAGCTATGTGACCCTGGACAAGTCACCTAACCCTTTTTGCCTCAGTTTCCTCATCTATAAAAAGGAGCTAGAGAAGGAAATGGCAAATCACTCCAGTGTCTTTGCCAAGAAATCCCCAAATGGGGTCATGGAGAGTTGTTCACCACTGAATAACACCACCACCACAAGTAGTTGTGTAGCCTTGATTCTGTTACTTCCCTTCTCAGGGATTCAGCTTCCTCATTTATAAAATGATGATGTTGGACTAGGTTTTCTGTCCCAGCTAGCACTACCATTCCAAAGCCTACAGTCCCTTCCAGCTCTGACATTCCATATTCTATATGCTATGCGATTCGAAAATGGTCTGAATAATTTAGCCCAAGAATAGCTCACAGACACACTTAGAAGAGAACGTCAGAAGCTCCCTGCCATTTAACTCCCAGTTATCCTTAAATACTTGAATTAATGCAGCAGCTTCTGTCTCAAAGACTCAAATACCCATTAGCATCAAACTGGGAAACATCCACAGAAGCTATAGGAAAACAAGCTGTAGTAAAACGTGATCACTGGTGTTTGTCAGCGAGGTTGAGGGAGGAGAAAGCCTTGACATTCCCAAAGTCATATAGCAAGGTGGAGGCACAGACAGGCACCAAACCAAAGAAACCCGACTCCCCATCTGCTACTTTAACAATGAGATCATGATGCTTGAAAAAGCATTCCCAATTGTTTCAGTGCATTTCCAGCATAGGACAGTATATCTCTTTTTCCTCTCCAGCTGTTCATATTGTATACATCATCTAGAGAGAAGGAAGGGGAAAAAAATTTACGCCCTGCAGTAGCTAAGCTCTGCCTGTCAATAATGATATATCCAAAAGGCTCTAAGCTTACAGATAGGAGATGGTGGGTCCGAATCTTAGCATTGCCGTGTAATGCCTGAGTGACACTGGGCATGTTTTTTCCTCTTCTCTAGCATCAGTTTCTTTATCTATAAGATATCATAAGACTAATTAGGATGCTTTTTGTAATCTCTCTTCAAGCTCTGACTCCTACGATCTTAAGTTTTTTGTTGCTTACAATGAACTTTCTTTACAACCCTATAGTAGTATGAGATTTACTGAGAATCCTACTATTGGGAAATGGAGGAGCCTGTATTCTAAATGAAGTTTTGTGCTTCAAAGTCTACTGAGCCTGGAAGGAGTGCCTGGTTTATACTCAAAGGGCTGACATTACATTTGAATATCAGTTCAGCTCCTTCCCACCTGTGTGAGCAAACTACTTTATCTTTAGCCCTCAGGTTCATCACCACAAAAAGAGGGCTTTGGACTAGATGATTCCTAAGGACCTTTCCAGTTATAATTTAGAATGAATGCTATGATCCTGGTGTAATCAGTCAGTCAACTAGCATTTATTAAGTACCTACTACCTTCCAGGTACTGGGCTAAATGATAGAGATACAAGGAAAGGCAGACAAGAAAAGAAAACCAGTCCTTGTTCTCAAGCAACTCACAGACCAATGGGGAAACGAAGATTATTTATATCCTTATTCCAAAGATGAGAAAATCTCCAAGATGTTAAGTGACTTATGCACAGTCATTACCTGTCAGAGATGCAATTTGGGATTTGTTATTTCAATGGTTGCTCCTTCCATGACAAAACCTTGCCTAGCTAGAGCATCTTATCTCTAGTAATAATAGGAAATGTTTCAATAATACTTCATTTAAATTGGTATGGATACCCCCATTCACCAAAGCAACTCCTCCCTTCTTTAGGACTTGGCTGCTTATCTTTAAGAGTGGTTATAATAATCTGGTAATCAAACTCTTTTCATTTAACTAGACTAGACTTTAAATGAATGACAGACAAAAAGACATCATTAGGTCCATACTTCCAGTGTTTGGAAGGACCTAACTTCTCAGAGCCTGGGTTCCACTGTTACCTATTTGCATGTATATGTCTACATGAATATAATGTTATTTTATATATATTATTTATGTCTGTGTTATATACACAATTATATACAGTGCTATATGATGTTCATATTGGTATAAATAATATTTTACTTTACATAGCCTTTTTATAGCTTACAAAATGCTTTCTTTATAGTGACCTTGTGGATAAGTAAAACATATTACATTCCCTGTCATCAGAGAGTCCAGTCTTTAAAGGAGAAAGACCCAAGCAAAAGGGGCTATAATGGAATATATGTGACTAAGCGTTAGAAAGAAGGTACAAATAAGATGTTACAAGAATTCAGAGGAGAAAGAGAGATCACTTCTGGCTAAGTTGAACAGGAAGGCTTCATGGAAGAAGAATGAATGAATGAAAAAGCATTTATTGAGAGTTTACTGTGTACTCAGCACAATTTCAAACTTCCAAAAAGACAATTTCAGACTTCCAATATTTTACATTCTGCTAAGTCAGAAGCTCTTAACCTTTAGTTAACAGAACCTCAAGGGATTCATGGGTAGATTTGGTAGAAGGGGGCTGTGAATTTGGATGGGAAAAAATTTGTATCTTTATTTTCTTAAACCTCTAACTGAAAAATAGCATTTCCTTCCATTATGAATGCAAGCAACAGATCACCGTAGTATTGAACTTCACCAGGTGGCCAAACAAACAAAAAGGTTAAGAACCTTTGTGATAGGGGAAGAGGAAGTACATACTGGAATGATGGAATGGGAAGGGTATTTTAGTGTGGGAAGTTGCAACGACAACTGAATGGTACCTTCCAGGAATGAAAGTGCTAATTTGATTACTTTTTCCCAAGCTAGATGTAGGTCTGGGTCTATGCTAGATGAGGTGACCTCTCATCAATATGGGAGCCTAGAGCTTCAAATGGGAGCTGGAATAGGCAGGAGGTATAAATGATAGCTTCAAGGAAACATGTGACCAGAAGGAGAGCTGGACTAGTCATAAAGAGAGGGCAAAGGATGACATATGGACAGTCTGCACACTCTACTGGTCCCCATGTGAAGTCACAAGATCTAAAGGAAGACCCTCAGCATGTGGACCTCTTGTGTCAGATGTATGAGAGAGTGTAAATCAGGGTCACACAGAAGGAGAATGCAATAGTTGTGAACTACACCAGTGGAGGCATTTGGTCACATCAATGAGATTTCTTTTTGTTGCTGTTGTTGTTTTGCTATTTGGAGGGCAGTTGGGGTTAAGTGACTTGCCCAAGGTCACATGGCTAGTTTGTGTGTGTCAAATCTGAGGCTGGATTTGAACTCAGGTCCTCCTGACTCCAGGGTTGGTGCTCTATTCACTGCACCACCTAACCACCCCACGTCTTCTATTTCTTCAGAAACATTTGCTGAATTAAATGTCATTGTCCATAGCACTTATTTAAGTGCTGGTCTTGTAAAAGTTGACCAAGATATATTTGCTAACTGAAAAACTTGGTTAATTAATGCTCCATATATATCTTACAATCAGAAGTGGATATAATTTCCAAGCATGTCAAATTGACTCACCCTAGAATCTGAGTGTAGAAAAGGCATTGAAGATAATTTAGTCCAATCCTCTCACTTTCAAAGAAGGAAAGTGAGGCCCAAAGAAAATTTGATGAATACCCAAGATCATATGGAAATTTTGTAGCAGAATCAGAGTTAGACCCCATATTTTCTGACTCCTAGTATGGTATTTGTTCAATTAAACTCAACTTAATTCTACAAACATTTATTATTTAGTACCTAATGTATATGGAACACTGTGCTAAGTACAAGGGGAAATACAAAGTATAGATAAGACATAATTTCTACGTCTATGGATCTTAGGCATCTAATAGACTATAAGATGTCCAATAATTATAAATTCTAATAGAAAACTATGTATAAGGATCACTATATATGTGTATACACACATATATATTGTTTAGCTCAGTGACTGTCATACAGTAGGTGCATACTAAATACTTAGTCCCTTCCTTTCCCCTATGCATAAGTAAACAAGTTCGAAAAATAACACATTTACTAAGTACTTATCATATACCAAGCACTATGCTAAAGGCTAAGTGAATTTTCTATCACATGATATATTCAGCACAGAGATGGGATGACCAACTGTCTGGAATTCCTACAGCAGACAATTTCTTTAGCCCTCTCTGGCTCTGCAATTCTGGAAAGAATACAGCTCCTTCCCCTCCCCCCATCTCCCACCTTTTCTGCCTACTTTTGTGTATTGTCCCCCATTAAACTGTAAGCTCCCTGAGGGGAGGAATTGTCTTTCTTTTTATTAACTGTCTCTCTAGTGTTTAGCACTGTGCCTGGCATATAGTAGGCTTCTAGTAAATGTTTATTGGATTGGATTGGATTAGTGTTAGATTCAGAAAACTTAAGGCCAATTCCTAGCTCTGACATACATAGCCTCAGGAAAGTCACTTAAACATTTGGTGCCTCAGTTTTGTCATTTATACAATGGGTATGATACTACTTGGACTGCCTGTCTCATAGGAGTAAGAAGAAAATGCTTTCTAAGCTTTTAAAAATGTTGTAGGAATGTGAATGACCATTTCAAATTAGGGAGCTGTTAAAGGTTTTTCCAACAGATAAGTGCCATGCTAAAAAGCTCTGTTTCTTTCCATCCAAATCATTTTAATGCTTTGTTATAAAGACATTAATCTCTTTCTAGCCAAATGAGACTTTTTAAATTGCTGCTCCAAGGGTATTACCTTTTGCAGCATTTTATTTGTGATACTGAAGTATGCAATGTGGTACAGTTTAATAAAGAAAACCCTATGGGATGTAGAGTTCCCCAAGAGCAGAACAAGGATCAATGATGGAAATGGAAGAGGCAAACTTTATTTTGTTGTAAAGCAAAACCTCCTGACAATTGCAGGATTATAATCTAGTCTGGAGGAGGGAAAGTTCAGGGGTGATATTGAGCATCTATCATCTACAGACTATAGGACCATTTGACCATTCGTCAGCAGTGTGGTAGAGAATCATTGGTTAGACTAGATGAAATGGTCTCTGAGGGCCCTTCCATATGTGTGTGCATGTACAGTAGTGAGGCAGGGGAACATGTTTATAGATAAGTAACTCAAGGTAATTGGAGAAGGGAGAAAGATTTAAGTGGGGCCATTCATGGAAGACAGAACTTGAGCTTAACCTTGAAGGAAGATAATAATTCTAAGAGGTGTAGTAAAAAAAAAAAAAAGGAATGCATTACAGACATTGAAGACAATCTATACCAATACACAGGGGCAGGAAATGGAATGGTCATTCCTTTTGGGGCTAGAAGGCAGATGGTGCTAGTTTGGGGAATAACCTTCAGTGCCAGACTGAGGGGTTTGAATTTTATCTAAAAGGCAATACAGAACCAAAAGATAATTTCTGAACATATGAGTTCATTGCCACTTACTAGCTGTGCGACCTTGGGCAAGTCACTTAACCCCAGTTGCTTTGATCCCTTGAACCTGGATATCTCTAAGGATCTTGATGCCTTTTGCAAAAATCAGGATGTTTGAAGGAGGGCAGTTTCAGAGGTGATGTTGAGTACCTAAGCACCCAGGATGCTATAGCAGGACATCTGAGTATCCTGAATCCTGGCTGATAACTTTCTAGCTTTGTGAACATATGACACTCCCCTCAACCTTCCCAAGACTTATTAATTTCATCTGTAAAATGAGGATAATAACACTTGCTTTAACAATTTCACAGAGTTGGGTTTTTTCTACTACTCCATAAACTTTAAAGTGTTATAGATATGGAAGCAACATGTATCCAAATGATTTCAGAAACACAGCCTCTAATTCATAGAGTATAGGCTTAATTGTGTCTTTAATACTTTGAGTCCCAAGCAGCTTTCAGGGGCCACAGAAAGAATGGTTGTGAAACAAGTGCCTGCCCTCAAATACTTGAAGGAAGAATAATAGTGAATGGACTGAGAGAGTGGCGAATATAGACTGTGACATAAGCATTTCCTAATTCAGTAAGCTCAAAAATTTAGAGCTGGAAGGAAACTCAGTAAACATTTCATGCCCTTATTTTACAGACGATGAGACTGAGGTTCAAAGAGGTTAAGGGACTTGCTTAAGGTCATACATGTAATAAATAACTCATTTGAGATTTGAATCTAGATCCTCCATTCCCAAATCTGGCAATATTTACACCTCAGACACATTGCTGTGTAACAATTTCTCCATCTCTTTGTTAGAATCAAGGACTTGGGGAATAGGGACCTCCAAAGGACCCAAAGTGTTAGTGTTGGAAGGATTCTTTAAGAGATTAAGTTCAATATACTCCCATTTTACATATGGGGAAACTGAGGCCACAGGAAGTTAAATAGGGAGACAGACACATGTTTGAGGTTTAAGTCAATATTAATGTGCTTGGCAGTTCTTGTATCCAAATATTTCCACTAACACAAAATTCTATTATGGAGAGGTAGTAATTGACAAATGTCTTCTGTGGCCATAATCCCATCATTATTGAGGGTGTTTTTATTTTTAACTGAACCTGTGATTGCATAGACATAGGGAGCTACTGGTGAAGAACTTCCTCTGTCAACGCAGAATAACAACTATTCTCTAACATATAGTCTTAAAAGATTTGCCTGGAGCATGTGGAGGTTAAGTGACTTGCCCAGGGTCATCCAGCCAATAAGAACCGCGGTTTACTGACTTTGAGATAAGTTTTCTATCCACCATACCATTATACTCTCCACTATACAACCTCTCATTATTGTTAATAATTATACAGTTGTATTGTTAATAATTAAATAACTGCTCACAGTTACATGGCCTTTTCCTCACAAAATCCATATTAGCCAACACATATGATATTAACCTTCTTTTGTAGATAAGGAAGCCAAGGTTTACTGAAGTAAAGGAATGTGTCCATGGTGGCCAAGGAATTCTTCCCTCAGGATTCTTCCCCAGAACTCTTGACCCCCAAATCCAGGGTTCCTCACAGGACGCGCATCTTACTGCCTCCTAATTCACATCAAAATGACATCTCTGTAGGAAACAGCTTTATATTTGATGTTGCTACCTGCAAATGACCCTGGAAAGACTGAAATTTCACCTGCACCTCAGACAGACTTTTCTCCATTAGAGAAGGTCTGTGTTCAGACCGCTGCATGCAAAACAAAACAAAACAAAACATGAAATCACCATTAAACCTAAACTATGAGATTGGACATTTTGAAAAACACACACAAACGATTTGCAAAAAAAGCAACACAACTCTTCCTTTTCTTTTCCAGCTTTTCAAGCAATGACGAAAGCCTACCAGATGTCTGAGGCGCATACCTTCTGCTGTGTCTGTATCACGACTAGTCACAGATGGAAGTTCCTAAATGGTGGTGAGAATGTACACACTACTATCACAGAAGGCTGCTCCCCTAGGCTTTCTAACCCTATGAGTCATTCTAAGACCCCTCCAGCTTCACAGCAAGATTCCTTTAAGCAAAACTGAAGCCACTTTGGGCAAATGTTTAGCTAAAGACTTACATTGTGGATCATCAAAGTGATGAGAGATCTAACAACAGGCCAAAATGACATGTTTTCCTGAAATTGTTACTTAGCCCAAAATGTACAGAGTATATTTAGAAACACTGACAATTGGTTTGGAAGTTGACAGTGGAACTGTTATTGTCAGAGAAAATCTGGGTCACAGAGAGACTTGCAAAGCTGTGAGGCACCTGAGAAGTCTTCTAGTTCAGGGGGTTCATACTTTGAGTTCATAAATTTGTTTTTAAAGATAGCTTGATTTCTGTGTCTCAATACAAGTCATTTCCTTTGTAATCCTATGTGTCGGATTTTATGCATTAGACAGGATTTTGAGAAGGGGTCCAGAGACTGCCAAAGGGGTTCATGATACGTGCGAAAAAAAAAAAAAAGGCTAAGAACTCCTGATAGAACTCAGCCCTCACCTGACAGTCATTCAATGACAGTAAGTCAATGATGGAGGAGAGAAATGGCTTGACAAAGCTGATGAGTGGACAAGCTGAGACTAAACCAGGTCTCTGGACCCTGGGTCCATTGCTCCTTCACTAGCTTGCTATAGAGAATAATGTCTGTAAACATCTAAAACGTTGTCTTGTGACTGGCTTCTCTGGGGAAGGTCATACAGGTAATAAGTAACTCCCTTACTTATCTCTCCCTTCAAGTTCCCTTGAAGAAGCAACCCCAGGAGAGCAGTGAATGAGTATATGAACAAGCACATAAATCCTCTAGGAGCATCACAATTGGTGGCAATCTTCAGGTGCTCCCCTAGGCTTAGTGTAAATGGAGGCAGAATGGGCAACTTACCCATACCCTGTGATCTCAAGGGCATTATGAAGCCTCCGAGGTTCCATCATCTCTGGTTCCACTAACTCCTAGAAGCTGCATCATACATAGTTCACCCTTTATAAGGATAATAGATGTTTACATAACACTTCAATATTTACAAATCATTATATACACATTCTTATCTGATTAAACCAGCAGTCAGGGGGGTAGATAGGAAGAGGATGGAAGAAGGGCTGGTGATTTCACTGATAAGTGGAACTCTGAGGTGAGGAAACTCCCTCTCTACCAATGCAGGTTAAAAGCTTATAGTCTTAAAGAGTGGCCTAAAGCAGGGAGAGATAAGTGACTTGTCCAGGGCCACACAACCAATATTTGGGACTTGAACCCAGGTCTCCCTAATTTGGATTTGAGCTCTCTAACTAATACATCTTTGCTGCATCTCACAGCAGATCATGAAAGCATGATTATACCCATTTTATAGATGAGGAAAATGGGTTCAGAAAAGTAGAAGGAACTTGTCTAAAGTCTCTTCACTTGGTAGAGTAGCGGAACTGGAACTAAAACCCATATCTTATTACTTCTGGTACATTGTGCACTTTCTATTATGCCGTGCTGGCTCTTATTATTCATCATATAACTTATTTTCACCTACTTCAATTTTGCAAAGATCTGTAGTTTCACAGGTATGGGTACTCCCTCCCCAGTGCAGATCGCAACTCCCTGCACCTTAATAAATGTCTTTTGTGATTGCTGTGGATGAGGAGGTTACTCACCTAGAGGCAAAGTTTCTTAGGATAAATCTCATTGTATTTGGTAAGGCTGGTCATTATATGACAGGTACAGTCCATTATGGATCAAATTTGAAACCTTTTAGGCTTGGTGGGCCCCACCATACTTTATATTACATTGGCATCGCTTTCAAAAACCCATTATCATCTCCATGCCATGGTAAGGTATTGATGAAACATTTCTGTGAACTTATAATAGTATAGCAGATAGAGTTCTAGACTTGGAATCAGAAAACCTGGGTTCAAATTCTGCTTTAGATACTTACTAGGTGAAGAAACTCAGGCACATATGTGAACATTTTTTCAAGTTCTAATAAGGATAAAACTAGGATTTGAAACCTGAACCCTGTTATTCTGACTCTAAATCCAGAGTTCTCTCCATTATAAGGCTAGCCCAAGAATCTACCACACAAGAGTAAAGCTGACAAAAACCAGAATTCAGAATGTTGTTCGTCCTTCATTTTCAAGAGGACCAATGACATCACAACCTGATCCTGAATTGGATTTTATTGACACAGAGTTGTACAAAGTCATCAGCCTCACTCTTTCTTCCTGAGTCATCGAGGTCCAGTGGCAGGAGGAAAGTCAAGATACAGTGGATGGCCTCATTCTCAATACCTGACCGAGCTCTACGTGCTCCACAGCGCTTGTGTGGCCACCTCCGTGGCCGTTGGAACAACTTGTTCTCATCTGCCCATTCTGCTGGAGGAAGTCTTCACATGCTTGGGGTAGACAGCCCCCCAACTCACGGTTTGAAACAAGTTGGTTACCCTTAACCTGTCTTAGCCCGTCTGTCAAGATGGCTTGCAGGGTGTAGCCACTGTACATGCTATAGTGACAGTTGGGTGAATCAGGTGGACACCAAATGTGGATGGGCAACCCCGAAAAGGACTCAACAAACTCTCACACCAGGAGTACTAGACCTCCTGAACACCCCATACACCCCAGAATTCAGACACACCAAAGGCAAATATACCTCGGTTAGCACCTTTCTAGCTGGGCAAAGCCCTTCTGATTGTCCTGCCACCTCAGTGGCAACACCCAGCCTACAAAGCAACAGTTGGAAGAGCTGGGCATTACAGCAACAAAAACAGTTTGAGCAAGCTGGAAGGGCCATATGGATACTCCTATCCCTCTGCAGACCTACCTAGTAAAGGGTGAGAAGTACCCCAAGAAACAGGAAGGCAAATGCCCCCTTGATGGTTTTACTCTAGGCAGTTCTAGCCTCAGAGTTCACTGGGTTACTGGTAAATGGCAAAAAGCCTCAGCCTGACTCATGCAGAATGACTGACTGATGCCTTATTGTCACAGATAAGTCAGAGGAGAGGCATGGCAGCCCCATCCTGTAACCATACCAGCGTGTCAGCCGAGGGTGGGGATCAGGAATGCAAGGACATTAAAGCTTTGGGGAGAAAGATAACTATGTACTTTTTAAGCCTGTGTGTCCAAAGACAAGTTACAAAACCATTCTGAGCCTCTACTTCCGCCCTTGTACCATGGAAAAGTTGGGCTTGACGTCCCCAAGGTTCCTTCCAAATCTAAATATCATCATCCTATGAGTCAGACACATGTTCAGTTACTCCAGGACATCCTGATCCTTGGACTGACCCTTTCTGAATTTCTATTCATCTCTACTCTACAAATATTTATTAAGTACTTATTATTTGCCAGAAGCTGGCGAAGCAAAGAAAATGAAATAGACCCTGGCCTCAAGGAGCTGACATTTTACTTGTAGGATTCAATATGTATGTGGACAATTTTTTAAAATTAAAATTTATTTATTTACATTTATTTAATTTTATTTATTTTTTATATAATTTATTATTTTATTTATTATTAATATTTACATTTATTTAATTTAATTACAATTTTTTAAAATTAAAATTTATTTATTTACATTTAGTTTACAACATTCAGTTCCATAATCCCTTGAGTTTCTAATTTTCTCCCCCTCTGTCTCCTCCCCCCTCCCCACCATGGAAGCATGCAATCAAATAAAGGATATCCAAATACTTTCACATTAAACATTAGTCAAGTTGAAAAAGTATTACAACCAATGGAGTGAACAGTGAGAAAGAAGAAACAAAACAAAACAAACAAAAAAAAGAGAGCAAGTAGTTTGCTTCCATCTGCGTTCAGACTCTGTAGTTCTTTTCTCTGGATGTAGATATCTCTTTCCATCATGAGTCTTTTGGAGTTGTCTTATAACCTTACATTGCTGAGAGGAGCCCAGTCTATCAAAGTTAATTGTCACACATACGATGTGTCTGTAATTGCGTACAAAGTTCTCCTGGTTCTGCTCTTTTCACTCAGCATCAGTTTATATAAGTCTCTCCAAGAGGGAAATATAGTCAGTCTCTCACAATATATCCACTATGGAAATGTTTTGCATAACTACCCATGTACAACCTATATTGAATTGCTTATCTTCCCAGTAAGGATGATTGACGAGGGGAGAAGGGAAAGAATCTGGAATTCAAAGTTTTAAAATCAAATGTTTAAAAAAATTATTTCTTTTACATGCACTGAGAAATAAGACATACAGGCACTGGGATATGGAGATCCATCTTGCCCTGCTGGAAAGTTGGAGGGGGAATGGGGGAGGATATAGGAGAGAGCAGATTCGGGGAGGGGTTATTCAGTGGGATTGCTGTTCTGGAGTGGTGGGTAGAAAAAAGACGGAGAGAAAATTTGTAACTCAAAATCTTGTGGAAATGAATGTTGTAAACTAAAAATAAACATAAAATTAAAAAAATTAAGTCTCTCCAAGTTATTATGAAGTCTGTCTGCTCCTCATTTCTTATACCACAATAGTATTCCATTACATTCATATACCACAGCTTGTTTAGCCATTCCCCAATTGGTGGGCATCCCCTTGATTTCCAATTCTTTGCCACCACAAAAAGAGCTACTATAAATATTTTTGTACTACGGGTCCCTTTCCCAACAATTTTTTTTGATACATTTTTATTGATGTGTTTGGTTTTCACATTCCCTAATTTTCCTCTGTATTCTTCCCTTCTCCATCCCAGAAAGCCATCTAATAACACAGATTTTTTTAAAGAAAAAAAGAAGAGAAAAAAATTAGTAAAGTCAATTAATTCTCAAGAAAAATCTGATAATATATTCAGTGTTCCACACCTGCAGACTCTCCACTTTTGCAAAGGAATAGGGGAGAGGTGACTCATATCTTTGGGGTAGGTGTAGCAAAGACTGCTTTTTGTAATTTTGCAGCATTCATTTTCAATTATTTTGTGGATGTTGTTTCCATTTACATTGGTTCACAGCTAAGTTAAGAGGGAGAGAATCCTAATAACTTTGGTGAATAAGGAGAGGTTTTACATATAAGGTGGCACTGAAGGTGTACTTTATTTTTATTTATTCATTCATTCATTTATCTATTTACTTATTTATTTGTTTTGGAAATATGCTTTCTTTTTTTTTGGAAGGGGGAAGGGCAATTGGGGTTAAGTGACTTGCCCAAGGTCACATGGCTAATAAGTGTTAAGTGTCTGAGGCTGGATTTTAACTCAGGTCTTCCTGACCCCAGGGCCAGTGCTCTGTTCATTGTACCACTAGCCACCCTGGGAGATGTGCTTTCAAAGAAACCTGAAGTCCTAAGAGGAAGAGCTGAGGCAGCAAGGCATTCTCAATCCCAGAGACCACCTGTGTAAAGGCTTGGCCATAGAAGATGAAACATCATGTAGAAGGAGCAGCTAGGAGATTAGTTTGGGCTGAAAGTCAAGTAATATGAAAGAAGGGGAATGAGGGAGAGTAACATGAAATTGGGCAGCTAGGTGGTGCTGTAGGTAGAGTGCTGAGTCTGCAGTCAGGAAGAGTCACCTTCAAGAGTTCAGTTTTGACCTTAGACACTAGCAGTGTGACCCTGGGCAAGTCACTTAACTCTATTTGCCTCAGTTTCCATATCTGTAAAATAAACTGAAAAAGGAAATCGCAAACCACTCCCGTGTCTTTGCCAAGAAAACTCCAAACGGGATCATGAAGAGTCAGACATGAGTGAACAATAACAACATGAAATTAAAATTGTAAAGGTAAATGACAAGTTGAGGAGTATGTTGGGGGCATATTAAATGTCAGGTTGAGGATTTTTTCTTTTATTATGGAAGCAACAGGGAATTATTGAATATTTTTTTAGTAGGAGAGTGACATGGTTTAAGTGTTTTGGGATTATCAATTTAGTAGCTCTGGAGAGAATGGATTAGAGAGGGAAGAGACAAAAAGCAGGAAAAGCAATAAGAGGTTATTGCTATGGTCTATGCAAGAAATGAACAAGAACTGAACTGGGGTAGAGGCTGTGTAAGCAGAGAAAATGCAAAGGATAGAGGATGAGGAAGGTAAGAGAGAGGGAAAAAATTAAGAATTAGTTTAAGGTCCTGAGTGACTACCAAGAATGGTAGTGTCCTCAATGGAAACAAAGAATTGCATGGGAAATAAAGTTATTTCCTTTCTGAAATGTGGCTTTGAAGGGCCTATTGATTGATTTAGGTGGAAATGTTCAATTGGAAATTAATTTTCCTGCTCATCTCAGTCTATTTAGAGTTTCCAAGAAATCTTGACTCAAATTTAGCTTGACCTTTGATCTACACTTGTTTGGATCCTTCCCCTTCTACTTCTTTGGAAAGAAAGTCTCTTTTCTCCAACTGGTGTTTTAGCAACTCACTAGCAAGTCAGCTTTCTCCCAGGTCATGTTCTAAGTTACTGCAATATTACTAGCTCCAACTTCTTTGAAAGCATCTAATCTTTTGTCTTCCATCTTGTCATATGATTTTCTAAGTCTGGATCAAAGGATTCAAAGATGCTGACTTGATACCCGGTCTCATTGCTTGTCTGTGTGTCTCATGGGTAGAGACAATTTGCACTGAGGAGTGGTCCATGTGAAACACAGCTCACAGAACAAGTGTGGGGATTGAGCTAATTCGAGACACCTTGCTACTCAAAGAAAAAAAAAAAAAAAGAGCCAGGAACTGATAGCTACCAGTCACAACCACAATAGTCAGTAAAAGCAAAACAGCCCCTACCCTGGAGGAGTTTACAATGCAATAGCTCACATTGATTAATTGTTTTACAATTTACAGAGCCCTTTCCCTTGGAACCGCCTTTGAAGTAGGTAGCACTAATATAATTTCCATTTCACAGAAACAGGGAAAGGCTAATAGAGCATCCTTGACCCTTTATTCTTCCAAGTGACTTGCCCACATCACATCACATGGTTACTAAGCATTAGAGTCAGGACTTGAATCCAAATCTTTCTTCCTTACCACATTTCCTGGGTAATATGCATGGGTGCCAGAAATGGGAAGTTTGTTGTTGAGCTGAAGATTTTGTGAGCCAAAAAATTCCCTGTTTAACCTTCTACCCAGGACCAGAACTGGTCTTAGAAGATAAGTGGCTTTGAGGAACAGGAAGAAGGAGTTAAGGTATACAGCTGGAGGGAGTGATAGAATCTTAGAGGAAGGAATGTGGAAGGTATGGAATTTGGAATAAAGTCCAAATTCCACAGAGTCAATAGAGGAGCCATTGAATATTTTTTATTTGAGGGGGATTCAGAGAAACAGACGTCTTAGCAAATTTACTCCAGCAGCATGCAGGAAGGCTTATTGGATATTAAGGGGGAGAACAGCTGGTTGGATGGGAAGCAATTAAAAAACTATTAGAATAGATGATTGGTAAAATGATCAACTGGTTCCTATCCATAGACTCAGGCCTTCCCTAACTTCAAACAAACAAAAACTTAGCCTTGAGTCCACCCAGAATCCTTTCAATTTATTATTCTAGACCTTTGCTACCTTTCACTGCTAAACAAAGAGAGAAATGATTATTAATAACCAATGATTTGGCGAGATTCAGATTTCCCCCTTTTTCTTTTATCCTCATTTCTCCATGTGGGGAAGTCAATGTGTTCTGCTCAGGCTTGGGTGGGTGATCAATTCTCTGAATAGATTGCCTAGGGGTAACTTAAGAAGTAAATGACATTATCAAAGTTCAGGTCCAGTTTCTCATTGTCATATTCATTGTCTCATTAATTGTTAACCAGTCACAGTTGATTGCCACTCTCAGGAATGCTGCTCTTCCTATGGGCATGTAGGCCACGAGCCCGCCACCATGATTGCCTTTGGTCAAAGAGAGAGATGTCCAAATGACTATCCTTTTATTAAAATGCTAGCATTATTAATAAAATAATTAAATTACCCAGAAAGTCTGTCTCTTGAAGCTTTTTAGATGCCAAAACACCTAGAAAAATTATGAATAGTTCTAGTCTCCTCTTTAGCTCAACCTCCTTCACTCATCAAGCTCTTACAATCTGTCTTCTCACCCCATTGTTCTATGACAGAGGTTTCTTAATTGCTAAATTTAATAATCATTAAATTTCCAAGTCCCTTTCCTCCCTGACCTTTCTGTAGCATTGGGCACTGTGGACACACCCTCTGACTCAATACTCTCTCTTCCCTTGGTTTCGAGGACAGATCTTTCCTGTTTCTTCTCCTACCTGTCTAACTTGCTCTCTCTCTCTCTCTCTCTCTCTCTCTCCTTGTACTTCCACAGAATACTTTATCTTGGACTCTCCCCTGACATTATTCTTACCTTGGCCCAGGTGGCCTCAAGGCTACATGTGGCCCTCTAGGTCCTCAATCGTGGCCCTGTGACTAAATCCAAACCCTCTCTACCACCTCTCATGTTTCTTTCAACATTACCTAGATAGAATGTCTGAAATTCCACCATTTAGAAGCTTGTTGTTGTCTAGTTGTGTTCAACTCTTTGTGACCCCATTTGGGGCTTTCTTGGCAAAGATACTGGGGTGATTTGACATTTCCTTCTTTGGCTCATTTTGAAGGTGAAGAAACTGAAGCAAACAGGGTTAAGTGATTTGATTTGCCCAAGGTCACACAGCTAGTCAGTGTCTGAGGCCAGATTTGAACTCAGGAAAATGATTCTTTCCCACTCTAGCCTCTGTACCACCTAGCTGCTGATTTGGGGTCTATTCATCTATATAAAATCTTTTCTTCTTCCAAAGCCTTTATCAAAAGGCAGAAACATTAAATGACTATCATCCATTCATGCCACAATGTGAATCAGTATATGCAACACTGAGGAGAGTGCAAAAAACAAAATGAGTAACGTATTTTAATGTAGAATGGAGTAAGCAAGCTGTATAGCTCAGGTTTGGGGGAAGTGGCCATTGGTAAAAGGAAAAGCATCAAAGATAAAAGTTGTATGCTTCCCAATTTTGTCTGATGGTAGCCATAAGTTTAAGTGCAATACACTTAATTTATAGATGCATAATATGGGCATGAAAATGCAAGAGAGAGTATCCACTTAGGCAGGAGGGGACGGAGGCAGTGCCTGCATCAAATTCTTGCCCCATTGGATGCATTTAGCTTCAGTGTCAGAAACCATTAATAATCTGACCATGGCATTGGAGTCTCCTTTCAACTGAGACAGCACTTAGGTATAATGGAAGTACACTAGGATTGAACCAGAAGAACCCTGGGTTCGAATCCCAACCCCAAATACTTATGACCTGGACACATCATCCAGTCTCTATGAACCTCATTTTCCTCATCTATGAAATGAAGCACCTATAAGTTGTCTGCCTCAAATGAGAATAAAATGAAAAAGTATACACAAAATAGTCAGTAAACCTTTAAGGCTCTAGATATGATGAGCAATCAGTACCATGGCTACTTGTTATGAAGTCTCCCAACCGTGCTGACTGGGTAGATTACAAATTCATGTTATGCTTTCTTAACTGTTGCCTCACAGTTGCAAGACAATCATTTTGTTCCTCCCTAATTGATTTCCTAGGTCACTCCCCACAGAAGATATTTCTTACTTCCCTCAAGCCTCCCACATCTCTCCCTCTTACCTATCAGGGAAGATCCTTCTTTACTGGAAAAACTTGAGGACACCGTAGGTGAGCTCCCTCTTCATCCCAAACCTCCTCGACATCATCTCCCACTCTCTTCCCTCTATCTCTTCATTTCTGACAAGGAGGAAACTCTTACTCTTACCAAAGCCAATGCCTCTACATCTGTGCTTAACCACATCCCTCCTATCTTCTCCAGAAGATTCTATCCTCAACCATTCCCCTTTCTCACATCTCCAATCTTTCCCCATCTACTAGTTCTTGCTCTGGGGCTTTCAAACATGCCTGAAGTCTCAATCCTTAAAAAACTTCCTCTAGAACCTACCACCCTCCCAAGCTATCACCCTATGCAGTCAAACCACCAGAAAAGCTATTCACTCTCCTTGTCTCTACTTCTCTTTTATTTTATTCCTCAAGCTTTTTTAATACTGCATCTGACCTTATCAACCAACTGAAACTTTCCTCGACAATGTTATCAGTGATGTTTTAGGATCTTTCAATGCTAAATTTGATTTTTAAAAAAGATCTAAACCTTTTTTTTTTTCCAGTTCTCATTCTTTGCAGCCCATTCACTGCATTTGACACTACTGACCACTTTCTCTTCCTGGGAAGTCTCATTTCTTGACCGTCGTCTCTCTTGGCTGCTTCCTGTCTGACTGTTCCTTCTTAGTCTCTTTTATTTAGTCTCCTTTGTTCCTTCTTGGTCTCCTCATAATCCATGTCATTCCCCCTAAGTGTGAGTGCACCCCCCAATTTTTTTGTGAGTGCTCCCCAAGCTTCTGTCCTAGGACCTCTTCTCTCTCTATGTAGTTTTTCTCTCTTAGTAACCTCATCAGCTCCCATAAGTTTAACTCTTATCTCTATACAGATGTCTCACATATATCTGGATCTATTTAGACATATCTTTATCTGGATCAGGGTTTCTCAACCTGGGGTCCATAAACTCTTTTTTTAAAAAATGGATAGCTGTGTTTCAAATTAATCAGCTTCCTTTCTAATTCTGTGTATTTTATTTTATGCATTTAAAAACATAATTCTAAGAAAGGGTCCATGAGCTTCATGAGACTGCCAAAGGGGTACAGGACACACAAAAAGTTAAGAATTCTTGAGACCACCATACATACACATATACAATACATGGTTGGCTGGCTGGCTGGTTGGATGAATGGATGGATGGATGGATGGATAGAGATGGATGCATTCAGTATCAGTATCTTCCCTGTATTCTAAGGCTGTATTACCATTGCCTATTAGACACTTCAGATTGGATATTCTGAGTCATTTAAAACTCATCTGAAACTGAATTAATTATATTATTTTTGTGGGGGAGGCAAACAGAGTTAAGTGACTTACTCAGGTTCACACAGCTAGTAACTGAGGCAAGATCTGAACTCAGGTCCAGGTGCTCTATCCATTGTACCACCTAGCTGCCTCCTGAATTCATTTTTAAAAAACTATTAACCCTCTTATTCCTACAATTGTTTTTTTCTAGTATCCTTGGTTAATAACTGTGGGGTTATTGGTTCCTTACTCTCCCTTACCCCACATAGTCAATCAGTTGACAAATCTTGATATTTCTACCTTGACAATACCTCTTGAATCTGACCCCTTTCCACTCACCCAGCTACCACCTTAGTTCAGGTCCTCATCACCTCTCACCTAGATCATGGCAATAGTTTCCTGATCAATCTCCCTGCCTCAATTCTTTGACCACTGCAGTTCACCTACATACCACTGCCAAAGTAATTTTCTTTAAGTACTATTCTGACCATGCAATTCCCCTGCTCAACAAATTCCAGTGGTTGTCTATCATCCCTTGGATAAAATAGAAGTTCTATTTGTCTTTTAAAGCCTTTAAGAACCTGGACCTAAGCTATCTTTTCAGTCTTATTGAACATTACTCCCAAACCCCACACTGCAACTGAGTCAATCTACCCTTTCTGAGATTCCTCACACATGATATTCCATCTCTTAATCCTAGGTCTTAGTACTGGATGTTCCACATGCCTAGAATTTCCTCCCTCCTGAACTTCAACTCAGATCTTCTCTTCATTTAAGGTGTATTTTGAACACTATCTTCTACATAAAGATTTTTTTTCTGATTCCCTGCCCCAAACTGATAGTGCCCTTCTTACTCTACAATCTTGTTGAGGGGTTAGTGCAATTGAAAACAATCTAAGACACTATACACAGAATCAAAAGTGGAAAGGTTATCGGAAACCCTCGAATCTAATCAGTACGTGAATAGGAATCCCCTCTACAATATTTTCCTGTCAGGCACCCTTAAAGACTTCTTGTGATGAGATATTCACCTCCTCTCAGGCAGCTCATTCCACTTTGATTCACCTCTAGTTTTTAGAACATTTTTCTCTTAAAAAATGAAGTCTTTCACTAATGCATGGTTGGTGGAGTTGCGAACTGATCTGGAGAGCGATTTGGAACTATGCCCAAAGGGCTATAAAAATGTGCATACCCTTTGACGCAGCAATACCACTTCTAGGGCTGTATCCCAAAGAGATCATATAAGTTGGGAAAAGGGCCCATATGAACAAAAAATATTTATAGCAGCTCTTTTTGTGGTGGCAAAGAATTGGAAATCAAGGGGATGCCTATTAATTGGGGAATGGCTAAACAAGTTGTGATATATGAATGGAATTGGGATACTATTGTGCTTAAGAAATGAGCAGCAGACAGACTTCATTATAACCTGTAGAGACTTCTATGAACTCATGCTGAGTGGGGGGAGCAGAACCAGGAGAACTTTGTACACAATTACAGACACATAGTATCTGTGATGACTGACTTTCAGAGACTGGGCTCCGCTCAGCAATGCAAGGTTATAAGACAACTCCAAAAGACTCATGATGGAAAGGGATATGCACATCCAGAGAAAGAATTATGGAATCTGAATGCAGATGGAAGCAGACTGCCTGCTCTCTCTCTTTTGTGTCTTGTTTTGTTTTGTCCCTTCTTTCTCATTGTTCACTCCATTTGTTATAACTCTTCTTTAAAACCTGACTAATGTTTACTGTGGAGCTATTTGTAGAATCAATATCAGACTGCATGCTGCCACGGGGGAGGAGGGGAGGAGAGGGAAGGGGAGAGAATCTGGGATTCAAGGGATTGTGGAACTGAATGTTGTAAACTAAAAGTAAATAAATAAATTATTTTTTAAAAATTAAAGTCTTCCTCTCAAGATGTCCACTCTTTGCTCCTAATTCTGCTCTTTGAACCCAAGTAGAAAAAGCCTCTCTCTTTCATATTTGAAGCTAGTGTGTTTCTCCTATGTCTACTTTCTTGGTTAAACATAAACACAGTAATCAAATATTAAAATAACTATAACCAAGCGCCCCAAATGTACCAATCATAGAATCATATATTTTGAATATAAAGGACACCATAAATCATCTGGTGGAATTGCCTTATTGTCACCAATGAGAAAACAGACCCAGAAAGGATAATGACTGTTGTTCAATTCTGTCTGACTCTTCATGACCCCAATGAGAGTTTTCTTGGGAAAGATACTGGAGTGGCTTCTCCCTTCTCCAGTTCATTTTATAGATGAGAAAACTGAGGCAAATAGGATTAAGTGACTTGTCCAGGGTCACACAGCTAATGAATGACTGAGGCCAGATTTGAGCTCAGATCTTCCTGACTCTAGGTGCAGAACAATATCCACTGAGCCACCTAGCTGCTTCTAAATGATTAGTCCAAGGAAAAACAGTTAATAAATAGCAATAGTTGGGATTTGGACCTATGTCCTCATGTCCAAACTTAATCTTTCTACGCCACCATGCTATTTCCCCAGTGTTAAAGGCAATAAAAGCAATGGGTGGGCAGAAGGATGGAATAACAAATAAGCCCGTGGTCTAGTCAGTGGGGGACACATTGATCAGAGCTGAAGCTGATCTGTTTAAGTGTTCCACTACGTTGTCGATGGTGTCTGACAAACTAGATACCAAGATCGCCTGTGAGTAATGGAAAAATCATCCTTCAGTAAACAAAGAGCTCACTTCTCACATTGCTCTGGGCTCTACAGCACCAGTCAAGTGACCTGCAGAGGTCTTTCACACATTAAATGGGAAACTTCACTGCTTCCCAGCTCCCCAGGGGCATCAGTACAGGAGCCTAGAAACAGGTTAGCTCTGTCAATGCTGTTAGGATGAGAGCCAGGGGAGGGCAACCAAGCCCTGGGGAAGTAGGTAGACTGAAAAGCAAAGGATTGCACAAGCATTCCAGTAAATGGGGACAACATTAGCTGGGATATTTAAGGAGAAAGATGGGTGGTTACTTTTTGCCAATGAATATAAGGCTGGCCAAGGTCCTGTTGCCTTTGGGCAGAATTGGCTTATCAGAAGAGAAAATAGCTGATCCAACTAAGCCAGTGAGCTTGGGAAAGGGTGTGGCTGCAGCTGTCTGGGCATCCCTAGCTTGTCTCCCTTTACATGGGCGTTTTCTGTGTTCTGACCTATAGGAAGGGAGTTAAGCAGTGGGGGAAAGATATGGGGTGAGAAAGCTGTGTGGCAGTGTCTCACTCCCCCAGGCATTCTGCACAGTTTGGCTGCACTTAGCACTTACCCAGAGTGTATGTGGAGAGGTAGGGAAAGAAAAGGGAGAGGAGAGGGGTCAGTTTGCCAAGGGAGAAGTATATAATTCAAATAAAAGCCCCTGCTGCAGATCTGAAAAGCTAATTGTTTCTCATCACACTACAGAAGTATTTGAAAGTGCCAGTCACATTTTCTGAAGGAGAGACATTCATTGGCAGTGATCACTCAAAAACTTTCAGTGGCTCCCCATTGCTTAGTGAATAAGATATAAAACTCAGATATTGGTTTCTAAGCCCTCCTCAATCTGGTTGCAATCTAACTTTCCAGCTTATACAACTTGCCTTGACATTCTCTACATTCTGGCCATATGATTCACTCTTGCCCAGTCCTTGACTGTCTTCATTCCCATATTCTCTATGGCTAAAATGCCCTTCTCCATCCTACTCCCAACAACTATCTCTTTTAACCCTCTCCCCATTCCTTTAAGACCCAATGCCCATGACACCTAGTCAGAGAAACATTCCTGATCTCTTCCCAAAGGGTCACTTCTCTCTAAACTTTGGATCTCACCTTTGCATTTATTTTATTTCCCCCATCATAATTATACATATACATGTTTTTAACAAGCACACAACCATTAGACTGTAAGCTTCTCAGGGCAAGGATCATGTCTTATTGCATATTTACTTCCTCAAAGTTTAGAACAATACCTTTTGCTTAAAAAATGTTTGCTGAATACTATTTTAGTTTAAATGAGCCCGTACACAAGAAGATGCTGGGTCAGGGGTACGGCCCTTTGACTGAATCCAAACTTCACAGAACAAATCCCCTTAATAAAAGGATTTGTTCTATAAAACTTGGACTCAGTCAAAAGGTAGCACCCAAGGACCTAGAAGGCCACATGTCACCTTGAGGCCACAAGTTCCCCAGTCCTGAACTAGGCTGTCACTGCTGAGAGAGTATAATTCACAAATGAATTGTGAATAAGTCACAAATTGAAGATGTTCAAGGGAAGCAAATTAAATTGGGAACCTTTTGTTAAAAATCACATATTTCTCTGACTTTTCACTTACGTATTCATTCATCCAACAAACATTTATTAAGCACCCACTGTGTGCCAAGCACTGGGATATAAAAAGCAAAAACAATCTCTGACCTGAACTTTGTACATTTACATTAAGGTCACTACATACGGACTTTTTTATTGATGACTCAAGTTCATTTGCATGAATAACCATTGTAAGATATTGATACCCTGAGATATTCCTGACTGAGCTGATAGTCCCATCCTTTGGAGGGCTTCCTTTCTACATGTGTGTATGTATGCATGCATGTATATATGTATGACTCATCCATCACAATCAGCTGTCCCTTCTTCCTGACAGTAATAAAATTACCTTAGATAGTTCCCTAACTGAATCCTTGATTTTTCCCCACTTTGTAAGCCAGATGACCAAACATATGAACTATGTCTAATACAAGAACAAATGAGCTCTGAGCAAGGGGCTGAGAGGCTCTCCTCTGGGTAAAGCCCATCAACTTCCCAGCTGTTTTGATGGCTCAGAGGTCTCCTTTGTTTCCTTCTGGGACTAAAGAAAGGCGTCCTGAATGAAGAAGAACATAGTAGATCAGGAAGGGACCTGCAAGGTCATTTAATCCACCCTCTACATTTTACAGAAATGGACTTACAGAGAAAAGTGAAATTGAGAGAGAATAAGTGATTTGTCCAAGATCATCCTGGTCATAAATGTCACGGGCCCTCAGCTCTTGTCTTCCAAATACACCATTCCTTCCATTGTAGCATGCTTTTTCCACCTTCAAGGAGGTTCATTGACCATAGCTAGGTGGTACAGCAGATAGAAAACTGGGCCTGGAGTCAGGAAGATATGAGTTCAAATCCAGTTTCAGACACTTACTAGCTATGTGGCCCTAGGCAAATTTCTTAACTTCTATTTGCCTCAGTTTCTCATCTGTTAAAAAAAAAAAGTTGGGACACATTGGAGAAGGAAATGGCAAACTACTCCAGTATCTTTACCAACAAACCCCCATGAACAATATAGTCCATGGGGTCACTAAGAGTGGGATATGACTGAATGACTGAATAACAGCAACCTTGTTATATTGACTCATTCACTCAAAAAACAAGGAGCTTTACGGAGGAGCCTCTAGTCGAGTAAACTGGGGACTCAGATCCACTTACAAAGCACTTTACACTTTACAAAGTGCTACCACATTTATTATCTCATTTTGAACCTCTCCCCAAACCCTGTCAGATAATAATCCCTTCCCTAACTTGGCCACATTTTAGAGGCAAAGAAACTGAGGCTCAACGGGGTCAGTTGAATGGCCCATGGTCACAGTTAGTGGCCAGGTAGGAACCCAAGCTCACAAAGTCTGACTTCAATAAATAACCAAAATTGTCAGGGGAAATCAAGAATATTTTGCATAGACAGTCTCCTGAACACATTAAATAGAAAATTTCTGGGTCAGACTGCTGCAATTTACTGGGTAAAAAAACATGAAATAATAATAGTCAAAATGGCATCCTTGCTGTTCATTTCTCAAGGAAACATTAACACTGTGTGAAAAAGAAGTAGTTTTTAAGCAAATTTAGTGACCCTTGAAAATTATTAGTTCTTTGAACCTCACAGCACAACATGCCGTAAAGATTTCCAAACTAGTGTGAACTTTTTCTTTTCTTTTCTTTTTAAAGAATCAGAAGCAACCTAGTTCTTTTCTCACTCCACTCACTCACATCCATGTTGAATGTCTGTGATGATACAGATGAAGGTGCCTCCTGAATAAAATGCAGGGGCTAGGAAGAATAGCTTATCCCATAGATTCAACTGAAAATAGAGGTCCCTTATTACTGACTCCACCTCTGACCATCACCTCCCTGAGCTAAAACAAAACCACTACAGGTACACTGTACTCACTGGGTGATAAATTCTAAGAGGGGGTGTGGCTGAATGAAGAGCATCTAACCAGTTACAGACAGATACCTGGGTTTGCCTCCCAGCAGGATCAAAGGCTCACTGTGTGGCCATAGCTCCTAAGGCCTCACTTTTCTCCTTAGTAAAATGACTAAAGTGCACCTCCCACCCTTCTTTAAATATGTGAGGGGCTCTGTATATGGAAAACTACGGATGATCCAGACTGTCATTCTTGAACTAATTCCTTTTCTGAACTGCTTTTCCCCTCAATCCTCTCTCTCTCTTTTTAAAAAAGTCTGTGTTACAAAGGATGACTTTCTGGGAGGAGGAGGGAGGGAGGGATGTATGTGGAAAAGGAGATGATGTTAAAAACAAAAAATATCGAATTTTTTTCTTAAAATAACTGAGACTTGAGAAGAATGATTTATCACATTGGCCCATACATAGAATGAGCATGAATATATAACATACCCTCAAAATGAGATTTCTTGAAAAGGAAGAGGGGAATACATGCATACATACATACATACATACACACATACACACAGGTGTGTATACACATATGTGAGTGTGAAGAAAAAAAGTAAAATTATGTTTACTTTGCATAAGTGGGGGATTATAGATATAGAATACTGCATATGATGTCAGTCTGTAGCTGAACTAGTTTCTTTTCTGAACTGCTCAACCTCAACCCTCTCTCTTTCTCTTTATATATATGTTTTTTTTATTTTTTGCCTTTTTGGAGGACAATTGGGGTAAAATAACTTGCCCAAGGTTACACGGCTAGTTTTGTGTGTGTGTGTGTGTGTGTGTGTGTGTGTGTGTGTGTGTGTGTGTTAAGTGTCTGAGGCCGGAACTGAACTCGGGTCCTCCTGACTCCAGGGCCTGTGCTTTACTCACTGTGGCACCTAGCTGTCCCCTCTCTTTTTTTTTTAAAGTCTGTGCTACAAAGGATGGCTCTCTGGGAGGAGGAGGGAGGAAGGGATGTATGTGGAAAATGAGTGATGTTAAAAACAAAAGATATTAATTTTTTTCTTAAAATAAGTGAGACTTAAGAAGAATGATTTACCACATTGGCCCATACATAGATTGACCATGAATATATAACATATCTTAAAATGAGACTTCTTGGAAAGGGAAATATATATAATATCTTTATATAAATATGCACACATACATAAGACATGTGTGTATACACATATGTGAGTGTAAAGAAAATGGTAAAATTATGAAGCTGACCTGAACTATCCAGGTCGAATACTCTAGGGCAGGGGGTTTTAATCTCTTTGTTCCATGAATCACTTTAATAGTCTAATGATACCTATGGACCTCTTCTCAGAAGGATATTTTTAAAGGTATAAGATAAAGTATATAAGATTACAAAGGAAACTAACATGAAATACAGTAATCAATTAAAAAAATTCATAGTCCCCAAGTTAAGATCCTTGTCCTGTGGTCTATCTTTTAAGATTCCATTCATCCATATAACCAACAAAGTCCAGAAACAAGAGAAAAAAAAGAGAAATTCCATTTAAAATAACCATAGACAACATAAAATACTTGGAAATCTACCTGCCAAGACAAACTCAAGAAATATATGAAAACAATCATAAAACACTTTTCACACCAATAAGTCAAATCAGAATAACTGGAAAAATATTAATTGCTCATGGGTAGGCCAAGCTAATATATGAAAATAAGGATTCTATCTAAATTAATTTACTAATTCAGGGCCATACCAATCAAACTACCAAATATTATTTTATAGAACTAGGAAAAATAATAATAAAATTAATCTGGCAGAACAAAAGGTCAAGAATATCAAGGGATTAAATAAAAAAAAATAAAGGAAGGTGGCTTAAATGTACCAGATTTCAAAATGTATTTTAAAGAGGTAACCATCAAAACAATGCGGTACTGGCTAAGAAACAGAATGGTGGATCAGTGGAATAGATCAGGTACACAATGCCCAGTAAATGACAATAGTAATCTAGTGTTTGATTAAACCAAAAGATTCAAGTTTTGGGAGAAGAACTCACTATTTAACAAAAACTGATATGAAAACTGGAAAACAGTTTGGCAGAAACTAGATAGTATACCAAGATAAGATCAAAATGCGTAAATGATTTAGACCTGAAGGGTGATATAATAAACAAATTAGGGGAGCATGGAATAGTTTACCTCTCAGATTTATGGATAAAGGAAGAATTTATAACCAAACAAGAAATAGAGAGCATTATGAGAGTTAACTGGATAATTCTGATTATATTAAATTAAAAAAGTTTATTCACAAACAGAACCAATGCAGCCAAGATTATAAGGAAAACAGAAAACTGGGAAGATTTTTTTATAGCAATGTCTCTGATAAAGGTCTCATTTCTCAATTATATAGAGAAATGAGTCAAAATTACAAGAATACAAGTCATTCCCCAATTGATAAATGGTCAAAGAATATGAATTGGCAATTTTCAGAACAAGAAATCAAAGCAATGTATAGACAAATGAAAAAATGACCTATATCACTATTGATTAGAGAAATAAAAATTAAAACAATTCTCAGGTAAGACCTCACACTTGTCACATTGGTTAATATGACAGAAAAGGAAAAGGATACATTTTGGAGAGGAAATATGAAAATTGGAACACTATTAGTGCACTGTTGGTAGAAATGATCTAATCACTCTGGAGAACAATTTAGAACTATACCCAAAGGGCTATAAATCTGTGCAGAGCAACATTGACCCAACAATACCACTACTGGATATGTATCCCTAAGAGATTAAAGGGGGAAAAAAAGAAAAAGGACTTATTTGTACAAAAATATTTATAGCAGCTCTTTTTGTGGTGGTAAAGAATTGGAAATTGAGGGGAGGTCCATCAACTAGGGAATGACTGAACAAATTGTGATACACGATCATGATGGAATACTATTTGCTACAAGACATGTGTGCAGGGGGGCGGCTAGGTGGCGCAGTGAGTAAAGAGCTGGCCCCGGAGTCAGGAGGACCTGAGTTCAGATCCGGCCTCAAACATTTAACATACACACAAAAATAGCCGTGTGACCTTGGGCAAGTCACTTAACCTGAATTGCCCTCCAAAAGGCAAAAAAAAAAAAAAAGAAATGTGTACAGGACGCTTTCAGAAATACCTTGAAAGACTTACAGGAACTAGTGCAAGATGAAGTGAGTTGAACCAGGAGAACACTGTATATGGTAATAGCAATATTGTATGATGATCAACAGTGAATGACTTAGCTATTCTCAGCAATACAGTAATCCAAGACAGTTACAAAGGAAAAATGCTATCCACTTCCACAGAAAGAACTGTTGGAGTCTGAATACAAATTGAAACATATGATTTTTCACTTTATTTTTTGTGTGGTTATTTTTTGTCTGTGTTTTCTTTCACAAAATGACTAATACGGAAATATGTTTTGCATAACTGCACAT
>NW_027185698.1:38737898-38747235 GCF_028583685.1 Petaurus breviceps papuanus
TAATCCAAGTAGTTCATCTAATCCACAGGTGAGGAAACTGATGTTAAGATTCAATCTTGGTTTTCTTTGGGGGACACCTTTTCTCCCAGGATTCTGAAGCATCATGTAGGAGATTTCATTACCATTAGTAAAAGTGATTATTTGGTTAAGGGCAGCAAATAAACAAAGAGGCTTGGAGTTGGAAAAGATTTCTAAGGTCGACTGACCAAACCTTCTAGCCTATAAGGGATTTCTTGAATATTTCCTGTGTCAAAGAACTCACTACCTCATAAGATAGGCCATGCTACTTATGAACAGCTTTAATGGTTTAGAAAGTTCTTCCTTTTACTTCAATGGATGTAATGTCATCAATGTTGGCTCCTCCTCTGCTGGTATAGAGTGAAGTCCATGCATGCTGAAAGACTTCCTCTGGTCGGTCTCTTTTTGCATTTCATGGGTAACCAGTGGATCACTCAGGCTATTTGCTTTCATCACATGATCAATCCACTCTTTTCAATCACACATTTAAATCAATTTTCAACCAATAAATATTTATTAAGTATCTACTATGTGTTGGGCATGGTGCTGCCTGTTGGGAATACAAAGACAGAAAGTAAGACAGTTCTTGTCCTCATGATGCTTACATTTTGTTAGGGAACATGAACTTATAAATAAAATTAATATAGGGTAATTTTATGATTAGCAGGCAGGAAACTGGGAAAGGCCTAGTGTAGGAGATGGAATTTAAGCTAAGCTTCTAAGGAAAAGAAGGATTCTCTGAGTCAACTGAAAAGGAAGTATATTCTAGGTTTGTGAGATGACAAGTCCTAGATCAAAAGAATTTCAATAAAAAATTATAACAGTAAGATTTCATAATAATTTCTATTACATCTGTATAATGTAAAGCCATTTACAAATTACTCACATCTACCACCTCACTTGATCTACTACACGCACTAATTATTCTCACCTAACTTCTCTTAGTCTTAACTAATAGCTAGCATTTATATATTGCCAGATGCTATATAACTATATATTTTTTTGTCTTCACAGCAACACTGTGGTATAGGTGCTATATTATCCCCATTTTGCAGATGAAGAAATTGAGACAGAGGTTAATTAACTTCCCCAGGGTCACACTGTGATTAAGTGTCTGAAACAGGTTTTGAATTCAGGTCTCCCTGATTCTAGGTCCAGCGCTCTATCCAATTTCTGGACTTAATTTAGTAAGCCTTGAAGGAAGGGACTGTTTTTGCCTTTGTTTGTATCTCTAGGGCTTTGTACTATATATAGTAAGCCCTTAAGTCAACAAGCATTTATTAAATGCCTAATATGTATCAAACCTAGATTAATAAATGCTTAGTGACTTGACTTGCTTTATTCATAAAATAAACCCATTTACTTAGGGGGTCTTAACCTATAGTCCACAGCCTCTCAGGGTCCAGGGACAGATTTTATGGGGTCCTGAATTTGGATGGGCAAAAAAATTACAACTTTATTTTCACTATCCTCTAAATGAAATTTAGCATTTCCTTCAATTATTTAAAGACATTATTCAGAAAAGGGGTTTATGGACTTCCCCAGACTGCCAAAAAAGGAGGGGGTTGAAGAACCCTTGACTTAGATGTAAGATCCCTACTAGCACTAAAATTAAATTATCTGTGATGGCAGGGTACATTAAGAGATGAGGGAGGGCATGGTCCAGAAAAAAAGGCCTATAGGAAAGGTGGGGGTGGGGGAGGGTGTTAAAGGGACAACTGGATTACAGTGGCTGAGATGACCCACATTTGGGTTCCTTGATTGAAGAATTGAAGTCGTTCACTAGGCATGGGCGTCCCGGCTCAGAAATTGAGAGCCCAGAATATCAGTAGCCACCCACCTGACCTCCCTTGAAGGGTCCTTCCTCTCAGTCTCCTGGCAGATTTCCCACAGAAGTCCCCCGCTTTCAGACCTCCCCATTTTAGCCTCCACCACCACCACCTACACCCTATACCCTACACCCACCACCTACGCTCCCTTATAAAAGGTGTCTTCTCAATCCACCAGGTCTCCCTCTCTCTCCTCTGGCTCTCAACAACCCCACCTCCCACCTTTAAGCTTTCTTAAGCTGACGGCGGGGCTCCTTCCGCAACGCCTTTCCTAAGAGGTTTTGGGCAGAGCTAGCTCTCGTATTTCCGAGACTGACGCTGAATGCAGCCAGCTTGGACTTGGCAGCTGGAGGCACGGAAGAGAGAGATGCTGAGCTTCCTATTTCTCACCTGGAGAGCCGGCCCACCCCCAAAATCCCAAAGTTCAATGCCCGGTCTGGGCGCCTGGAATAATCCGCCGCCAGCCAAAGCTCGCGGGTGCCTATTATTAGTCGGAGGAGGGGAGCTCGGCCCCGGCGGCTGGAGAGCCCTGCAGTAGCAGCCAGCAGCTGCAGCCACAGCAGCAAGAGACCGGTGCTGCAAGATGATAGGGCTTCTTTCCAAAGCCAGACAGACACAGAGGGAGACGGTGGGAGCCTCAGTTGTTTTCTGGACTGGAAAGGGACCTGCATTATAACGTGACGGAACCGCAAAGAGGGACCGGCTGAGAAAGGAGGAGGATATTGACTTTAGGCTGGCTGGGAGACGAGAAGGAAGGAGGAAAGGGTGAGGGGCAACAGAACGCTTGGATGCAAAAGAAGCCAAAGTGCTGACTGTTAGCAAAGCTGTTGAACCCAAGACATCTGGTGACGAACCCCAGAATCCCAGCAGTGCGACCCTGGGTAGGTCATTCTCCCTTCTGAGACTCTTTCCCCCACTGCAGTGAGAATAGCAATACCTTTACACCCTACCTGTCAGGGTCTTTCTTAAGAATACCCTTTATAAACGAGAAAGCAATGTCTTATCATCATCAATGAGATGTGGCACACAGCTGTTGCCTGCACCCCGTTCCTGGGCTTCAGAAAATCTTGTTAGAAGAGCTAGGGTGGGGTCACCAGAAAACTACTGCAGCTTTTCCTCCACTCTCAGGGCTCAGAAACCCAAGAGACGCAGGGCTCTAGGCCCAAGCGGTGGCCTGAAATGTCCTCAAAATACCTCTGTCTCTCATTTGAAGATCTCAGGATTTTAGGATGGGGAGGGGGGGAAGCATGGTGATGGAAATCCTTAAAAATCAGAATGTCAGAGCTTCAGGCAAGCACGGATTATCAGTTATTAGAGCTGGAGGAGACTTCTGAGATCAGATAGTCTAACCCCTTCGTTGTACAAATAGGGAAACTGAGGTCCAGAAAAGAAAAATGACTTACCCACTCACAGTGACTAGGAGGATTCCTCCCCCCAAGTGGCTGAATAGGATGAAGCCCCTCCTAGCCGGCCAGCCCCTTCTCCTTTGCCCTCCCCTTCTCTCCCGGCGGGCTCAGACCCCAAGTGCAGGGAGGCGCGAGCTGCACTTACCTGCGCTCATCTTCCCCGAAGGCGCCTGCGGTTAGCGGGTACAGCTAGGTCCTGCAGCCTCCTCTGGCTGGTTTCCCCAGGGTCGAGGTGGATGCGCTGGGCGCCGGTCCTCGCCGCTGCTGCCGCTGCTGGCTCAGGCTGGGATGGCTCCACTTCCCCACCCTCTCCTACCTGTTACGCATCAAAAAGTCCCAGAGCAGCAGCAGCAGCTGCAGCTGCAGCACGAGCAGCAGCGGCGACGGCAGCAGAAGCAGTCGCACTCTCTCAGCCAGTAAGCAGGGAGCGCAGCCACATCCCTCCCTTCCCCGATCGGGATCGGGTTATAAGCAGTGGTGCACGCCCCCTCCCTCCCTGCAGACACCGCCCTATAGTTCCCGGGGTCAGTAGCACCGCATCCCCTCCGGCCAACTGGGCAAAAGCAGCCCGGTGCGCTGCAGGGAAGGCGCAGCCCGCGCTAGGGCGGCGAGCGCTCTTCTTCCCACGGGCCCCGCGGTGGCAGGTCCGCAGGCACCCCCAGCGCTCGCTCTCCTCACCATCCCCACTGACAGCTCTGTCACTCACTTTCCTGGACGCGCCTCCCTCCCCTTTCTCTCCCCGCCCCCCTCTTTCCCTCGCTGCTGCCACCACAGTTCACCCCGCTCCCCGCCCGCCCCGCAGGCCAGGTGGTAACCCAGCCCAAGCTCAATGACAGGTCTCCGGCTCTGGGAGGGAGAAGAATCCCCCTCCCCCGCCATCCCCCGGGAAAGCACCCTGGGAAGTGTAGGCGGTGCTCCCCAACCCTATCGCATCTCTTGGTGGCCGAGGGCGGAGCAGACTACAAGGCCCACGATGCAATGCGCAGACATAGACACACAGCTGACAGCAGGCGCCTGCAGGACTCTTTATCGTTCTCTTTACCCAGACAAGGAAACTGAGGCTCGGGAAAGGGACGTGACTTGTCCCAAGTTCGCACAGCTAGTAAGTGACAGAGCATGGACTCAGACTTAGGTGTCCTGACTCCAGTACAAATTCGATATTGTTTAAAAGACACATTATTGTCGTGTCACTTAGCTGGCACTTAGAACGACCAAGGTAGAATGGACCTTAGGGACAGTATATGCCAAACGTATTTTACAGTGGAGAGCAGATCAGAAAGGGAAAAATCGCTTGCCCAAGATCAAAATGCTGGAACTTCAACCTAGATTTCCGATTCTTTTCCACTATACCTTGCTGGGGATCAGGAGTCATTCATTCATTCAACCTACACTAAGCTATTTACATACACCAGCATACACCAAGCACTGTGCTACATGCTTGGGATACAGGCACAAAAATGAAATTTCCTGTCCTCAAGGAACTTACAGTATAATGGAAGAAAAAGCATGTACACAGAATATTAAATGTATATCTAGGAAATGACAAATCATTACAGTATCTTTGCCCAGAAAACCCCATGGACAATATTTATGCATTATGGTCCACGGAGTCGAGTCAGATATGACAGAACAACAAGGTACAGGTATATACTTATATGTGTGCTACAAATATATATGTGTACATATATACATACACGTACACATATATACACACACACATACACATATTTGCATGTGCATGTATATAAAACCTCTGGGCTCACTCTCCTGATGCACTCTGACTCTAGAAGGTTGGGTTCCCAGAAGGGGTGTCTGCTACTACTTTCAGGGGACTAGGAGTAACCCTGTGGGTGGCTATCCTCCTAACACTTGGAGTAAATGCTTTTTCTGACTGTTTAAAAAGAAGTCGTTCTCCATTGGCAAAGCTAGAACAGTGATCACAAAGCATTTCTCCCCTAAACTGAGATGTGCTCTCCCACAAATACACTTACAATCTATGAGGGGGCAAGTGACCATGAATGTTGAATATAGCATAGGGAGGCACAGTAGCCAATACAATTCACCCTTCTAATGGCAGGGCCTTAGTGGTCTATCTTCTTCCAAAGGGTCCATATAAATTTCATCGTAGGATACGGCATTCAGGATAGATGAGTCATTTAACTGTTCAGCTAAACTGTACCCTCTGAAATGCTTGCTCCATAATTAACAAAGTTCATTTCATCTTAAACCTCTTCCTTTCTCATTCCCATCATCTACTACTTACTGAGTAAAAGCGAATCACTCACTGAGACCTAGCTCCCTCCTGAAGACACTGCTTCCCTCAATAACTTTTTACAGTACTGGCTACACTTTCTCTCATACCGCTCCCCCCCCCCCATTTATCTAAGTGGAGAAGTCTGAATACCCCTTCCTCCCATTGCTCTCATGTTCCCACTTCTAGTCTCTCCTTCATCACCAACACTAGGGCCACCTCCAGTCACCCTGATCTATATCTTACCATTGAACCAAGAAGGCTCCAGAGGAGAAAGTGAGGCTGATGACTTTGCATAGCCTTGCCTCACTTAAATCCAATTAACTTGCAAGTCATGGCATCACCTCCCTGATGTCATGGTATTCTTCAAGAATGAAGGGCAAACAATAATAATAATAATAACCTTGCCATCACTAAATAACCCATCCTCCTTTGAGGTTCCCACTATCCAAATTTATCACTTTGTTTAGATCCTGGTGACTGTTATCTACTTGGTGACTGTTATCTACTTAAATATTTTATATATTTTATATAATGTATATAATTATTATATATTCTATAATATATTATAATATATAATAAAATTATATAATTTTATATAATTTCCCCTAACCTTCCTTCCCTTTCCCCTCCTCCTCCCACCCCAGTATATGACTCTTCCTCTCTCTTTTTGTTCTTTTCTTAATATTATCAAGACATAAAAGAATCACTGGAGAACCTTGTCTAATTGAACTTATTCTGCGAACCTTGATGATGATAGGAATCAGAAAGGACACCTGTATCATCTACCCAGATAAAATAGCAAGCCATTTTTCCTTGTTTAGTCCTTTATTATTGTTTATTCACATTTTCCTTTTTTTGTTTCTCTTTACTCTTGTGTTTGTACTTCACAATAGTTCTGCAGCTCTAGTCTTTTCATCAGGAATGTTTGAGAGTCTTCAATTTCATTAAAGGCCCATTTCCCCCTATCTTTATCCCTCAATAACATTATACTTAGTTTTGGTAGGTAAGTTACTTTTGATTGTAAGCCCCTATCCTTTACCTTCTGGAATATAGTATTCCAAATTCTCTGGTCCTTTTTTTGTTGTAACTGCTAAGCATTACATAATTCTGATTGTGATTGGAACATGAATCTAGTTCCTTGCAGTATACTTTTCTTTGATCTGGAAATTCTGGATTTTTGCTATGATGGTCCTGGGAATTTTCTTTCTTTTTTTCTTTTTCAGGTGGTGGATAGGTGGATTTTTTCCATTTCTATTTTGCCCTCTAGTTCTAAGAGATCTAGGAAGTTTTCTTTCAAAATTTCTGAAACAGAATGTCTAGGCTCTTTTTTGGTCATGGAATTTAGATAGTCCAATGATTCTTAATTTTTTTCTCCTCAATCTCTTTTCCAGAGCAGTTCTTACTATCAGATACTTTACATTTTCTTCTCCTTTTTTAGCCTTTTGACTCTGCTTTAATATTTCTTGTCTCGTGGAGCTACTAGCTTCTACTTCATTCATTTGAATTTTCTGGGAGTTTATTGCTTGGGCAAGGTACCTCTTGTACTTGGATGTTAATTACCTTTAAGAATTCTTAACTCTCATTTCTTTTCCAATTCTTTCCTCAAGTATTCATTTATTTTTTTTAAACTGTTGCTTCATATCTTGCAGGAATTTCAGATGAAATGGTACTCAAGCTATGTTTGTCTCTGTAGATATTTTGGAGTCATTCTCAACTGTGTTTGTATCATAAGCATCCCTGCTACTATGATAGTTCATTAGGGAAGGGGAAATGATTAAGAGTTTAAATAGCACCTACTATGTGCCAAGCACTTTATAGATTTATCTCATTTGACTCTCACAATAACACTGCAAAGTAAGTGTGGTTATTCACATCTTCAGTTGAGGAAACTGAAACAAACAGAGATTAAGTTACTTGCCCAGGATCACACAGTTAGTAAGTGTTTGAGGTGATTTTTGAACTCAGACCTTCTTGACTACAGGCCCAACATTCTATCTACTGTGCTACCTAGCATACCTCATTATGTGGGGTTCTTTTTTCTTGTTGTTGTTGCCTGCTTCCTGATTTGGATTTAATGTCAGGGCTAGACACTGGTACTTATGCAGGAAAAATCTGAACTGGTCCTCTTGGTTCTTTCTTGGAATATTGAGTGTTGTATTACTCCAGCATCTCAGGAACAGGCTGGAGACCTGCAAACTTTCAGTGCTCCCAAAGTGGTCTGATCCAGGACCAAATCTCATTGCTGTCCCCCTGGTCTGAGTTCTGCAAGTGCTGGACCTAGGTTTGAGTTTTCGGAAGAGTAGACCGCTGGTAGACTTCCCTTTTGTCTGTGCTACAGGCATCTCCAACTATCTTTTGGACGTCTCAAACTGGATGTTTTATAGTCATCTCAAATTCAACATGCACAGAATAAAATTCATTACTTTTCCCTTCAAAATCTCCCCTCTTCTGAACTTCCCTATTACTGACAAGGGAACCATCATCTTCCCAGTTGCCTACAACTTCAGTCTCATCCTCAACTCCTCACTTACTCACCCCACTAATTCAGTACATTGACAAATCTTTTCATTTCTACTTTCACTATATTTCTTTGATATGTTCCCCTTTTTTATTCCCTCAACCACCACCCAGTTCAGACCTTCATCACTTCTCATCTGGACTATTGCATTAGCCCTTTAATTGGTCTCCCAGCTTCAAAACTCTCTACACACCAATTCATCTTCTGTTCAGCTGCCAAAATGATGGTGTTTTTTTTTTTCATTTTAAATATGTTTTTATTTTTTCCCATTGGCATATAAAAACAATTCTTAACATTCACTAAAAAATATTGAGTTCCAAAATATCCCTCTCCCTCCCTCCTTTCTATTCCCCCTCATTGAGGAGGAAAACAGTTTCATATAGGTTATACATGTGCAGTCATGCAAAACATATTTCAGTATTTGTCATGTTGTGAAAGAAAACACACAAAAAAAAATGAAAAAAAAATAAAGTGAAAAATAGCATGCTTCGATCTCCATTCAGACTCCATCAGCTCTTTCTCTGGAGGTGGACAGCATTTTTCACCACAAGTCCTTTGGAATTGTCTTTGATGGTTGTATTGCTGAGAGTAGCTAAGTCATTCACAGTTGATCATCATACAATATTATTGTTACTATGTACAATATTCTCCTGGTTTTGCTCACTTCACTTTGCATCAGTTCCTGCAAGTATTTCAAGATTTTTCTGACAGCATCCTGCTCATCATTTCTTATAAAACAACATTCTTCCATCACAATCATATACAACAACTTGTTCTGCCATTTTCATATTGATGGACATTTCCTCAATTTCTAATTCTTTACCACCACCAAAAAAAAACTGCTATGAATATTTTTGTATATATAGGTCCTTTTCCATTTTTAAAAATAATCTCTTTGTGATACAGAGCTAGTAGTGGTATGGCTTATATTTGCATGTTTTTTTTTTTTTTTGGTGGGCTGTCCACACAACATCCCTGGGAAGCAATTAGTGCAAGTATTCTGGCTGAGAAAATGAAATTCAAAGTCATACTGGAAGTAGAGTGAAAGGTGGAGCTAAATCCTTACTTACCTTCCTTGACGTTGGTATACTTTCTTCTCTGAGGGAGCCTGGACTTGAACCCAGGAGATCTGAATGCATACCCTGTACTTGTGCCTCAAGCCATACAACCTCCAACTCATTTAACCTTTAAGTCTCAGTTTCTTTACCTGCAAAATGAGACTAATAATACATGTACAATCAACTTCACAGGATTGTTGTGGGAAAGAAGGAAGGAAGGAAGGAAGGAAGGAAGGAAGGAAGGAAGGAAGGAA
>NW_027185698.1:38747245-38837501 GCF_028583685.1 Petaurus breviceps papuanus
GGAAGGAAGGAAGGAAGGAAGGAAGGAAGGAAGGAAGGAAGGAAGGAGGGAGGGAAGGAAGGAGGGAAGGAAGGAAGGAGGGAGGGAAGGAAGGAGGGAAGGAAGGAGGGAAGGAAGAAAGGAAGGGAGGGAGGGAGGAAGGAAGGAAGGAAGGAAGGAGGGAGGGAAGGAGGGAAGGAGGGAGGGAGGGAAGGAAGGAATGAATGAATGAAGGAAGGAAGGAAGGAGGGAAGGAGGGAAGGGAGGGAGGGAGGGAGGAAGGAAGGAAGAAAGGAAGGAAGGAAGGAAGGAAGGAAGGAAGGAAGGAAGGAAGGAAGGAAGGAAAGAAGGAAGGAAGGAGGGAGGGAAGGAGGGAAGGAGGAAAGGATGGAGGGAGGGAGGGAAGAAGGGAGGGAGGAAGGAAGGGAACAGGAAAGACATCCTCAGTTCAAATACAAGCACTAAGGCTGATAAAACTTCAAATATATGAACAAGTCTTACTTATCCTGACAAAAACATAAAGGATTTGCATCAGCATTTTGAAAACCTTAAAGTACTGTGGAAATGGGAACCATTATCATTTCCCTTATACCAATCTGCATCTCGATGCCAATTGAAGAAGTTTCTTGCTCTCTGAAGCGTACGGTGAAATTGAGGGAGATGAGGTATGCGTATGAATAGTCAGCCAATGAACACTTATTAAGCATTTACTATGTCAAGCATGATGCTAAATATGAGGGATAACAAAGAAAGGCAGAAATAGTCCCTGCCTTCTAGGAGTTTAAATTCTAACGGAAGAGAAAGCAGGCAAATAACTAAGTCTATTCAAAATGCAGATATGTAATAGATGGAGGATAATCTTAGAGAGGTAGCTAGATGGCTAAGCGGATAGAGCACTGGAGTCAGGAAGATCTGAGTCCAGACACTTAATGGTTGTGTGACCCTGGGCAAGTCCCTTAACCTTTTTGCCTTAATCCGCTAGAAGAGGAAATGGCAAAACCCCTCCAGTATCTTAACCAAGAAAATTCCACAGACAGTATGGTTCTGGGGGGGGGGGGGCACAAAGAGTTGGACATGACCAAACAACAACAACAATCTTAGAGAGGAAGGCATTAGGAAAGGCCTCCTGAAGAAGGTGGGATTTAAGCTGAGTCTTGAAGCTTTCCAGGCACCTAAGATGTGGAGGTGAGGAGGGAGAGCATTCTATATACAGGGGATGGCTGGTAGAAAGGCAAAGAGGTGGGAGATGAAGTATAGTGTCTGACAAATGAGCTGCTAGGTCAGTAGGGTTCTATCAAAGGCTATAGGGAAGGGAGTGATATATAAGAAGACTGGAAAGGTAGGAAAGTACCATGCCCTGAAGAGCCTTAAATGCCAAAGAGAAGAGCTTATATTGGATCCTACAGTTAATAGAGAGCTACAAGAGTTTACCACTGAGTAATGGGTCACACTGGCAGACCTTCAATAGAGGGAAATCATCATGGCAGCTGAGAAGAGGACGTATTGATATGGGGAGAGACTTAAGGCCAGGAAACCAATAAAAAAGCTCTCACAAGAGTCCAGGCCTGGATTACACTGGCAGATGTGTGAATGGAGACAAGGGAATCAGTTCTAGAGATGTGAAAGGAGAAATGATAAGACTTGACAACAGATTGAATGTATGGGATTAGTTGGAGTGAAGAGTTGAAGACGATACTTAGGTTTGTGAGCTTAGGTAACTAGGAGGATGACAATGCTCTTAACAAATAAAGGAAAATTCCAAAGAGGGGGAGGTTTTGGTGTGTGTGTGTGGGGAAGATAATGAGTTTTGCTTTGGACATGTTGAGCTTAAGAAGTCTGTGGGACATCCAATTTAAGATGTCCAACAGGCAGTGGGAAGTACTTGATTATGGTTCAGGGGAGAAATTAAAGTTTTATATATAGATCTGGGAATTCACTTCCCAGAAGATAATAAAACTCCTGAGAGTGGATGAGATCACCAAGCAAATAGCTATAATTCAAGGCAGAATATAATAAGTACCACCAGAGAGGTAAACAGTTCTCTTGGTCACATCTCCCTTACTCACAGCAGATCCTGGAAGGAAAATAATGTGCCTGTTTGGTGCAAAATATCTTTATACTATTTCTACTATATCTTTCTACCATTTAAATAATAAGCATATGAAGAAATGTCTTTAGCGGTTTACTAATACATTCCTGCCTCTGTACCAGGAGTAGAATTATGGAGTCATAGTATTTTCGGTTAAATCTGTACTAGGATCTAATAGTTTTTCAAAAGAATCTTAAGGATAGTTAAAGTTAGTCCAACCTCCTCATTAAGCCTCTTTGATCTAAAGAACTCTCAAGGCCTTCTGAGTATATGTCTGACCTAGAAACAATTTTATGAGGGAGGGAGATGCATTATTATCCCCATTTTACATATTGAGAAACTGTGTTTACAAAGATAACTTGCTCAAGGGCACATAATGAGTCAGAGGTAGAACCAGACTTTGAATTCAAGGCTCTATTCTCTTTTCAATATGCTGTTGTTCTGTCATTTTTCAGTTTTTTCTGGTGCTTCATGACCCCATTTGGGGTATTCTCGGCAAAGAAACTGGATTGATTTGCCATTTCCTTCTCCAGCTCATTTTACAGATAAGGAAACTGAAAACAGGGTTAAGTGACTTGCCCAGAGTCACGCTGCTAGTGTCTGAGATTGAATTAGAACTCAGGTCCTTCTGACTCAAGGGTTGGTGCTCTATCTACTGTGACACTTAGCCTCTCAATATACCATGTCAGAAATTAGAGCAAATAAATCTTCCTTTAATGGTTTGGTGATAAAATCCAGTGCTTGCCAAAGAATTAGGGGTAATAGAATAATAGTGTAACCTTTAACCCAAATTAATTCAGGGCTTTCACAGAATAGGTTAAATCTTGGAGGCTTCCCACCAATTAAATGTTCTACTTGGCCCATGTCACAACCAAGGAACACCAAAATTCAGTTTATGCCTTGGTAACCATGAAAGGAAGGAAAGAAAAAACGAAGGAAGGAAGGAAGGAAGGAAGGCAGGAAGGAAGGAAGGAAGACATCCTCTGTTCAAATGCAAGCACTAAGCCTAATAAAACTTCCAATATAGAAAAAAAATGCTGTTTAGTCAACAAAGACACAAAGAATTGGTATAAGAGCCAAGCCAACTCCCCTTTTCTTTCTAGTGGGCCTCTACCTTCCTCATGGACTGGTATAGATGTAATGGGCCTTATGGAACTATTATGGGAGCATCCACCTATTCCTCTCCCTACACAAGAGGAAAGAATTCAGACTTTGTAGAAAACTGAGCAGTCATCTCTTCTGGAGAAAACTTATGGTACTATTCTGGTTGATCTCAAACCCTACCTGTGCCGTGGGAAAGAACTTTGGTATTTCTAGGGAGTTAAGTAAACTAATAGCCCACATGACTCACAGTACCTGAGAAAGACTAGGTCCAACTTGCCTCTCAATGGCATGGCTTCCCACTGAACCAATCTTCCACTGTATCTCTATCTGGCAATGGCTCATATACTCATTGAATTAAGACTGAAAGGAACCCTGGGTCCATCTAGTTTAATGCCTTCATTTTATAGAGGAAGAAACTATGGCCCATGGAGGTTAAATGATTTTCTGTGACTCAGCTAAGTTAGCATGAAAGGTGGGATCTGAACCCAGCTCATCTGGTTTTAGAGCCTGTGTTCCTTTTCACTATACCCTACTCTCCCTTCTGCTTCTCTCCTTCCGTGTCTCTACCTGGCAGCTGTTCCTATATGACACAGGCCAAAGAGATACTCCACACAGAATCCAACCTCTTTGTGCAAACACTTCTCTCTACCCAAACCCTAAAGTCCCCATGGAACCCTTTTTGAGAAGCCCAAGCCCAAGGACATACATAGCTCAGGTGTGTGAACTAGCTGTGAACTTGAGTCAGGGTCAGAACAAAGGCTGAAACAGTCAAGCAATAAAGATTTTACAGCTTGTAAGGGAACTTTACAGCTTGTTAAGAAAGTACAAGGGGAATGGATAATTTTGACTACATGAAACTGAAAAGTTTCTGTACAAACAAAGCCAATGTAACCAAGATTAAGAGGGAGGTGGGAAATTGGGAAAGAATCTTTACAACCTATGTCTCTGACAAAGGACTCATTTCTAAAATATACAGAGAATTGAGTCAAATTTATAAGAATACAATTCATTCCCCAATTGATAAATGGTCAAAGGATATGAACAGGCAGTTTTCAGAGAAAGAAATTAAAGCTATCTATAAGCACATGAAGAAATGCTCTAATTCACTATTGATCAGAGAAATGCAAATCAAAACAACTCTGAGGTACCACATCTCACCAGTCAGATTGGCTAAGATGACAAAACAGGAAAATGACAAATGCTGGAGAGGATGTGGGCAAACTGGAACACTAATGCATTGTTGGTGGAGTTGTGAACTGATCCAGCCTTTCTGGAGAGCAATCTGGAATTATGCCCAAAGGGCTATAAATACTTTCATACCCTCTGATCCAGCAATACCACTCCTAGGGTTATATCCCAAAGAGATCATAGAAATGGGAGAAAGACCCATATGTACAAAAATGTTTATAGCAGCTCTTTTTGTGGTGGCAAAGAATTGGAAATTAAGGGGGTGCCCATCAATTGGGGAATGGCTGAACAAGTTGTGGTATATGCATGTTATGGAATACTATTGTGCTATAAGAAACGAGGAGTAGGCAGTCTTCATATTTACCTGGAGAGGCTTAAAAGAACTGATGCTGAGTGAGAAGAGTAGAACCAGGAGAAATTTGTACATAATTACAGACACAACGTATGTGTGATGACCAACTTTGATAGACTGGACCCTTCCCAGCAATGCAGGGATATAAGTCAATCCCAAAAGACTCTCTGCATCCAGAGAAAGAACTAGAAAGAACTGAGTTTATATCCAGGTGGAAGCAAAATGCCTGATCTTTTTCGTTCTCTTATTTGGTTTTATGTCCTCTTTACCATTTTTCATTCCAGCTGGTACAATTCGTCCTTATAACCTGACCAATGTATAATGTGAAAGTATTTACAAATCCTATACTTGACTATAAGCTGCCATGGCGGGGGGGGGGGGGGAGGCAAGGGAGGGGGACAAAATGTGAAATTCAAGGAATTGTGGAATTGAATCCTGTAAACTAAAAGGAAACAAACAAATTAATAAAAATAAAAAAATAAGAAAAATTGAAAAAAAAAAAGAAAGTACAAGGGAGTATGGGGTGCCTTCTGGGGCCTGCTTGGGTGCATCAATTATATTAGAATGTAGAATGTTAGTGTAAATGTGTGGATTAGAGCACTTCCTATGTGCATATGTCCTCTGGCTCCATGAGAAAGCACACATGCATCAAGTCCCATGCTAAAGAGAACATGTAACAAAGGACTAACACGTGTCTCTCCCCACCCCCAACCTCCCTTGGATCTCTGGGGCACATGTCCAGTTCCACAGGGAGTGCTCCAATCCAGTCCCTCACTACATTAGAGCTTATTGTTATCGGTCAGTTGTTTTTCAGTTGTGTCTAAGTCTTTGTGGCCCAATTTGGGGTTTTCTGGGCAAATATACTGTAATGGTTGGTCATTTTCCATCTCCAGATCATTTTACAGGCAAACAGGGTCAAGGGCAGAGATGTGATATGGACATTTTATTTACTTTATTTGCCCAATTCCATGCCAAAGCACAACTTCATCAACAAAGCATTTGTTGTTGTCGTCCATTCTTCACTTGTGTCTGACTCTTCATGGACCATAGCACAACAGGCCCCTCTATCCTCCACTATCTCTTTAAGTCTGTCCAAGCTCATATTTGTTGCTTCCATGACAGTATCTATCCATTTCATCCTCTGCCACTCCTTTTTCCTTTTGCTTTCAATCTTTCCCAACATCAGGTCCTTTTCCAGTGCGTTCTGTCTTCTCTTTATGTGGCCAACATATTTAAGCTTTAGCTTCAGTATTGAACAAATTTCTTTAAGTATTAACTGATTTGACCTCCTTGTGGTCTAAGGGACTCTCAAAAATATTCTCCATCCCTACAATTTGAGTGTCAAATCTGTGGTGCTCAGCTTTCTTTATAGTCCAGCTCAGAGCCATACATTATTACTGGCAAAAGCATAGATTTTACTATACAGACCTTTGTTAGCAAGGTGATGTCTCTGCCCTTTAGTATGCAGTCCAGATTTGCCATTGCTTTCCTTCCAAGAAGCAATTGTCTTTTAATTTCATGATTGCAGTCAAATGTCTGCAGTGATGTTTGAGCCAAAACTTGATGCTGCTTCCATTTCTTCTCCCTCTATTTGCCAGGAAGTGATGGGACTCATTGCCATGATCTTAGTTTTCAATGTTAAGCTTTAAGTCAGCTTTTATATTCTCTTCTTTCACCCTTATCAAGAAGCTTCTTAATTTTTTTTTCACTTCCTGCCATTAGAGTGGTATTGTCTGCATATCCGAGATTTCTGATATTTCTCCTGGCAACCTTAATTTTGTCTTTTGATTCATCCCCGCCCTTCATCGGTGTGTGATCCTCAGTATGTTTCTAAATTTTGACCTCCAGTATACTCATCTGTAAAATGGGTCTACCCTCACAATGATCTTGTGAGAATCAAATGAGATAATGTGCATAAAAATGATTTGTAATCACAAAATATCTTATAAATGTCATATTTGGTCTCCTTATAATAAGGAGCTCTTGCTTCTTAGGTTGGCATTCAAGGCCCATCAGGCTCCCCTCTACCTGTAAATCTCTATTACTTTCCAATACATACCATCTAGTTGTCAGGTTAATTTCCTTATTGCACTCAAAACACACCTCACTTTTCTCCAAATGCTTAAACTAATGGCATTGGCAGAGTAACCTGCGCTCCAGCCCTGACTCTGCCCCTTAGTAGCTGTGTGATATTATGAAAGCCCTCTAACCGTTCTGGACCTCAGTTTCCTCCTATGTAAAAATAATGAGCAGGTTGGTCTTGATCATTTCCAAAGTCTTTTCTGACTACAAACTCTATAAGCCCAATATATGGTGAGCTCTCTCTTTTCTGAACATCTACTGATTTTATTTTGACGTCAACATTATACTTTATTATCTTTTTTATGTGTATATTAGTCTCAGCTTCACCAACAAGACTGCAAGGGCCGCACATACCTCCGTACGCCTTTCCAAAGCACAGAGAACAGGACTAGCACAGTAGATGCTCTATAAATATTCACAGTGGGGTTCGATGGGACAAGAGTAGTCTGACTCAGATATTTCAATTAAATTCTGTTCAAGTAACTGATTGTTTATTAAGCCCCTACCATGGGCCAGCCTCTGAGATCAATGCTAGGGAGGCAAAGATGAAAAATGACAATCATCCTTGCCTTTAAGGAGCTTGCTGGAGTGTAGTGGCATACACACACACACAAACATACAAACATATGCACACATATATACATACATACATATATATGATACATGTTGAATGTAGTAGGGGTAGAGAAGAAATTCACGAAGAATTCTTTGGGAATATTTGAGGAAGAAAAGAATACTTTGAGCTGGGGGGATTAGGGTTGACTGGCACCTGAGCTGAGCCTTGAAGGAAAAGGATTTTAACAAGTGGAATGAGAAAGAAGTGACTTCTAGTGATGGGGAATGGTCTGTTCAAGTGCATGGAGTATGTGGAGGTGGGAAATGATAGAGTAAGTACTGGAATATTTAATAATTCAATTTTCTCCAAGCAAAGGGCATATAAGAAGGAGTTGTGGGAAATAAAGCTGAAAAGATAAGTTGGAGCCAGACTGTAGAGTATTTAAATGGCAGGCCAAGTAGTTTATGTTTCATCCTAGAGACAATGGAGAGCTGCTAAAGATTTTTTGAGAAGGATAGAGACAGTATCAGACTTATAGAGTTTGGTTGTTTTCTATAATTTTTATGAAAGGTAGATTGGAAAAAAGAGAGTCTGGAGCCTAGGAGAACAAGTTGGCTACTACAACAGTCCAGTTGAGAGGTCATGAGGACTTGAACTATAATTCACAGCTTAAGTCTTTTTTTTTTCAGTGACTTACTTAGCAAAATTCTCCTTTGGACTTTCTTCCTGCTGTCTCCCCTTCACTGCCACCTGCTCTTTCAGTCATTGTCATAAAATCCCAGAATTGGAAAGGATTTAAAGGTCATCTGGTTTAACTCTTACTCAAAGTATAAACCTCTTCCCCAATATTCCTGGTAGATCAACAGCCAGGCTCTGTTGTAGACCTCCAAGGATGGAGAATCCCCCTCTTTCAGAAGTGCCCTGTTCCACTGACAGACAGCTCTGTTTCTCCTTACTGTATACAGTAAACGGAGATCTACATGGTCTGCTTTCTGGAGAAGACAATGATCTGCCTGTCTCCTATGACCTCTTCCCCATCTTCTGCCCCCACTTCTGCTGTGGAACAATAATTATTGTACTATTAAAAGTTGTTGCTGTGATGCTAAACTATTCATTATTGTTTGATGATATATAATCAGTTAGTCATGGCCTGTCCCTTAGGAGAACCACGGAGAGTCCAGTGAGGTTGTCCAGCTGTGTGACTCACCAAGAATGACTGGAAGTTGATTGTAGGACATATCATTATATGACAATTCAAATCAATAAATATTTATTTTGCACCTACTGTTCCTATTCTCATTGAGCTTATAATTGAGTAGGGAAAATAATACACATATGGATAATAATAGCAACAATAAATATTAATGAGGTGCAATATAATAACATCGATAATAACAGCCATACATGTAAAGCATCAACATTTTCAAATACTTTCTATTATCTCACTTGATTGTCCCAACTCAGTGGCACATGACCTATTATCATCCCTGTTTTGCAGATAAGAAACCTAAGACTCATAGTGGTCAGTCACTTGCCCAGAATTGTCATTGGTACATTTTAGAGGCAAAAGTATTATATTAGATCCAAAGGGGAAGGTTGTCATGGGGTGGAGGGAGAAGGAGGAAGGCTTCCTTTAAAGAGTCCTTTGAAGAGCTTTAAAGAATGGGTGAGCATTCACTAGGCAGAGAGACAGAGGGAGGATATCCCAGGAGTGTGCAGAAGCCGGCTCCAACTGACTGGAGAAAGTCAACTGTTAAATTTTTAGTGTGAGCTGAGAATTTACTTGATTTTCCCTGGAAAATGGAAAATGCCACAAAATGGAGTTTGATTTATTTTGTTGATTATTTAGATTTAAGAAAATGATTGAGTAATGTAAATAATGCAGGTTAAAGTAAAAAGTATGTCATGCATTCATTTTTTGAGAGCCAATTTTTAAACATTTCCATTTCAGGCTTAGGGAACTGTGTAAGAAAATGCGTGGTACCAGTTAAGTGAAGGTCAGATATGGGAGAGTCCTCTTTGATTGGGTCACAGAATATATAAGGAGGAATAACATAAAACGAGGTTGGAAAAGTAGGATGAACCTTCAGTGTCAGAAAAAGGAGTAAGAACTCGACTGAGGAAAAGAGAACTGCTGAAGATTTTTGAGTAGAGGGAAGCCACAACTACCTATTGTCTATATTCCAGTGGTTTGTAAACCTTTGAATCCTTCTCCCCTTCCCACCTCAGCCCAGTACTATGCCCATACTTAGCTTTCTATCAATGCCAGTTGAATGGAAGAATGAATAGATGATTTGGTTACGATAATAACTCACAATTCTATAACACTTTAAGGATGACAATGTGCTTTCCTTCCAACAGTCTTGTGAAGTAGGCAGTGCAAATATTATTTACTTCATATTAAAGATGAGGAAATGGAAAACAAGAGAGATGGAATAGCTTTTCCAGGATCTTGCCACTAAGAAATGTCAGCCAGGTACCAAACCTACATCTCTTAATTTCAAGTCCAGCATCCTTTCCATTATACCATACTGCCTCTTTGGAAAAGAAAAACTGGAAGAAGAGGTCTGGGTTTGGTGGCTTGGGTGGTGTCATTAATAGTGACAGGAAAAATGGTGAGGACGGCAAAGTTAAGGAGAGAAATGAGCACCAGAGTCTTCATCATATTCCATCTGAGGGATGGTGAGCTAGGTAATAAAGTAAAACCACATGTTACAGGGAAGGAACGCCTAGAGAGAAGGGAAACAATAAATAGGAGCATCCCCAGGACAGCAACAACAATGAAGAACACTTGGGGAACAAGTGTTGAGAGAAAATCCCCTAGGACTGGAAATTTTGCCCACAGATATGCAAAACACTTTGGGGATTCAGTTTCCCTACAAGGTCACCATTGTGAAGGGATAATAGAAACCTTTAGGAGATGTGAGGGAACTATCAAAGTACATGAATGATAGGAAGAGCTCAACATTTGGAGTCAAAAGATCTGGGTTCTAGCCTAGTCTCTGACACTAGCCCTGTGATCTTGGACAAGTAGGTCACTCAACTGGGTGGTCTTACATAAGCCACTCTTTGGGCTCTACATCTGTGATTATATCTCTCAGACTAATTCTTTGAAAATATACTTACATTGTACTAGAAACCATAAGGACTGTTGTGAAGAAAAGGCTTTATGAAGCTCTAAGCTCTAAATAAGCATGAGTTTTATTATTATGATTTCTAATATAATAAATACCAGTCACATGACCTCAAGCAAGTTAGTGCACCTTGGTTCCCTCCATCTGTAGGAAGATAACATTTCATTTGCACTAGCTACCAAAGAGACTTTGTACAAAAAGAGCTTTATGAACATTAAAACACGGTGTAGATGTCGGCTATATATTATTGTTGCTGTTACTGTATATTCTATCTGTAAATAAATCATGAAGATTGAAGGTGTCAGCTTGCATGCTATAAGGAAGGAAAGCTGGACTTGGAGTCCTTGGTTCAAGTTCAGGTTCCTTTACTTATATGTTGTGCAATGTATGATGTGGACAAGTCAACAAACATCTCTAGATCTCAGTTTCCTCTTTCCTTAGAATGAAGGAGTTTGACTAGACCTAGAATTTGGTGATAGTGATATGGCACAGATTCCATTAGCAACTCAGAATAGTGCTTATAAATGTATAAAATGCATAGGAATACACAGGAAAGGCATTGAAATAGAATTATCTATTTGCCTATTAAAAATATTTCTTGGATATCAGGTTAATAATGCTTGGACTAGATCCCTTTTAGGTTTCATAAGAGAATGAGATATTTAATCAGAGATTTAAGGGAAAAATGACCATTCTGTCATAAAGTCAGTGACCAATAAGGTAGTAAATGTTGGGCATAATTTGATTCATCCTAGACTTTGAGATAATAGGTATCAAAGAGTACAGAGAAAGAATATGAAAGATCACATGGTCTAAGATTGTACAGGGTAGATCAGTCAAAGAGAGATGGGAAATATTCAGAACTGAAAGTTTGATGACATAAGAATATACAATTGCGATGAAGAAGAAGAAAAGGGAGATTCTTTAGAGATTGATACGGAGGCACAAAGAATTCATCTTCAGGTTTTGATGATGGAACTACCTAACTCACCACCTCTCACCTGAATCTTGCAATAGCTTCCTAATGAATTGTCCTCCTTCGTCCAGTCTCTCTATTCTCAGATCCATTCCTCCCACAACTGCCAAGCTAAATCTTCACACGGTGTCTCACTGTGTCTCCTCCTCTTGTACTTCTGAAATTGATTTTTTTGAACTGTAGTATAGAACGTTTACACTGATCTCCTTTATATTTTATCTTGTTGCATGAGTAAGATTTGGTCCTTGCTCCAAAAAAAATGATAATAACAGTAGAAATATGACAGGTACACAAACAACTATAATACAAAATAGAATATGGCAAGCCCATTCAGTGGTATGAACACATGAGATCTGAAGGAGTGATCACTTCCATCTGACAGAGTCAGAGAAAGTTTCACAAAAAAGCTGTTTTTTTAAGTGAATCTTAAAGGATGGGGTAGGCTATATTTGCAGGTGAAGTTGGGACAGAGAAGGCCATTCTAGGTGTAGTAAATGCCATGAGGGCAAGCTAGGTGGTGCAGCGGATAGAGCACTCGGCTTAGAATCAGGAAGAGTCATCCTCATGAGTTTCATTCTGGCCTCAGATACCTCCTAGCTGGGTAGCCCTGGGCAAGTCACTTAAGCTTGTTTGGAAGGAGAAGGAGAAGGTGAAGGAGAAGGAGGAGGAGGAGGAGAAGGAGGAGAAGAGAAAATGGTGTGAACCAAGGTACAGATTGGGGAAGATTAGCTGTCTGTAGAGTATGGTGAGTAGTGTGGTTTTGCTGGAGCATAGGGTCTATGGTAGAGAATAGCGTGAAATGTAAGTAGGAAAGGAGGGTGATGAAAAATTGTAAAGAACACTGAATGCCACTAGGTTCTGGGGTTTGGACTTTATTCAGGAAACAGAAAGAAGGCACTACAGGGTTTTGATTAGAGAAATGATGTGATTAACATTGTTTATGCTTTGGGAAGACTAATTTGGCAGAGTGAACAGAACAGATCAGAGCAGGAAGAGAACAGAACTGGGAAGACTGATATAGGAGAATATTGTGATATAGTCCAGGAAATTTGGGTCAGGACTAAGGTATAAACTGTTAATGTCCCGTACATGGTTTCATGCATAGACTGAATTCTTATTCATCCTTATCTGTCAGGTTGAGGCAGTTGCCAAAATCTGGCAAGAGACCTGTTCCTTTTCCTTCTTTTCTCCTTCCTTTCCTCCCTACCTTCTCAAGAAGGTCTCCTGGATTTTCATAGAATTACTTTGTATATCATGTATCTTGATATGTTAATAAACCTTCTCCCTATGCCTTATTTATGATGATTCATTATTTATACAACTGGTAAACTTACACGGTTCTTAAGAGTTTGCCAGAAAGGTAACCAAACCTGTCCTCTTGGAGAGCTGAAAGGCATAAGCAGACTGGGTGTAACAGCAAAAGAAACCAAACACCCAAATGCACTCCAGGAAAATACTGAGAGCCCAAGCCATCCTTCAAGGACCTCCACCTCCCGGAAGCTAGAGAGCTATAAAATTCCTGAAGCCTTCCTGGATTCCTCTGACACAAAGGGATCACAGTCTTAACTTGTACTACCGACTACTGAACTATGCATGTCATCAATCAAAAAATATTTACTAAGCACTTCCTAATGTGCTAGGCATAGTACTAGGTATTAGGGGTACAGGTATAAACAATGAAGCAATCCCTACATTCAAGAGCTTACATCCTAATGGGGAAGGCACAAATACATTTAAACGTATTAACATACAGACGGTACAAATGTAAAGTGAATAAAGACAATTCATGCAAAGCAGTCAAATGCCCGGCAGTTTAGAAGGGAGGGCACCAGTGGTTGAGGGGATAAGTAAAGACTCCATGTGGAAGATGGTTCTCTAGGATAGTGGGACGGAGTCATATCTAAACTGTGAATCTCACACAGAACCATGTCTGTGTGAGGGGGGCAGAGTTGGTGGGAGCAGGAGAGAAAAAAGATACTGAGATCTTGCTTCCAGAAGAAGAAGGAGAATTTGATTCTCAATAAGAGAGAGAAGAGCTCTGAATTAAATTACTCTTCAGGTCCTTGAAGGGGGAAAGACACTGGGAAGAAGCTGATATGTAGAGTTTCAGTGATGTCCCTATTCCCAGTTTGCTATACTAGAGGCTTCAGGAATTTCCTCTTGGGTGAGATCTGGGACTCTCTCTTGGTTGAGCTGAATTATCTCATTCCCAGAGGAAGAACCCATTCAATCTGTATTGTTGGTTTTATCCTTTGTATCCTTTCTCTCATAGATTTTTGTTATCTGTTTGGATAAATGGGTTTGTTTGGTATTTGCTAAGTGTGATCACTGTGGAACTGGCATCTAGTGAGAATGGCATCAAACCGTCTATATAGAGACTAAAACACTTTTTCCCATTAAGGAATAGTTATCAGAATCTGTATCCTGAACCTGAAAACTACTTCCCCTAGACTAACAATATTTAAAGGAACAAACAGTCATAATTCTAACCTGATGCTTCTCTCTCTGAGGAGAGCAGACTGGCTAACCATCGGCCCCAACCTCCTGCTTCTCCTCCTGGCAGGAATCACAGTTTTCCTTGGAGAAGGGTGAAGGGAGGAGACAGTAGAGTTGTCTATTCCTGCCTCATTGGGGGGCACATCTAGACAGACCCATGTAGACTTTGATAACCTACTTGGGCATAACAAAACAATACATAGGCCACTCCCTTACATGAAATATAATGCCAAATTGCTTTCCAAAATGGTTGGTCCATTTCAAAGTGCTCCCTGAAATCTGGTTTCCTGCTTCATCATTCATCTGAAATTGCTCTCTCCAGAGCTATTAATGATTTTTAAAATTGCCAAATCTGTCTTCTTAAATCTTATACTTGAAGTACTCCATCCTTTTCCAACTATATATATATATATATATATTTTTTTTTTTTCAATCTCAGGACCCCTTTACACTCTTAAAAGTTACTGAGAACCTCCCTTCCCCCAAAGAGCTATTGCTGTTTGCCATATTAAAAAGTAAAACTAATATACTTAAAATATTTATTAAATCATTTAAAATAATTATGTAAATTATATATGTATAATTATATAAAACAAACTTATTATGTGTTATCATCTTTTTATGAAAAAACAACCATACTTTCAAAAAATAGTGAGAATGGCATTATTTTCCATAATTTTACAAATCTCTTTAATGTCTGGCTTCAAAAAAACAGATGGATTCTTATTTCTGCTTCTGTGCTCAATCTGTTGTGATGTGTCATTTTGGTTAAAGTAAACAAAGAAAATCTGGTTTCACCTACATAGGTACTTGGAAAAGGGAGGAGTATTTTAATAGGCAAATAACAATTTAGTATTGCTTTAAAAATAGTTTTGACCTCCCAGACGCCCTGAAAGGGTCTTGGGGAAATCCCTAGGGTCTTTAGACAATACTTTAAGAATCACTGAGATAGAGAATATTTCAAATTATTTTAATGAGGGAGAGATTAGTGTTAATTGGAGAGACCAAGGAAAGTTTTATAAAATATTTGGGACCTGAAATGAGCTTTAAAGGAAGAAAGAATTTAACTAGTATAGCTATGTTCCAGGCATGGGAGACATCTTACTGGGCATTAAGCTAACTTAGAGTTAAACTAAATCTCTCACACTGAAATATAAGCCGATTTCCTCCTTTTTGTTCTGCCTTCTCTCTAGTCTCTTCTAGACACCCGAGTCCAAACATTTTTGTGGATCACCTATGAACCGCTCTAATGCTCTCTACATCTCTGTTCTGTTTCAAAGTCTATGGCTCATCAACATTGTCAAAGGGGCTGACCAGTTCTGAGTGGCCACTGTTTGGTATCATTTCCAGACCGAATTAAATTTCATTGATATGGAAATATTAAACAGGATGAGACTCAGAAGACATTGTTTTATACCCTCCACAAGTAGACATGACTCTTCTAATGATGCCTCCCCAACTAGGTATGCCATTATCCAAGATTGGGAACATTTTGAAGGACTGAGATCATTAGGAAAGAAGTGAAATGTGCAGGCTCATAATTTTCTAGATGCTTTCCCTCCATCCCCCACTTAAAAAAAAAACAGTCTTTTGAAGTTAGATTAAGGAAAGAATTGCCATGTGCTCCCCTCCCCCAAAGACTTTGGTCATAAAAAAGACACAGTTGTATTAACACAGGAAGTATTATGCGGTGGTGACAGTAATGTACTGGGGCTTACATCTTGGCCCCACCATGACCTTGGGCAAATGCCAACTTTTCTGGGTTTCAGTTACTCCCCCTCTAAAATGAGGGCATTAGATTAAATGATCTTCAAATTCTCTGACTTGATCTTCATTGAACCTTAGTACTTTCAAGTTTAAACCCTTAGAAAATATGATCTTGTGAATCCAAGCTCATTTTTTGGTCAGGTATTCCCTCACCCAATTCTTCCTGCATTCCCATTTGCCTGTAATTTCTCTTGAAATGCTTTTCTAATTTGTTGGGATCATATAAGCCTTTCTTAAACTTCACTTCTCTCAGCTCTCTTTCCCCTTCAAATTGCTCACTGAGAAATCAGATTAAATAATATATTAAAATGCTTCCTAATCACAGTATGCTACATACAATATATACAGCATATTATAGAGAATATAAGCCCTATTATCATCATCCTTTTAAAAAAATCATGCCTGGATCAGCTAGAATTAACTTTAAACATCTTCTAGTTCTAGTTCAATTCTGGCAAGTACAGTGGATACAGGATTGTACTCAGAGTCAGGAAGACGTGAATTCAAATCCAGTGGGTACTAGATGTGTGACCCTAGGTAAATCACTTAACCTGACTCAGCCGCAGTACCCATATATCATTTTAAAATGGCTTTAAGAGGGGCGGCCAGGTGGCTCAGAGAGTAAGAGCACTGGCTCCAGTGTTGGGATGACCTGGGGATCAAATCCCGGCTCAGATACTTAGCACCACACCCAGAAATAACTGGCCATGCAACCTTGAGCAAGTTACTTAACCTCGATTGCTTTAAAAAAAAAAAAGGCTAAGAAAATAGCATCTACCTGCCTCCCAGCTATTATTATTATTATTATTATTATTTTACTGATGAAGAAGTTGAGTCTAAGAGAGGAGCACTAAGAGTTATCCAAGAAGGATGCTAAGAGTTATCCAGGAAGCAGCTAAGTCATGCAGTAGATAGAGTGCCAGGTCTGGAGTCAGGAAGACTTGAATTCAAATCTGACCTCAGACACTTACTAGCTGTGTGACCCTGGGCAAGTCACTTAACCTTGTTTGCCTCAGTTTCCTCATCTGTCAAATGAGCAGGAGAAGGAAATGGCAAAGCACTCCAGTATCTTTGCCAAGAAAACCCCAAATGGGGTCACAGAGAGTCAGACACAATTGAAAATAACTGAACAAAGGAGAGTAACTAAACATAGAACTCTTTCCAAGTGATTTTCATGAAAATGATACTTGATTTCCTTCATATCACAGAATCCAGAACATTGAAAGTGGAAGTGACCTCAGAGAGTATATGTTACAGCCCGTTTATTTTATCTGAAGGAAATGAGACCAAGAGAAGTTTAGTAACAGAGTCAAGATCACAAAGTGAATTAGAGACAAAAGCACAGGTCTCAATCACAGTTAAGTTTTTTACATTGTAACGTGATGCTTCTCAAGTCTCATTTATTGGCCCAAGACAAAGAAAACAATAGACAGATAATCTTACTATTTATCTTTTTTTCCTCCAATGAGGATTTGACTTTGAACTTTTTAAAAACACCAGAGAAGTAAAGAGGATTGAGTTTTGATGAAGATTAATGAAGTTAAAAAGTCCATTTGTTGGTTTGTTGGGGGTTTTATTGGTGGGGGTGATAAAGGTAAATTTATCTTTAATTTCAAAAAGAGAAGAATACTTGACATGAGAACCCTGAACATTTTATTATAATGTGCTTATATTCTTATTTATCTTGTCATCCAACTGTGGCCTCCCCTTAAATAATCCTCTGATGATGTACTATGACATGGAAAGAGGTCCTTGAGGTTGTCTCAGAATCAATTGATACATAAACATTAATTAAATGCCTAATATGTGTCAGGCACTGTGTTAAAGTGCTAAGGATACAAAAAGAGGAAAAAGACAGTCCCTGTCCTCAGGAAACTTACAATTCAATGGGCAGAAGAATGCAAGTTTTGGAAGGTCTTACCAAAATGGCCTGGCTTTAGGTATGGACCCCATGAGGACTGAACAAAGGCTAACCTAGGGTTCAGAAAAGCTTATCACATAGGGATGGATCCTTTGGGTTACAGTAACTCTTGGAAACCGTCCGTGAGAGGCAGCATTGGGTCACTAGTGAAAAGCATACTGGACAGCAAGTCTAAGTCCCTGTGTTTGAATCTCAGCTCCACTGCTTACTTCCTATATGACCTTGGGAAAGTCACCTCACCTCAATTTACTCATCTTTAAAATGAAAACATTAAGATCTGTAGTGTTTATGTCACAGGGTTGTTTTGAGGAATAAATGTGATTAATGCATACCAATCTTTTTGTAGTCTTTAGAGATCATGCAAATGTAATTATTATCATAGGATCATAGAGATAGAACTAGATATAATCTCAGGGGCTATCTAGTTCAGTTTTACAGAGGGGGATACTGAGACCCAAGAGGCAATGTGACTTCACAAAGGTCTCACATTATTATTATTATTATATATTGTTGTTGATATAAAGAGATAATATCTATATCTGTAAAGTTGTAGAAGGAGAATTCACAGAGACAATGCCAGAATATCTATAAGATGAGGAGAAAGTAATTTGGAAATAGGTTAAAAAGTCGTTAACTTGTTCCTATTCTTTAATTCTGCAGTCCCACTACTGGGCATATAAACCGAGAAGGTCAATGAAAGAAAGGATAACAAAACAAGTGTACAGCACTCTCTGTGTAGCAAAAGACTAAAAACAAAATGGGGACCCACTGATTGTGGAATAGCTGAATAAATTACGATATGTGAATGTAACAGAATATTATCGAGGAAGAAGAAATGGTGACTATCCAAGAATTCAAAGAAGCAGGAAGAGCCTTGTATAAAGTGATAAAGAAGGAAAGATACACAATCAAGGGAACTTTTATAATGATAAAAGCGAGCAAACTCTGATGGATTTTACTGAGTTATCTTAGTCTTTGATAACTGATGAGACATACGCCTTCATATTCTCAGAAGAGAGGGACTATGAGATGACATGCTTTATGCACTCTCAGACTGTGGTTGGGTTTTAGTTGTTGTTCAATCATTTAAGTCATGTCCAATTCATTTTTTTTTTTTTTTGCTTTTTGGAGGCCAATTGGGGTTAAGTGACTTGCCCAAGGTCACAGGCTAGTTTTTGTATTAAGTGTCTGAGACCGGATCTGAACGCTCGTCCTCCTGACTCCAGGGCTGGTGCTCTATTCACTGTGCCACCTAGCTGCCCCCATGTTCAACTCTTTGAGACCCCAGTTGGGGTTTTCTTGGCAAAGATACTGGAGTGTCTTGCCATTTCCTTCTCCAGCTCATTTTACAGATAAGAAACTGAGGCAAACAGGTTTAAGTAATTTGCCCACAGTCACAGAGCTAAGAAGTGTCTGAGGCAGGATTTGAATTCAGGGAAATGAGGCTTCCTGATTCCAGGTTTGGCATTATATGAAGTATACCACCCATCTGGTTGGTTTAGATTATATTAAATGTTTTTATTTGTTCCAAGAAAGGAGCTGATGGAGAAGATGGGGAAGGTACTGATTAGAGGAAATAATGCTATTATAAAAACAAAACACAATAAAATTTAAAAATAGGTAAACAAAATAGGCTACACACATGTGTTTATACATGTGTAGGCACAAATGTTTATGTGTACACATGTGTGCATGGTACACACAGCACATATATGGATACATATAATATACATATACACATACATTTAATACATATATACACACACATACACCTACTCATACCCACACACCTAGACAACACATCTACACCCTACACCTACACTCCTACACACACACACACATGCACATATACATACACACATACACATACACATGCACATACACATACACATACACAAGGGTTAGACCAGACCATCTTTAGCAGCCCTTCTAGTTCCAACATTCTTTGTTCTTTATTCTGAATACCCCTTCTCTCTCTGAGAGTCAGTATTCTACTTTCTAGAGTCCCTTCTTAGATATTTTGTGATTTCTATCTATCCAGAATTTATAGATACTAAAAATAAAAATAAACACTTGAATTGTCTCCTTATAGTGTATGTTCTTCAAGTTACACACTAGATGGCAGCAATAAGCTTGGCTGATTTCAGCCCCAAATTAAAAAAAAAAAAGAATTCTCTTGATTTCCCTGAAAAGGGGAAGTAAACCTTCCAAGAATACTGCAGTGTCTGCTAGTGTGGGAGGCTCTGTTTCGACCCAAACTATTCTGCTTCAATTGAAATCCTTGGGAAAAGAACATCTTTCCCTGGTATAGTGGACGCTATGTGATTTGTAGCTACACTACAGATAGTCCTTTTCTATGAATGACCACTTCAGAAATGTCATTTCCTAAGATGAGGGTGTTAGTAACATTATAGTGCCTTGAGTGTGTATGTGCATATGTGTGTGTGTGTCTGCCCCTGTCTATCTTTCTATTTCCCTATCTCACTTTATAGTTTATAAATCTTAGACACTCATTGACTTATCAGATTCTGCCAGCAGCTTTGGAAGGCAGACAGGGCAGGAAGTTTGCTTGTTTTTTTTTTTTTTAAACTACTTTAGAGATGAGGAAAACTGAAGCCCAAAGAGAGGAGGTGATTTGTCAGTGGTTATAGCCAGTGAATGGTAGAGGCAGGAGTGGGGCTTTGGTCTTTTGCCTTTAAAGCTCACTGTTCTTTAGATGACAGTGCATTGCCCTGGCTTTCTATATATGTGATAAGAAAGTCCAAAATGAGTCCTAATCCTATAATTCAGAGATAATAAAAACTTATAACAGTGTACTTCCTGCCTCTGCACCCCGTGGGCTGACTTTGATATGTTGTTTCAAAGATCATATTCTCTGTTGTAAATTGGCTGACTTTGGAAGAATCAGTATCTCAACAGGTTTCCAATGATGACCTCTCCCTTAGCCTTTCTTGTTCCTCAAGGCCAAGTTCAAGTGTTAGCTCCTCTCAGTGCTTCTTAAATTCAATGGGGTTTCCACTCAGAGTTTAGGTCATAACCGATCCAGTTCCACTGGCTCCTGGCTGTTCCATGAACAAGACACTCCATCTAGACATTCTTTCTAGCTGTCTCTCATGCCTAGAAAGTTTTTCCTCCTCTGTTCCAACTACTTACCTCCCTGACTTCCTTTAAGCCCCAACTAAAATCCCACCTTCTGTTTTTTTTTTTTTCCTTTTTGGACGGCAATTGGGGTTAATCAACTTGCCCAAGGTCACACGGCTAGTAGGTATTAAGTGTCTGAGGTCTGATTTGAACTCAGGTCCTCCTGAATCCAGGGCCTGTGCTCTATTCACTGCACCATCTAGCTGCCCCTAAAATCCCACCTTCTACAGAAAGTTTTCTCCAACCCCTCTTAATTCAGTGCCTTCTTTCTTTTAGTTGCTTCCAGATTATCCTATATTTAGCTTGCTTTGCTTATATTTGTTTTTATGTTGTCTCCCCCATCAGATTGTAAAGATCCTTGAGGACTGGAGGTGTCTTTTGTCTTTTTTTTTGAATCCTCAGAACTTAACAGAGCATGTAGTAGGTGCTTAATAAATGCTTATATTTGTTTTCATCTTGTCTCCCCCCTTAGATTATGAGATCCTTGAGGAGGGGCACTTTCTTTTGCATTTCTTTATATCCCTGGCACTTAGCACAGTATCTGACACATAGTAGGCACTTAATAAATATTAATGGATTGATTGATTACCCTGATCTCACTAGTCAAAGGGATCCTGCCTCCTTGAACCTTAGCCTTAATTTTTCCTTTGCATAGTCTACTGTCATTTGCATACAAATCTTTTCTCTCTGAACAGGAGCTCAGATTTATGACGATTTAATAAGAAATAGAAAATGCTTTCCCCACATCCTCAGAAAGTCCCCATGAGATAAGATAAGAATCATTATCCTAGAAATTGAAGATCAGAGACAGTTAAATGTCCAAGGTCACAACTGGGACTTTTACCAAGCTCTCACCAATTCAAAAGACTCTAAATTTAGCGGATGAGTGTTATTTTATTTTTTTTTTAAGCAATCAGGGTTAAGTAACTTGCTCAAGGTTACAGGGCCAGTTATTTCTGGGTGTGGTGCTGAGTATCTGAGCCCGGATTTGATCCAGGTCATCCCGACACTGGAGCCAGTGCTCTTACTCACTGAGCCACCTGGCCACCCCTAAGGAATTGGGGTTAAGTAACTTGCTTAAGGTTACACGGCCAGGTGTTTCTGGGTGGGTGCTAAGTGTCTGAGCCCAGGATTCGATCTCCAGGTCTTCTCAACACTGGAGCTGGTGCTCTTCCTCGCTGTGCTACCTGGCCGCCCCATTTTATTTATTTATTTTTATTTTATTTTTTTTATTTTAAGCAATCGGGGTTAAGTAACTTGCTCAAGGTTACACAGCCAGTTATTTCTGGGTGGGTGCTAAGTGTCTGAGCCTGGGATTCGATCTCCAGGTCTTCTCAACACTGGAGCCGGTGCTCTTACTTGCTGGCTACCTGGCCGCCCCCATTTTATTTATTTTTAAAATATTTCAATAGTTCAACTCATATTTGGCTATGGTAGTCAGAAGGCTTGAATTATTATTGTCCAATTATTGTCTGTATCCTTAAGTACAAGAAGGAGGAGTTTGACTGTTATGCCAGAGGCTATTAATTGGGACCCAGGGAAGTTTTTGAGCAAATGAATTTCCCTAGGGTTAGAGCAGATGCCTTTGTTTAATTGAATTGTTTACTGGGCACATAGTGTGTACCTGGCACTGTCTTGGTCATCAGGAGAACAGAATAAAGCACTAAGAAGTGGACTCTGCTTTTAAAATGTTTACAGTCTAATTGTGATGTAGGTTCAAATAAATGTATGACAAGAAGTAAAAATGAAAGAGTTAGATAAGTAAGCAAGAAATGTCTTAGAGTAGCAGGCAACTAATTTGTGGAATAATATGGACACCAATGGTGAATGCAGGAGAGAGAACCCTCTAGGCTGGGCACATCTAGGAAGGCTTCATGGAAGAGATCAGGCTTGAACTGGGCCTTGAAGGACTACTAACTCAGGCTAACAAAGGGAAGTCAGACTTGCCTCCCAAAGGAGAGTGTTTTTATGCCATAAAAACATGATGTAAATGGAAGCCATCATTATTATCACTATGGAAGAACAGAAGATGGCACATTGTAATCAGGTGGCCAGAGTCTAGGACTTACATTCTTATGGGCAGTATGGTCAGGAGACCTAGATTCAAGCTTCCTCTCTGCCACTCACTCTTTGTAAGATGTAACATGTCATTTTTTTCCTCTCTATCCTCAGTTTCCTCATCTTTAAAATAAAGGGCTTGGAATCTATGATTTCTAAGGTCCCTTCTGCTGACAGTGGATGTTCTAATCACCTTTCCACCTCTGATATTCCATGTTCTAAGGATCCATTAGCTCCAACATTCTGTGTTTTAAGGCCCCTTTCCACCTCTGACAGTCAATGTTCCTAGGAACTTTCCAGAAAGTTCCATAGAACTTTATATGTTCTAAGTTTCCTTTTGGCTCTGATGTAGCATGACTTCACATAATGATGGACAGGTCTGACCTCTAGAGTGAGAAGATGTGTATGGTTAATGGAGTTCTGCCATTCACCTGTGTGAATTTTCCTCATTTCAGTTTCCTTACCTACAGAATAAGGGAGGTGGATGAGATGGCTTCTAAAATCCATTTTAGTTTAAATCTCTGAATCACAGGTCCAAAGATCTATTCTTGACCTTCCTGCTGCCTTTGGGATTGTGAACAATTCATCTTCAATGGTTCTCCAGTGTGGGTTTCTTGTGCTCGCTTCTTTCCAATGTCTCCCTCCCCCACCCCTACCTGATTTTTCCAATTCTTCCTCTCTTGACTTTTGGGGTAAGCACAGTTGTTCATCAGTCTGTATAAGGAGTGGGACTAGGCTTGTGATTCCAATGGTATAGGGGACTGCCAGATAATAAGGACATTTCCTTACAGTCTTAGGTCAGAGGTCCTTAAGCCTGGAATCCTGGAATTTGACTCTAAAAAACAAACCAAATCCTGATTACTGTGTGTCAGTATAGTGTTTCCTTTATATTCTCTTGTATTTTATTTTATTGTGAAAAGGGGCCCATAGGCCTTCTCAGATGGCTATAGGAGTGGTCTTTAACACACATAAAAAAAAAGTAAAAAAAAAAACCTCTTAGTTGCCCATAGTACTAAGAATTTAAGTGATTTGCCCAGGGTCATATACCCAGCATAGGTCAGAGAGGTAAGACTAGAAACTAGGCCTTCCTGCCTTCAAGGCCTGCGCTTCTATTCACCATACCTCAGTAGCTTACACCTGAACTTTCTTAAAACTAACACATTGGGGGGTGGGAGGAGAGGGAAATGAATAGTCAGGGGAATCAAGGTGGCCCTATAAACTATCCCATTTTATGAGCAATCTCTCTTGTTGCAGGAAATGTCTGCTGACCTTTGAAATAGCAAGCTTAGTCTCGGTGATAAGAGGAAGGTCGGAAAAGAAAAGCTAGGGGACTTTCCCTCTGCTGGGAGGGGCTGGAAAGCAGTAACCAATAACAAAGGTTTAATCACCAAAGCAAACTGACTGGCTTTTCATTATGAGGGGTGGCCCTGAAAAAAATGTAGTGTCTTCCTGGCCAGAAATCTGTGGTGGCTCTGGAAGAAGACTCAGGTAATGGTCCTTTCACTCACTGTTTTTTTTTTTTCCCTCTTGCTCGAGAAATCAGGAGAGGAGTATGTATCTGTCTACCTTGGTCTCTTTCTGTTGGCTGTTTCCCAAAGCTAAGCTTTCCTGTTTTCCCTTGCAAGCCCTAGGTTTGGCTAGTTGAGGTAAGCCTGTTTATTTGGAGTACAGGCTCAAAGTTTGGCAGTGGCAAACAGAGTCCAAACAATATAGGGATTTCTGGGATAACTTGGAAGGTTTTCTCCCAGGGCTGGTGAAGACTCGGGAACTAGGGAACAGTGGTCCCGTCATTCCTCTAAGGCCAGATGAGGAGGGAAGTTTGGTAAAGCAGAAAAATCACTGAGCTGGGACTCTGATATAGGAGGTGGGGCTCTGACCCCTGCTATCTGTGTGACCTTAAATAAATCACTTTCCTTCCCGGGATCCTCATCTGTAAAAACAGGGGGTTAGATTTGTGTGGTTGGTGCAGTGAAAAGAGCCATGGGCTTCCAGAGTCAGAGAATGTGGAGTTTAAGACCACTCTTAATACTTCTGTGATCTGGGGCAAGTCACTTGACTCTCCTGGGCCTCAGTTTCCACATCTGTAAAATGACAAGTTTGGACTAGATGACCTCTTCCAGCTGTAGACCTATGCTCCTATGATTCTGTGACCCAAGTGTTTGACTTGGAAACATTTTTTAAAAACCCTTTTGGGCCCTCTACTTTCTGGATAAAAATCCTGTTGGGATCAAGGTTGTGGCAAATTGTTAGTATTCTTCCTTTTGTTCTGAGAATGAAACTTGTTTTGGAAGAGAGGTGAAATCTGATGTTATATGTGTAGCTGAGTCACTTTTCCCCTTTTTCCATATGAGTATCCTCCTATCTGCTCATATGTTAAGTACCAAGGTGGCTTAGATTTTCGTGTGAGGTCTCCCAAAAATCTTCCTACTTGTTGTTAACATAGAGATCACAGGACCAGTCTTATTCAGAAGGGAAATCGGCAAGTCTTGTCTTCTCTGCTTCTTCTTCCCTTGCTTGACATATAGTAAGCACTTAACAAATTCATTCATTCACCTCCAAATAAGAGTCCAGAAGAGATGGCTGATATCTATTAGCAATATTACCTTGGGTGAATCATCAGTCTAAACCTCAATTTTCCAATCAGAAAAATAGAGAAGGTAGCATTTGTGCTGTTGAGCTGGTCAGAGGTGATATGATGAAAATATTTAAAATACTACATACAAGTGAGTCACTGGTATCTTTATTTCTTTATTTGGGAGGGGGGAAGGCAAGGCAATTGGGGTTAAGTGACTTGCTCAAGGTCACACAGCTAGTGTGTCTGGTATCTGAGGCTGGATTTGAACTCTGGCCCTCTCACTCCAGGGCTGGTGCTCTATTCACTGTGCCACCTCAGTGCCCCTGATATCTTTATTGATTAGAGATCAGGCTGAAAATGCAAAGAACCTCTGGCTGAGAAAGAATGAGAAAGCCATTTGATAGAGGAGAGACAAGCCTAGGTCTGGAGTTGAAGGAACACAGATTTGGATTCTTGCTCTGGTTACTACTTGTGTAACCTTAGTAAAAGTTACTTTCTCTCTCCTCTCAAGTCAATAATTTATTAAGCAACTATTATATGCCAGGCAGGCACTGTGCTAAGTGCTAAGGATATAAAGGCAAAAAACAGTCCCTATCCCCAAGGAGCTCACAAGGGTTTACACAGGGTAAATCGGAGGTCATCTCAGAAGGACGGCAGCAGCATCAAAACGAGACCAGGAAAGGTTTCTTGTGGAAGGAGACCTGATGGAAGCCAGGAAGCAAAGATGAGGAGGGAGAGCACTTCAGGTATGGGGAACTGCCCGTGAAAATGCCTAGAGTCTGAAGATGAAGTGTCCTGTGCAGTGAACAGAAAGGAAGAAGTCATTGTCACTAGATTGCAGAGCACATGGAGGGAAATAAGATGTAAAAAGACTGGAAAGGTAGAGAAGGACCATGTGTGAAAGTTTTAAAAGTCAAAGAAAAGAGGTTATATTTGATTCGGGAAGTAATAGACGACCACTGGAATTATTGAATAGGGGTAATAGAAATGTCAGGAGAGATAATCAGGCATATACAAGAGATGTTAGGAAGGGAGAAGATTTTGCAGCTGTTTGGATGTTGGCAAGACAGTGAGGAGTAAGAGAAGACAACTGGGAGGATGGTGATGGCTTCTGACGTAATAGGACAGTTAGGAAGAAGGGAGGGTTTGGGAAGGAAAGAGAAGGCATTCAGCTTTCGATATGTTGAGATTAAGATGTTTATGGACATCCAGTTTGAGAAGTCCAATAGGCACCTGGAGATCTAAGACTGAAAGTCAAGAGAGAGGTTAGAGCTGGTTAAGTAGACCTGGGAAACATCTTACACGAAGGTGATAATTGAATTAATGGGCGTGGGTGATATCACCAAGAAAAATAATATCAGGAGAATTGGTCCCAGTACAGAGTCAGGAAGGAGGGAACCTGCCATTAGATCCAGAAAAGGAGATTGAGGAGAAGCAGTCAGACAGACAGAACCAGGAGAGCAGTGTCTCAAAGAGCAAAAGAGAAATGATGAGAGGGTGAACCAGGCCTCTGTCTCCTCACTTACAAAGTAAAGGGGATTAGATTTATTAAGGGGATTTATTCTGGGAAATTTGGATTCAGTCAAAGCACTACACTTGAGGACCTAGAGGGCCACATGTGGCCTCGAGGCCGCAGGTTCTTCACCCCTGGATTAGACCATAAGATTTCTAAATTCTGACCATCCCATTGAGGTATAAAGGGCTGAGACTCAGATTGTTTCCTGAGAGCAGGGTCTGTCCAACACAGGAATCAGAACTGGGAGGGACCTTAGAGATTCTCAAGTCCCATTCTAATAGTAAAATGAAGGGGCTGAAGATGGAGGCACAGGTGGGGAGGAGAGAGTGAATTGCCCAAGACAATGTAAGTAGTTGAGTGAGGCTAAGAAGAAGGTGGCTGGAACTGGGGGAGGGGAAGAGAAAAAGAAACTGGGGAAAGGAAAGGTGGAGAAAGTAGAAGTTGGGGAAGATAAGCTCTGTCTACTGCATAGTTTTACTAAGAACTCCCCCCGGTTCTTACATTGCTCTTTTTGTTCATTTTATAAACCACATTGGCCATGTTCCTTTCTAACAGTTGGAGTTCTTTGATCAGAGAAAATGTAGAGAGCTGCCTGCCTGCATGGAGCGGTGATTCAGTGTGAAGGAAGAGGCAAGAATGATGACCAGTATGACTTGATCTCCTTGCCTGCCTCCTGGGTGTGGAGGAACTGGTGCTGGGACCCAATAACTCTTCAAATACAGGCTAGCAAGCGCTACTTGTTTGCAAGTCTGGGTTAAAACACTTGTGACAAAGAGCTTTTGAATGGAGGCACGAGGGATGGTACCTCCGTTATGGCTTGTCAGACATATATCCAGGGAGTGGGACAGTTTAGTGAGGTCACAGATGGGTTAGACTAGATGACCTCTGACGTCCCTTCACCATTCTATGGTTTTGATTAAATGTAGTTGCCCAAGAGACACCATGTTATTATGGAAAGAAGATGACTCAAAATCTTGAAAAGAAAGACCTGCATCTGCATTCTGGTCCTGTTTTCTTGGGCAAAATGACTCCTCTTTTTAAGTCTTTGCAGCCTTCAAAAGGGGATAATGATACTTGCACTATTTCACAGTTTTGTCATGAAAAAAAAGCATTTTGTGGACCTCAGAGTGCTTTATAAATGCATATAAAATACACATATATATGCATATGTATATTTATACATATATAACTCAATGCAAATATATTTAAAATAAATATACAATATAAATATATAAAATAACTAATGACATATTTCTATGTGCATGAGCTACAGGGATTGGAACTGGATTAGGTGGCATAGCTGATAGAGATTTGGATCTAGAGTCTGGAAGATTTCAGTTCAAATCTTACCTCAGACACTTAGCTCACTTCTCTGGGCCTCAGTTTCCTCATCTGTTAAAATGAAGGGGTTGTATGTCATGACTTCTAAGGTTCTTTCCTCCTCTAAATCTCTGATCCTTTGATCTGGGCTTTAATTGATACAGGGAGCTTCCAGATGAGCAAACTTACTCTCCCAATGCAGGCTGGTACCTTCTCTACAGCTCAGTCTTAGAGAGTTGCCCAGAACACAGAGACGTTAACTGACTTATCCAGGGTCACGCAGTCAGTATATGGCAGTGCCAGGGCTTGAAACCAGTTGCTTCTGGTTCTGAGGTGGGCTCACCATCTATATCTTGCTGCATCTTAGCTACAGTCTAACAAAGGTCTCACTTGTCTCTCTTCAACAAAACACATTTTATTCACTACCCTTTAAGATCAAACTCCCGAAAGACCAAAATGAACGTCCTCCCTGGTAGAAACATTATAAAAAGTGATTCTAAAAGCATACCTGAAACTTTTTCTCCATTTCCCAATATCTTGACAAGAAATAATTTGCTTTGGCAATCATAAAGAATGAGAAGAAAGATATCCTTGAGGAGGGGGAGTGTGGATGAGATGCAGAAGGAGAGAATGGATAGAACTAGGCATGTTGACATGTCATAGAATTTTACAATTGGAAGGATGTTTAGGAAAGGGAAAACCATAGCTTGCATGGAGCCCAAGCATTTAAAAAATTAGTATTGGAGCTGGAAGGGACCTTAGAACTAAGAATGGTAATGTTGAAAAGGCTTTTAGAAATAAAATTTTCAAGAAGAAAGCTTCATTGAAGGAACTGTATAGATTGCAATTTTTTTCTATTCCCAAAGAGGAAAATAAAGGCCACGGGGTGTTGATAAATGTCTATTCCTCATTTAAAACAAAACAAAACAAAACAACAACAACAAAAAAAAGCCAAAACAAAACTATTAGATGTTAAGCCTTTAAATAATAGGAGGTAGGTTAGATTCTGGTTTTGAATCTATCACCAGAAGGAGGGACTTTGTCTTGACTAACGTATTGGTTGCTATAAATAGTCTCTGTGCCTACTTCCTTTTGCCTTTAGCCAGCACAGAACCAGACCAGCTCAGGAGGTACAGTTACTGAAACCCGGGGTTGGGTTTTGTCTTCTCTGAGGCCATCGTCATCTAAATTGATCTCAGAATTGGCCACGTGGTGTCATTTGGCACCATGCTATTTGGGTGAGTTTTTTTCCTTCTTCTTCTTTTAAATAGCATGTCGGCTACAGCAGAAAAACACTAGATTTTGAGTCAGAGGAGTTTCCATTCTAATATTTACTAGCTATGCAAACCTAGGTAACTCACTTTTTTTTTTCTCTAAGCCTCAGTTTCTCCATCTGGGAATAATATTACTTATACTGCCCATCACCTAAGAGGGATTATGAAGAAATTACTGTAAATTTTAAAATAGGGATCATAATTATTTTGAGAGATATCCCCAAAGTTCTTGTGCAGTTTTAAGGTATTATAGTTTAAAACTGCACTAAGACTTTTGAGACACTCTGCATTATTCCCATAAGATGCTAAACTAATAAAGCTTAAAACTACTAAAGCATTTGAACTTTGGGGACACTTTGTAGGGCACTTTAAGTTCAGCAAGACATTTTATATCCATTATCTCATGTGATGCTTACAATTACCCATGGGAGCTAGGTGGTGCAGTGGATAGAGTGTCAGGCCTAAAGTCAAATATGGCCTTAGATGCTAGTGTACTGTGTGACCCTGGACAAGTCACTTAACCTTGTTTGTCTCAGTTTCCTCATCTGTAAAATGATCTGGAGAAGGAAATGACAAACCATACCAGTATCTCTGCCAAGAAAAACCCAAATGGGGTCACTGGAGAGTAGTACATAACTGAAAAATGACTGAACAACAACAGATGCTGTTATTATCCTCATGTTATAGATGAGGAAACTCAGGCGTAGACTGAGTGACTTGCCTAGGGTTATTCAGCTAGCAAACGTTTGATCATTTGTCTATCAATGTCTGTGGTCCTATATTGTCCTGAGGCAAGATTGAACTCAGGTCTAACCATTGTCCCTCCCGATACACTGGCATGCATGCTTTCTACAGTCTTAGACATTTCCCTGTGCTCACATGCTTTGAAAAGATAAAGCTGGGAGAGGGAGGGAGGGGGAGAGAGAAAGACAGAGAGAGAGAGACAGAGACAGAGACAGAGACAGAGAGAGAGAGAGACAGAGAGAGAGACAGAGAGAGAGAGACAGAGAGAGAGACAGAGAGAGAGAGAGACAGAGAGAGAGAAGGAAAGAGAGAGAGACAGAGAGACAGAAAGAGAGGGAGAGAGAGACAGAGAGAGAGGGAGAGAGAGACAGAGACAGAGGGAGAGGGAGAGAGACAGAGAGAGAGAGAGAGACAGAGAGAGAGAGAGAGGGAGAAAGAGAGAATGAGTGAAAGAGAATGAGAGAGAATGAGAGAGAGAGTGTGTGTGTGCTTGTGCGTGTGTCTGCACGGGTGTGAAAGACTTTGGACATTGACTGGGGGGCTTTGGTGACTGACAAAAACCCCTTCCTTCCTGTGAGGTTCTCCGTGTTGCTGACTCCTGTTCCTTAGAAGTAATAACAGGAAAGTCTGTAGGACTTGCATTGCTGAGTGGGGCTCCTGGAGCCCCTGCTCTTTGTCTCCTGAGCAGTGAACTCCCAGAGATCTGCTGTCCCTTCCAGAAAACTGCTTGGGAGGCAGGAAATGTAGGAATGTGGCCCCATATGTAAGAGGCTCTGCTAACTTGCCAATCCCTAGAGTTTATCAACTTTTTTGTCTCCACCCTAAAGAATTTCTGTGTGCACTCTGGGCTTAACCTTTTTTCTTCCCTATTAATCAACAAGCATTTACTGCTGATACAAAGAGAACAATGTAGCAGTTTCTGACTTAAAAGAGTTTACATTCCAGCCTCTGTGGAGTCAATTCTCATAATTTCCACAAGTCATCCCTGTAAGTGAGAATGTTGGAATAGAACTGGGGTCTTCTACTGCCTCCACCTCTTCCTCCTCCTCCTCCTTCTCCTGCTATAGTGGAAAGATACTGGATTTTGAGACAGAGGTGAGACTTACCTTTGAAACTCCATTCTGTTTACTAGCAATACAAACCTGGATAACACTTTTTTCCTCTTAGTCTCAGTTTCCCTAGCTGAAGGTATTACCTTCTCTTTGTCATCTTTCTCCTTCTGTCATTCCTTCTCCCCTCCCTTCTCCTTTACTACTTTCTCCTTCTCTTCCTCTCTTTGGACAATCTGGAAGTGCCACAGTCCCTCAGAGAGCCCTATCCCACTACTGACTGGGTCAGCACAGTTCTGACTTGTTCTGTTTTGATCTGGGCCTTCTGACTCTTAAGGGGCATAGTATCTCCTTATCCTGGTGCTGCTTTCCCCCCTTCTCTCCCTTCACTCTTGGCTAGGGGCACACAATATGAGTGCCACACACACTGCAAATACCTTATCAGCTCAGCCCATTGCCACTTGGAACTCAAGTGATCTGCCAGCCACAGCCTCTCTTATAGCAGGAATTACAGGGATCTGACACTATGCCTGGCCTAGATCAGGAGTTCTTATCTAGAGTTCCTCTAGATCAGGAGAGCTTATCAGGATCCAAGGGATCCATGGATAGACTTTAGGGGATCTGTGAACCTGGAGGGAAAAAAAATATATATATATATCTTTACTTTTCACCAACCTCTAATTGAAATTTATCATTTCCTTCACTTGTGAATGTAGGCAACAAATCGTCATAGTTAGCAACATTAACTATGCCTTCAGCTCCAATAGACATTTTTACAACACATTACAGCTGTAAATATCTCAAAACATTGTTTGCATTCTTCAGTATGTTGAAATGACTATGGTAGTTAAATCATTTGCTAGACATATTTCTGTATTGTAATTTTAAAGATAATTTGATAACTGTATCTCAATATAATTAGCTTCCTTTTTAATTCAATGTATTTTATTGTATTTATGTAAAAACATGATTCTGAGAAGGGTTTTACCATAGGCTTTACCAGACTCTGAGGAATCCTCTGCATGAAAAAGGGTTATGCTTTAAGGTTCCTCCCATGTCCTTAGGACATGTTCTATGTCCTAAGGTCTCTTTGGCCTCTAAGGTCTTGTGATCCCTTTATGACAGGATATGGCCTAGTGCCTCCCCACCTGTTAATAATCTTCTGAATACCAGAGGTTCCTGTTTATCTGGGAATGCAACTTCTGTAGCAAGGCTGATATTTTGGTGGGTAGTTCTCTATCTGCAAACCTCGAATGTACCTGGCATAATATTACTAGCCTGTTTGTCAGTCAAGATTTTGAGAAAAGTTGATGTAATTATAGTGATTATAATAATGAAATAATTATATAATTATTAAATGATATATACAATCACGTGGACATACGTATATGGGGAAGGTACAAGAAAACACATATGTATCGTTGGTCCATCTCAATGATACACACTGGGTCCTGGTTTGGTTAGGCCCAGGAAAATGAAGGTGCATGTATAACTACTCCAAAGGCCAGCTCTGTTGCAGCTAATAGCCCGACCACTGGCATTTCAAAGGAAAGGATTTCTTGAATTCATTTGGAGTTAGAGGCTGTGTTCATGAATATTCATCAGTCACTCTCTTCCTGCTTCTCTGTTCCCCACCCCCTATGCCCAACCTGGGTTAAATGGTCCCCAGATTCTAGGAAATGAGTAGCTCACACATAGGAGGACTACGCTTTGGCAGCACCCAAACTTAATGAGAAACATTAAGCAAAGTATAGCTTTAGACTGTAAATTCCTTGAGGACAAACACATCTTTCTCTCTATACCTGCCTGGAACAGGGAGTGGTATGTAGGCTAATAGATGATTGTTGATTGTGGAGTGAATGAATGAGTTCCTAGCAAACTGAGGTTTTCTTGGAAATAGACAACACCTGCTTTGGTTTAGAAAGGATTGATAATCTGGAAAATAGCTGTCTAGGGGAAGACAGAATAGAGTGGTCAAGGACCTGGGTCATATATCATGACATATGAGAATTCATTGAAAAATGGAGATGGCTTCACCTGGAGTAGAGAAGGTTGGGGGCAGGGGAAGATAGGATAGTTGAATTTAATAGCAGTACTATGAAAGAGGGATTCAGTTTGTTCTGTTTGACATCAGAGGGCAGAACCAGGCACAATGGATAGAAATTGCCAAGAGTTCGATTTAGTCTTGATATCAATAAGAGCCTCCTAGCACTCATGTCTAAGTGTAATGGGCTGCCCTGGCAGGGAGGAGATTCTCCAGGGAGATCTGCAAGCCAAGGCTGGAAGATGATGGGTTGTGTGAGTTGTAGTAAAATTTCTTTGGGGGATATGGGGTGACCTAGATGGCTGATACAGCCCCTTTCCACTTTGCAGTGCAGGGATTCTCTGTGCTGATAAAAGGGGCCCAGAAACATGAAAACACTTCAATCTGGGTAAAGTAAATCCTTATAAACACAAGGACTGGAATTCATTTGGATTAAGGGGTTATATTTCTGGATATTCTTTTATCACTGTGTTGTCTCTACCTGTATACCCTCCCTGCCTTTTGGAAAATGGTCCTGATCTAACCAGTTTATACCAGTCCAATATCCAATGTTTTACTTTTTGTTGGAGAATACATCACTTCCTCTCTCTGGGCTTCACTTTACTTCTCTGTGAAGTGAGGAGATTGGCACCCAGTTTTCTTAACAAACCCCTTTTGCCTCTAACATTTCAGGATAGCTCCCATCAGGTAGGGATTAATATTTTCAATATTTATTTTATAGCCTATTAATATCTTCAATACTTGTTTTATAGTCTGCCATTTCCATGCAATAAATTCTTATTAAGTACCTACTGCCCTTAATATATAATATATTGACATCTCCATCTATACCTCTCTATAGGTAGACAGATAGATGGATGGAAGTTGGAGGGAGGACATCTAAAGGGAGATAGCATGGTACAATGGAAGGAATACTTACTTCAGAGTCAGAGGACCTGAGTTTTAATCCCACCTCTTACACTTACTACCCATGTGAACATGAACAAACCATTTAATCTTCTTGGGTCACAGTGTCCACATTTGTAAAATGAGGGGGTTAGATCAGATGGCCTCCGGGATCCCTTCCATATCAATGTCTATGGTCCTATAAGAAAGGATATATACCATCTCTGAGGTGAAGGAGTTTCCATCCTCATAGGAGGGATGCATATAATGGACCCATAAGTTAGTATGTTATAATGTCAAATCTAATAAGAACAAAGGAAAGATATAGAGTTCTTTAAGAAAATTTAAGGATGGGGATCTAATAAGAACAAAGGAAAGATACAGAGTTCTTTAAGAAAATATGAGACTGGGAATACAAATTTCAGCCGATGATATGAGTCAGCTCTATGGAGAAGATGCCAATACTTTGGTTCCATAACATAAGCTAGAATCGAGTACTGAAATATTCTCTTGCCATCTTTAGCATATCACACTGGCACTGGCCAATTGGTTTCTGGGCTTGATCTTAGAGAAACTTTCTGAAGGGTTGGTTCCAGAAAGAACTTTTCTACTGACCCTCTAAGCAACCTTATTACCTCAACTAAATGATGTCCCACAGTTAAGCGGCAATGAGGAAAAAGTGATGGTATCTGCTGGCTCTCTCCTGGATGCCACGTTGCTTTGGCTGTATATGTCACCTATATATGTACTGACTCAGTAAAATGGAAGCACTTTGAGACTATGGATTTTTTCATTATTTGTAAGTTAGGGTCTAGCACAGATCCTGACACTATGAAAAAAAGGAAGATATGAGTTCACATTCTGCCTCTTGAGTTTCACTAGCTATGTGACTTTGAAATCATTCATTTAATTTCTGTGTATCTTGGGCAACTCCCTAAGACTTATTGGTATACTAGAAGCTCCCCCAGGACAAAAATCACACATCCTCAGCAATGGCTAGACTTGAAGAGGCTTTCATCTCTACTTTCTGTGACCTCAAATTGGAATTAATGATATAATGGAAACGGTTCTAGACTGAGTCCTAAGATGGGACTTCTATTAAATCTTGAACCACTTACTAGCTATGTGACTTTGGAAAGGTCATTTGCCTTCCATTTCCTCAACCAGACCTGGTTACCTAATATCTATAGGGTTATTGTGAGGAGCTTAAGGAGGAAGAAGACTTTGCTAACTGAAGGGCTACATAAGTTATAGATTTTCACCTTCCCCTCTTCCTCACCTATCATTTGCAAAATCTTGACAACCACATTTAACAACTACATGTATGTGTTGAGCCCAGGACTAGGTACTGATCTCACCCTTACCTCTCTTAGCTCTGGGCAGGATATCCTCCATCTCTATAATAAATCAACTGACTTTTATTAAGGGCCTCCTATATACCAGGCATTGTACTAAGTGCTATAAAATACTCTTTCCTCATCTCTGCCTGTTAAAATCCTTCTCTTCAAAGTCCAGCTTAAATGTCACCTCTTCCATGAAATCCTGGGATTTTCCTTAGTCAAAAGTGATTTCTTCTTTTGTAGAATCAATATAGCACAAATGTTTGACATTTGTTCTGTGTGTAACCTTGGTTATGGCATTATACTCTTCTGATTCTGTTTTCCAATCAGTAAATTATAGGTAAAGTAATAACTATGAAGAAAGTGTCCCTGGATTTAGAATTGTAGTATGCATGTAATAGAAAGGTTATCTAATAATAATAATAATAAGAGTGAGCACTTATATACCACTTTCAGGTTTGCAAAGTGTTTACAAATATGTAATTTTATTCTTACAACCACTTTGAGAAGTGAAGGCTATTTCACTTATGCCTTAGTGAGGGGCTTAGGAGTCCAGCACCCCTGTGATCTGGAAAATCCTTGTCAAATTTTTTGACTATCCCTTTGTACCGCAGAAGAAATCTGATGTATTTTTTCTTTATCTTTTTTGTTGTTGTTGGGGTGTTTACAGTACCTTACTGTAAAATTTGGGTTAAGTATTTGGTCATAGGGTCTGTGTTGATTGTTGGCAAAACTCCCCCCAAATTTCCATTTAATTTTTTATGCCAACCCATGATATATCAAAACCATGATGGGAAAGTTGTGTTGTGGAAGAGATAATTATATTATCCTCATTTTATAAAAGAGGAAACTGAAGCAGATACAGCTTAAATGACTTGCCCAGGGTCACAAAGCTAGTAAGTGTGTGAGGCTAGATTTGAACTTAGGTCTTTTTGACTTCAAGCCCAGTGCTCTTAGATAGAGCTGAGATTCAGGTCATCACTTATTCAAGGAGTCAGAGGGAAGTGATTAGACATGTGGGGATTTGAGTCTAGGGTCTCTGACTCCAGAATTCCTCACTCCCCTGCAGTGCATTGTAAATTAGGAACTGTTTCATAGATAATAAGCTGCTACTTTTCCTGATAATGTTGGATGATAGAGAAATAAGATGTGGCTGCTGTTGTGATTTTTGTTGCTGTTGTCTTTTGGTTTTTATTCCCTCTCCCTGATTCCTCTCCCCCCACCCTCCAAGACACTCAGCATCTGGCCATCTATGGTATACTCCTGTCACAGCTGGATTTCTCTGATGTCAGCATTATCCTCTAGACTTCAGGGCGACAGCATTTCCTCACACCTTGAACTGTGTTATTTTTTCTCTTTTAGTCTCTCTGTTTTTACAGTTTGATTCAGATCATGAAGTTACTCCCCTTCGCCCTGCTTTGGAAAAAAGTGTGTGTGTGTGTGTGTGTGTGTGTGTGTGTGTGTGTGTGTGTGTAGGGCAGGGGTAAGTAAGGCACACAACATGGAAGTGCTGACAATATTCCTGGCTGGCTTTTTACGCCTCTCTTACTCTTGGTCATCTGGCTTGATAAAATATGCTTACTGAAAGCTCATTCGTGTACCTAAACATCTGCATCAAAAATAATTGTTTAAAAGAATCAAGTTAGTCAATGTCAGAATTCCAGATCTTAAATTTAGCTCCGACTTTGCCTCAAGTCATTTCCTTCTTTCAGCTTCAGTTCTGTGCCCTTTTTGTAAAATGAGAACAGAGATGCTTTTGTGGCCTTCCTTCAGGGTGATCTGAAAAGTGCTTGTAAACCTTAAATGGCAATAGAGATGTGATGGTTATTACTATTGTTTTAGGTGACAAGGCTGTTTGTATAGGCCATAGAGAAGTTTCATGCTTTTCAGTTGCTAGACTGTTTATTTCCCCTGAAGCTTAGAACAATGGTCTTGTGGAACCCGGTGACTTTTGGGAAGTGGGTACAGCTAACAGACTCAGAATGTTAGAGCTGGGAAAGATGATAACATAAACAAAATGTAGAATGAAGCCACTGAAAGGGGACTTGGAAACTGTGGAGCCCAGAACTCTCTATAGCTAAGGAAAGGAAGACCTAGAAAGGAGAAAGCAGAGAATTTGAGAGTTGAAAGGAGCCTCCATGCCTGAAAAAGAGTCCCCAATACAACAAACACTTCCTCTACCCCAACACACCCCAAAAAGAGTCACCCAGCCTTTGCTTGAAGAACTACTTCCATGACAAGGTAGCCATTAACACCTGATGCCACCACCTATTCCATTTATGGGGAGTTCTAATTCTTAGGCAGGTTTTCCTGCTATCAATAGTAATTGGCTCAATCCACCCATAGTTTCTGGATGTACCCACTGGGCCAAAAAGAACAAGTCAATCTTGTCTTTCAAACGACTTCTACTTAAGGACTTGAATCTAACTACACTGTCCCTTACAAACATTCCTCCTCCTTACTAAGCCATCCTCATATAGCCTAGACTCTAGAACCCTCTCTCCCCTCATCACCCTCTTCTGAACACCCTCCAGCTTATCAAGGTCCTTACTAAACTCTGGCACCCAGAAATAAAGACAATATCCTAGAAGTAGCCTGACCGGGGCAGAGAACAGAGTCAATGTCTCCTTCTCATTCCTGGAAGAGGAATTCATTCCTCTTCACAACCCAAGATTGCATTAGGTTTTTTGGCTGCCAAGACACACTGCTGACTCATATCGAACTCGTGGTCTACTAATCATTCCCTCCCTTCTCCCCTCCCCCACTTCTACTCTCTGGCCATGTCTCCCCCATCTTGTGATTCTAGAATTGATTGTTTGAGCCCAAGTGTAAGACTTTAGCCTGGATGTGGGAAGCCAGGTGGGATGAATGCAGTCTGTCTTTTTTGGACGTTGACTGTCATCCACGGTATTAACCATCCCTCCCAGTCTTGTGCCCTCTGAAAATTTTGATGAGCATGCCTTCTATGTTTTATCCACTAATCAAGATGCTAAAAAGTACCAGATCCGATCGCTAATTCTCCTCAATTACCAAACTTTGGATCCTATGATTTATTCAAAGTCTTAGTGAGTTAAAGTGACAGAGTGAGGATTTGACTTCGAGACCAGGTCTTCTGATTCCTGTATTCTCTCTGATACACTCAACTATAGCTTTCCAAGCTCCGCAGCAAGATAGCAGCAAAACCCAGCCTAGAATATGGTTCTTTTCCAACTTTCTAGCCCATTCCTCTATTACACTAAGGCTGTCTCATCTCCCTTGCTTAAAAATCCCAGAGATGTTCATTTGCTGTGTGATGGTGGTCATCATTTCATCTCTGCTAGCCTCAGTTTCCCCCTGTGTGAGCTGAGGGGAGTTGAACTTTATCCTCTCCACTGTCTCTGCTAGTAACATTCTATGTTGTAAACGTGCCAGAGGAGTGGAATGGGAGCCTTGGGGGTAAGCTGGCTAATTGCTGAGCACCAAAATAGCTAGCTGTACTGTTAGACTAGACAGCTAAGGGTCTGGGGAGATCATCGAAATCCAAGCATTCCTATCCTCTTCACTAGGCAGGTCACATCTGACACATGTTGGTGTTATCTGTGCTGTCTCATATATTCTGGGAATCAACAGAAAACTGTCTGGCATTGAACTGTCCTAATTATTATTAATAAAGGAATCTGGGAATTATCTCCTGTAGGTTAGGTGATAAAGATTCAAATACAAAAAATGAAACAATCCATACTTGCAAGGAGTTTACATTCTGACATATGGGAGAGAAATACATATAAAAAGCTATAAAGAAGTATAAATAAAAAAGAAATCCAAAGCAGATGGGAAGACAATGGTGCTAAAAGTTAGGGGAAATCAGTAAAGTCTTTTTGGAGAAGGTAATGTTTGAACTGGGTCTTCAACCAAGTCAAGTATGTAAGCATTTATTAAATGCCTGTGATGTTCCAGGCACTGTGCCAAGTCTTTTGGCTACAAATACAAATGAAACAATCCACACTATCAAGGCACCTGCATTCTAATGAAAAGCCAAGATGTATATATATATATATATATAAGTGTATACATAAATGTTTGTGACTGTACATGTGTGTATATGTACATACCGTGTTTCACCGATAATAAGACACTGTCTTATTATTTTTTTGGACAGAAAAACATCAGAGGGCTTATTTTCAGGGGAGGGCTTATTTTAATGAACATTGACAGCAATTTTAATAAACAGGTAAATGTGAACAAAAAAATGTACCTTTATTCAATAATGATCATGTCATCTTCTTCAACAACATCGTCATAAGTGTCCATACCCTGAATTCTGTCCTGGATGTCTTGCGTCTCCATTTCCTTCAGAAGAAGTGGACCCAATCTGTCATGTCCAGCAATATAGCCCTCTTTAAATGAATATGTCTTGTCCAGGTAACCTGCTCGTAGTGCCTTGGCGACACAGCTGTCGGTAATTTTATCCCATGACTTCTTCACCCAAGTCAGGACTTCTTGCAGACAGGGCTTCACAAAGTTTCCACACTGATTTCTTTCCATTCTATTTGCAATGTAGTCATTGACTTCCATGCGCAAATGGTCCTTGAATGGCTTGTTTATTGCAATATCAAGGGTCTGGAGATAGGCAGTCATTCCTGCAGGAATCATTACTTGATCTATTCTTCTCTCTGCAAGGAAGTTCTTCATTTCTTTAGCGTGGTGAGTGCTGGCTGAATCCCAGACTATCATACCTCTTTGGTTACCTCGCATAACAAGTGGCAGCATTAAATCAACCCACTTTCTTATAACGGCTTGTGTACACCAGGCTTTTTCAGTTTCAAGAACGTAAATGCCAGATACACGTTCAATCTTATCTTTCTTGCCCTTACTGATGATTAGAGGTGTGGCTTTCTTTCCATCCAAACGAATTGCCAAAACACAGGTGACCCGTGCACTTTCATACCAGTAGCCAGTGGTGGGAATGTAGATTGACGTTGCACCCCTGTGATGAATTGTTGTTTGAGATCCTTGTCCCATAAACACTGCAGTTTCATCCATAGCAATCATATTGCAGGTTTGGTACTTGGAAATGTCGATCCTATCAATAAAGGACTTGAATGCAAGTGCATGTTTAATAACTTCAGCATCTTCCAGCTTAAACAGTGTTGTTGATCTTCTTAGGGACAGTTCATGCCGTTGAAGGAAACCGTCCAACCAGTGTTGTGATGCTTTGAATCCTTCTGAGACCATTTCAAACTCTGGTGCTATTGAAAGGGCAAATGCTTGAATATCAGCCCTGCGCACAACCAAGGCCTTTGCTCTCCTGTCAGCAATCCATTCACCAATGAGGATCTCCAAGTCAGGATAAGGTATAAGGGCTGCTGACCTGATCCAGACCTGCGCTTTTTCCCTTTTCCCTCATCCACTTGTTGATTGAGGTTATTACGGTATAATCTGCTCTCCATTTTCTGACCATTCGAAGATCCAAAAGTTTTTCTTTACAGAAAACTGCAAGATTCTTGCCATGTGACTCCTCTACAACTGCTTTCTTATACTCAACAGTATACGGTAGCTCTTCCTTTTTGTACTCATGTCTGGGGGTCAAAACAGACAGAATAATAAAATTATGACCATCAGTCCTTCTTTTCACTCCATCATGCCCCCTGAGTTCTTCTTTTTTCCTCCATCATGCCCTTTTTATCCTCCATCATGCCCTTTTTATCCTCCATCATGCCCCCTCACTCCCGCTTACATACTGGGTTTTTATGTTGTCCTGCCTCAGCTCTCCTCCGCGGCACTGCTCTCAATGGTGCCAGCAAGCAAATCACTGGGGAAGAAGAGGATGACGCGCTCACTGCTGCAGCTCTGATTGGATGCAGCTCGGGAGCGCGGCGTGCGTTTCACAGGGGTGGGGGAACGGTGCATACAGAGGGTACCGTAATGTAGCGTGTAGCGCAGGGGATCACCTTCACTACAGTAGCAATCTCAATAGGGCTTATTTTCGGGGGAGGGCTTATTTTAGAGGAATCTTACACAGTAAGGGGAGGGCTTATTTTCGGGATAGGTCTTATTATCAGGGAAACACGGTATGTAGATATATACACATACTACATACACATATAGATATCTATCTATATCTATACACCCATACACATGTGGGTGTATTCGATATATGTGTACCCACATGTGTATGGGTATATTCTATATGCAGCTGAAACAACAAGGTAGCCTGAAGAAAGAGACTAGAGCCAACATGTTACAGGTAAATCAGACCATTACTGCTACTAACACTATCTTCATTATTAGTCCCCTCAGACTCAATTCATGAGTCTTGGGAACAGCAGTGCCTTCCATTACACTGACTCTGCTTTTAACCTAGGCCCCAGAGCCATTATTAAGGGGAGCAATAACTGCCATGAGAAGACCTACCCTCCTTGTCACCACTAATCACAATCACTGGCCAACTGAAACCAATGAGCAGGATGCCCCCAGACCACCCTGTTTTGTGGCTGTCAGTCTAGGAAGCGACCCTTATGGACATGTGGCCTGGCAGCTGCTTCTGCCCATGTTATATTCAGAGCTACCGAAGACTCAGAAAAGAAATTTCTTGCCACCAAAATCCTTGGTGCTGTCAAATGCTTCAACATCAGAAACTAATATGATGCTATTAGCAGAAATGACATTAAAGGATTACAAGCTGCTTTGCCTCTTCACGCTAAGGCCCATGGGATCCTTCCATCTGATCTGTAGATGAAACCTTTCATAGGCATTGTCTCCTGGATAGAATGTGAGTGGGTTGTGAGCAAGGACTTTTATTTTTAAGATGTGCATCCTTGGAGCTTAGCATGGAGCTTTTTTTATTTGCACAAAATAAACACTTAAATGCTTTTTTGTCATTCATTATAGTAGAAATTTAAAAAGAAGAAATATAAATAAATACAAGGTAGTTTAAAGGGCATTAGTAGTTAAAAGGATAAGGGTAGTTGAAGAAAAGGTGCTTGTAGAAGAAAGTGGTGCTTCAGGTGTGTCTTGAAGGGAGAAAGGGATTACATTAAGGCAAAGCAAATTAGAGATTGTATTCTAGTCACTGAGGCAGCTAATGCTAAGGCAAGGAGATGGGATATAGTGTGTCTTGTGTGCAGACTAGAGAGAAAGTCAATTTGACTACATCATAGAATTTAGGAAGAGGAGTAATTTCCAATGAGTCTGGAAAGAAGGATTTGGGCCAGGTTGTATAAAAGCTTTTAAGATTAAGCAGATTTTACCCTAGAGGCCATAGGGAGCCAAAGCAATTGGTTGAGTAGAGGGAGTCACAAGGTCACATCTGTGGTTAAAGACAATCACTCTGGCACCAGTGTGTAGGATTATTGTTTGTCCTTCATTTTTGAAGAAGCCCAATGACGTCACAGGGTGAAACATCTGCTTCAGCCACCTTCATGGCCACTGGAAAAAACTGTTCTCATTCACCCATTCCTCTAAGAGAAATCTTTACATGCTTGGGGTAGACACCACCCTCCTAACACACTGATGGGTTTGAGGTCTGTCAGTTACCCTCAACCTGGTGTAGCTGGTCTGCCTAGACTGGGGCATGACTGTTGTACCTGGAACCACAGGTGAGAGTTGGGTGAATCAGGTGGACATCATGAGCAGCCCTTCCACCTTCCAGAGCACCTTCCAGAGGTGCTAGGCCTCCCTGTATACTGTATACACTCCAGTGTAAAGGATAGACTGGAGATGGAGACATTGGAGGCAGAAAGACCAATTAGGCATAGCTATTGCAATCATCTAGGTAAGGGGGAAGAAGGCATGAGCTAAGGTAGTAGCGATGTGGGTAGAAAGAAGGGGCTGGATTCTAGAAACATTGTAAAGGGAGAAAAAGCATTATTTGGTAACTGATTGGGGTGAGGTAGAGTGAGACAGGATGATGTGAAGAGATGGGTTTTAAACCATTTGGAGGAATTTCAACTTGCTGACTAATTCCTATCTGTTCTTCAAATACTAATTACCAAGGGAAAATGTAAAATTAATGAAAAGGAAAAACTGACCAGATTTAAGACAAATGATAGAAAAACCATTATAAATTAAAAAGAAGTAATTAAAGAATTCCTGGAGAATTATAAGCAGAGAGTTATGGTGAGGGGAAGGGGTGAAGATGAAGAGTTCAGTATATTTCAGGCCCAGGTCCCAGGCTAGGAAGGAAGATTCATGTTTCCATATCCTGGAATTATAAAGAAACTTAATTTTTTGGCTTATATAAAACAATAACAACTATGAAGTATGCTATTGGAAAAATCCCTGGACTTGGAATCGTGAGCCAGGGACAGTATCCTGACCCTGGCATGTATTAGTTTTGTGACCCTGAGAGCAAGTCATTCCAGTCTTGTAGCACTGACCTCCCAAATCTGTTATACATTAAATGGTCCATGAATTGTTAAAGGCTTTAGTAACATATTTTAGTATAGAGGTGAGGAACTTTGTATGTGCTGTTAGCCTTCACTGGTCTTGCTTCATTATAAGGGAAGGTTTGATGATGGGAGTACATGGTATTAAAAAAGGTTTCTTGGTGTTAAGACTATTGTATTAAAAAGTCTTCAATACAAGTTTAGGGGACAAAGAAAAGTAATGAGTCTTCAAATAGTTTGCCATTCTGAGTGTCAGCTGCTATGTGGGAAATTTGGAGGGGTGATACAGGATGGTTAAGGCATAACCCCTTCCCTCAGGAAGTTTGTCATCTAGAAAGGGTTAAACATCTGCATAGCACTGGAAAGAGAAAGGCAGAATGTTTTCCTGAGGGTTCAAAGGAAGGAGAACTAATATATGGAGGCTGGGTTAGAATCTAGGAAGGCTTTAGAGGGAAAGTTTTTCACCTCTGTGGCCTGGAAAGAACAGGGGAGTGTGTTAAGAGAAGATTAAGCAATAACAGTTTGGAATATGGAATATATGAAAAGGAGAGGAGGAAGATAAGGACAGAGAGGGAGGCTGAGACTAGAATTTGGCCAGTCTCCTCCTTTCTCTTCAGATACCCCTTTTCTACTGTCTTCATATCTGCCTTTGCAAATTAAACCAATGGACTGGAATATCCTGGGGCATTTGCCATCCTGCTGGAATAAAGCCAGTTGAGGCAGCCTGCTAACAAAGGAAAGCTCCCCGGATTTGGACAGAGATGACCAGGGTCCCAATTTGACTCGCTTTTTTAGTAGCTGAGTGACCCTGAGTAAATGACATCTTCTTTCTGAAACTCCATATTGTTTTGGGGAAAGTTACTTTATAAAATTTTAAAGAGTTATAGAAATAAAAATAATTTAATATAATATTTATAACAGATGGATAATTGTAGAAATAATAATTTATTATTATCAGTCTCTACATAGGAGTTAGTGCCCAAGTACTCTGGTCATTTATGCAGTAGGCATCCTTCTCTGAAGGATATCCAAACCCTTTTGGAATTGTTGGGATCAAATTAAGATTTTCAGATTTTTAAAAAATGGACATTGAATGTCAGATCCAAGAGGGACCTCAGACATAATTTAATCCAATTCTCTGATTTTACAAATGAGGAAATTGAGGCTCCAAGGGTAGAGGGGACTTATTCAAGTGACACAGAGACTAGGCAGTAGGACCAGGAATAGAATTTTTAGTACTCTAGATTCCCAGGAGAACATGATTTCAATTATAGGGATCATAAAAGTACTTACCTCTAAGGGTTGTTGTGAGGATCAAACAAGATAATATTGTAAAACACTCATTAGCACAGTGCCTGGTAGTAGGTACTTAATAAATACATATTCCATCTAATATAAAGTTTAAATTTTGCCATTTCAGTTCAATTCAGTTCAATCAGTACCAAGCTCCTTCTGCTTAACAGAAACTTGGGAGATGAGGTTTACACTCAAACATTTCAATGGCAACAGAGCTGGTGCTTAAAGGAAAGATGGCTGGAATGAAACCCAAGAGATCTAGGTTCTAGCACTGAAAGGAGGTCTAGATTAGAGGTGCTTTTGGAAGTTCTGGGAAGAGAGGGAGGGAGAGCTTTGTGAGCCAGAGGGCTTCCTGGGGGAGGTCAGGCTTGAACAGGGACTTGAAGGATGGATAGGATTCAGAGTTGAGGGTGAAAGGCTGTTACAATGGAGAGACAGCACTACCATAATCATGAAGGCATAACTTAGCGAGGAGGTTAGGTTTAGTGAGGAGACCAGCTTGTTTGGAAAAGATACTTCGAATGGAGTTGTTGTTTGTACTTCATTTTTAAAGAGCACCAATGACACCTTGGGGGTGATGTCTTGACTCATGTGAATTGGTCAAGTGAGGCAGAGTTGTGCAAAATCATCTGCTTCACTCTCTCTTCCAGTCATTGAGTTCCAGTGGCAAGACAAAAGTCAGAATGACTGGCGATGACCCAGGATTCGGTGGATGACCTTGGAGTCTTTGATGTCTGACCAAGCTCTAAGCGCTCCCTAGAGCTGGTCTTTATGGCCACGGGGACAAATTGTTCCCATCCACTCATCCCACTGAAGGAAGTCTTCACATGCTTGGGGTAGACAGACCCCTAATTCACCAATGGATTTGAGGCCCAAACCCATGGATTTGAGGTTACACTCAGCCTGGCTTAGCCTATCTGCTGAGATGGTTTTAACAGGGTGTGGCCACTGTGTATGCTATGGCTTCTTGGAACCGCAGAGGAATAACAGATGGGTTTGAATGTCTGGCCAAGGAGTTTGAACAGTATTGCAGAGATAAAGGGAAGCAGTTTAAAGTAAATATTGGGAAGATCTGATCAGCCAAAGTGGTCAATTCTCTCCCCCCCATTGTTCTTAGTTCTCCCACCTAGGACTAAAGAGAATAAGTCTAATCCCTCTCCTATAATAGCCCCTCAAATACTTGAAGAGAAGTCTCCTGGCCTTCCCACTTCCCTTAAGTGTTTTCTTCTTTAGGCTAAATAGCAAGTTCCTTTAAATTAGGTGGTAGCATCGTATATCGGAAAGAACATTGGCTATGGAGTCAAGGGACCTCCCACCCATCCCACCTTGGATGCTAACTACTTGTATAAAGTTGAGCATGTCATTCGACCTCCTAGGCCTCAATTTTCTCATCTGTGAAATGGGAGGGGTTGGACAACATGGCCTCTGAGGTCTCCTCCAGCTTCATATCAATGAGCCAAGAAATGCGCCTCCTATCTCAGAGCCCTCCTCCATCTTCATTGCTTTCTTCTGGATGCTCTCCAGCTTATCAATGTCCTTCTTGAAATCTAAGTTATTGGATGGCTTCCATGTGTATCTGAATCAGGCTCTTAAGTTCTTCCTTTGAGGTATCTGTTCTTTCATCTTCACTTACACTGTGATCACCCCACTTCAGGCCCTTCTCTTGCCTGGTTTATATTAATAGCCTCTTAGCCTATCTCAGTGCTTCCATTCTATGTTTCACATGGCTGCCAGATCCATCATTTCAAAATATTACTTTGATATTCTCTCGAGCTCAGAAATCTATAATGGATCTCTGCTCCTCCAGAATGAAGCCCAAACTCCTTGGTCTGGTATTTAAGGACCTCTACAATGTGGCTTCAATTCTCTTTTCAATTTGGGAGAGATAGGCATTAGATCAGTGATTTCACTGAAAGAGGGGACTCCCAGGGGAGGAAACTCCCTTCACTAGTGCACATAGACACCTTATAGTCTTAGAACTTAGAACCTAGAGCCTCAAGAGGTTAAGTGACTAGATTAGGGCTACACAACCAATACTTGTCATAGGAAGAAATTGAAACCAAGTGTTCCTGGCCCTGAGGCTAGGTCTCTGTTCATTATGCCATGCTGATTTTTTCAAATTAGTAAGATGTTTATAAGTGTTTGATAATGTATAACCAATCAACAAGCATGCACTGAATACCTGTTATGTACTAGGCATTGTAGTAGGTGCTAGAAATACAGATATGATGGTAGAAATAATGCCTACTAGCAAAGAGCTTATATCCTAATGGGGGATAAGCACACACACACACATACATAAGGTAGTTTGGGAGGGAGGCAAATAGAAGTTGAGAGATCAAAAAAACCCCAACTTGATTTAGAAAGTACTGCTTGATCTCCACCTTGAAGGAAGAGAGAGATTTTCTGAGGCAGAGGCGAGGAGAGAATGCAGGCAGCTACAAGATGAATTAAAATATCTTTGCAATTCCTTCCAACTCAGACACTGGGCTTGGTAAATCTAGGATTTAGAGGTGGGAAGTATCTTGGAGATCATCTGGTCTAACCCCCTCATTTTGCAAAAGGAAATGGAGATCCGCAATGATGAAGCATTGTTGCCCAAGGTGATGCAATCAATCAATCAACATTTATTAAGCACCTATTTTATGCCAGGCACTGTACTAAGGGCTAGGGATACACAAAGAGGCAAAAGATGGTCCCTGGCCTCGAGGAGCTCACAATCTAACATTGCAAACAAATAGGTACAAAGCAGGCTACATACATACAGTGTAAAAAGGAAGTAATTGGCAAAGGGAAGATGCTAGAGTTAATAGGGGTTGGGGACGATTTCTGGCAAAAGGAAAGATTTTAGTGGAGACTTGAAGGAAGCTAGGTAGGCTGGTAGGTAGAGCAGAAGAGAGAGAGCATTTCAAGCATGGGGGACAGTGGGAGAAAATGCCCAGAGTGGAGAGATGAAGTGTCTTGTCCGGGAGGTTAGCTCCACTGGATCAAAGCATATATTTTGGAGAATAAGAAGCCCAGAAAGGTGGAAGGGGGCTAGGTTATGAAAGGCTTTACATGTCAAACAGAGGGGTTTGCATTTAGACGTAGAGAGGATAGGCCACAATTGGAGATTATTGAATAGAGGGACTAGTGGTAACTTTGTCAGACTTGTGCTTTAGGAAATCACTTGGGTGGCTGAATAAAGGATGCATTGGAGTGGGGAGAGACGTGAGGCCGCAGACCCACGAGCCAGCTGCTACAGCAGTCCAGATGTGAGACGATAGGGGTTTGCTCTAGAAAGGTGCCAATGTCAGAGGAGAGAAGGGGCCATATGTAAGAGATGATGCAGAGGTGAAATCAGCATACCTTGACAACAGCTTGGATATGGGACGTGAGAGAGAGTGAGGAATCCAGGAAGATTCCTGGGTTTCAAACCTGAGTAATTAATAAGTGACCATGTCAGGATTCAAACCCTGACTTCTCCGGCTCCTTATGCAGTGTTTTTTAAGAGCTGGAGTTTGGGTGGGAAATTGTTCCAAGTGTGGACAACAGCCAGTACAGAAGGCCGGAGATGGGATAAGGGATGTTGTGTACAAGGAATGTGTATGGGTGGGCTAGTGTGCAGGGACGGGAGCAGAAAGAACACAAAGTAACGCCAAAGTAGGAAGGGGCCAGGTTGTAAAGGGATCCAAATGCCAAACAAAAGGCTTTATATTTGATTTCGGAGGTAACAGGTAACAAGTAGGGCTTATTGGGGGAGAGGGCAGGGTTACATGTGGAGAGTTTTGCTTAACTGGCAGCTGGATCAGAGTGGGGAGAGGCTGGAGGCAAGGGGGCCAGTGAGAAGGCTGTAGCACTAGCTGGCTATGGGGCAACACACTCATCCTCCTTCCCTCCCCACCCCTCCTTGGAGCTCTTCGGGACTTTCAAAGGGATGGCTATTGAAAAATTCCCTCCATTCTTAGCCAATTCTGCAGCTGTAGAGAGCCTGACAAACAGGATGCTGAGTAATGTCAAAGGGACACGGTGGGGAGGGGAGGAGCTATCCTGGGATCCCTCTCATGGTTACGGTTCCTGGCCTCTTTTAACACCACTTCCAAAAGGACCGAATCCCCAGCTTCCTTCAAAGCACAGCTCAGGCCCTGCTTCCTTGTTTCCCTACTCCTAGCCCCCTATTGTCGCTGCTCCTAGGTGGTGCAGTAATTAGAACTCTGGCCTCAGAGTCAGGAGGGCCTGAGTTCAAATCCACCTTCAGACCCTTACTAGCTGTGTGACCTTGGGCAAATCACTTACCCTCAGTTTCTTCGTTTGTAAAATAAGGATAATAATAGCACCCATATCCCAGGGTTTGCTGTGGGGGTCAAATGAGATCTGTAAAGTACTTTGTAAATCTTAAAGTGCTTATATTATATATAAATATTATTATTATTACATTGCATTTGTCAATGTATTTGTTGTATTCCCTGACCTACCCTCACTATTTCAGGATCACTTCTTCAAGTTTTGCTTAATTCAAATTAAGCAAAAGCCTATTAGCTGGTCCATGCCCTTGATAATCACGAGGTGCAGCGGAAGGTAGCAGTCCCAGGGCCCGAGGGGATCCAACATTAGTACTAGTGCACAGAATAGACTGGAAAGTACTTCTTCTCCCCACCACTGAACGTCAGCCCTGAGAGGCAACTTTGAACAGTGTCAGTAACTCCAAGGGATGGTAGAATGGAGCATGAGGAATGTTGGAGCAACCTTAAGGATGACCTGGCCACACATCCACAAAATACCTTGGGATGATGACCCACAGTATAGCAGAGGAGGCCTTGAACAGCAGAGATAACTCTTTGGTCCACACAAGATTTTTTTTTTTTTTAATTAACAAATGAGAAAAGGATCCCTAGATTCTAAATTCTATCTCTGTAGGAAATACCTGTGCCAGGCCTACACATGGTCAGTGTTACACCAACACAGTAATGCCAGTCACAAACCTTCACCAGGACCCTAAAAAGAGGGGACAGCCAGAAGTTAAAGGGAAGTTATGGCCCTCCCAGGAGGGTAGCTAGGTGTCACAGTGATTAGAGTGCTGGGCCTAGAGTCAGGAAGACCCGAGTTCAAATCTGGTCTCAGACACTTACTAGCTGAGTGACCCTGGGCAAGTCACTTAAACCCTGTTTGCCTCAGTGTCCTCATCTGTAAAATAAGCTGGAGAAGGAAATGGCAAATCATTCCAATATCTCTGCCAAGAAAACCCTAAATGGGGTCTTGAAAAGTCAGACATAACTTAACTCCAACAAAATGCCCCTCCTGACACTACACCCCACTCCTTGCCTACCTGTGAATTGTCTTTAGTTTATTAACTCATTCGCTTAGGTATTAGGGGCTGTGAAAAGAGAGAAAACTTATCTGTGATTTGCAAGTATTTGTCTTGGCAGCTGTGATGTGAGGGAACCAGCACGGGCATCCAAAACTGAACTGGGCCATTAACTGGCTGTATGATGTTAGGCGATTCCCTAGCTGTCTCTGGGTCTGTGTGCACTCTGGTTAAGTTAGCAGGGTGGGCTGGATGCTTCTGAGACCCTATTCAGCACTGCCACGCTTCGGGGGGCGTTTGGCCCAGCTCTATGCTTAGGGAGTGGAGAATCCAAGGAATGCAGGAACAACAGAAAGAAAGGGCTGGAGTAAACTTTGAACCATGACCAAGACCAGCAGTGACTGACTGAACGCCTCTCTGGGGATGGCCTTTCAAATGAGGATAATATCTTTTTTTTTTTTTTTTAAGCTGAGTCTCCTTGTCTTGCCTAGTCTGGAAGTGCAAAGCCGCTGATGGGTCTGACACCACTGCTGATCAGTGGGAACTGCTGATCAGTGGGAAGCTATGATTCGCTTTGTTTCTGACCTGGTTCACTTCCCTCCTTCTTAAGCAGCATGGTGCCCCTCCCCCCACCTCCAGGGGCCCACCATATTGGTACTGAACTTAGTGTGGATCCCCAATTGTCTTTATCCCTACTGCAGATCAGAACACCCGAGCTCAAGCATTCCACTAGTCCCAACCCCCCCAAGCAGAAGGAATCACAAGCCTCTACAGGCAGGGATGGTATAAGTAAGGTGGATTTTCGTGTGTATAAAGTGGATTTTGGCTATTATTTCTCAGAGTTCAGTTTCCCAGGATCCATAGCCATAACAATCTCTTGTTCCCAGGTATTGGATAGTTCACATAACTATGGTTCAAAACATCACTACACTTGTGCATCATTATATAATGATAAATTATATAAACATCCACTGTGACTGCATAGTGAGATACAGGGATGGGGAGATGTAAACTTGTGAGGCTATTGCTGGCAATAAGCCTTCCTTGTCTGTTGCCCCTATAAAGCAGGTAAGCAGTGATCAGTGAATGGGGAACCTTAGGGTTGAATGCACAAATGCTGTGTATGCCTCAACTGGCCCCCATTGAGGCTTAGGGGGTACCTGAGGGTTGAATGCACAAGCTGGAATGCTGTGTGCCTTGATCAGCCCCGATCAAGGCTTGGGGGGAATCTGTATTTGCCTCAATCGGCCCCCATTGAGACTGGAGGGGATTTAGGGGATGCAGAAGTAGTGCCTGTCTCGACTGACCCCATGGAGACACAGAGAGGTCGCCTCCCCTTCTTGCCAGCCCCTGTGAGAAGGGTGATTAGGGAATGCTAATCCCTATTATGTGCTCCCATTATCAGCAATCCTCTTCTGAGAGAACTAGACAAGAATAAAGTAAGATTATTCACCCCTTCTTAGTGTCTTTCCTGTCTGGCCAGATAAAGAGTGAACCTGCACTAGCAGCCCTCCTGTGGGCTGTGTTTATTTGTCTTACAGATGGTAATAACTGCTAACAGCTCGACCCCCTCGAGTTCCTTATTAGCTGAGTTATTTGGGGGGAGTCGTTTGATTTGTTCACCTTCAGTTTCCTTCTTTGTAAAACAGACTAATCATCCTGGAGCCCACTTACCAGGCTATTATGAGACTCAAAGGAGAGACTGTAAAGTCTATAACCAAGATGATGATTATTTTTTTCTCTCCACATGTCCTTCATTTTTGTTTGTTTTTGTAACAGCATTTTATTTTCCCCTCAATTACACGCAAAAACAATCTTTGAGATTATCACTGCCTGTTGTTATTGGTATTGTCCAGTTGTTTCAGTCGAGTTCAATTCTTCATGACCCCAATTGCGGTTTTCTTGGCAAACATCTGGAGTGGTTTACAACTTCCCCCTCCTGCTCATTTTACAGATGAGGAAACTGAGGTAAACAAGGTGAAGTGACTAGCCCATGGCCACACAGCAAATAAGTATCTGAGACCAGATTTGAACTCAGGAAGAGTCTTCCCAACTCCAGGTCTGGTACCCTGTCCACTGTGTCACCTTTCTCACAGCAGCCTCAACAGGCAGAGAATATAAGAATTATCCCCCCTTTTCACTGAAGGAAAATGTAGTTCAGAAAGACCAAGGGAAGGACTTAGCTTAATATTTAAGCTCTGCCACTTTATATCTGTGTGACTTTGGCCAAATCATTTAACCTCTCTGGGACTAGAGAGCTAGCTTTGGAACTAGGAAAACTTGGGTTTAGCTGTTGTCTTTGATACATCCTGGCTCAAGACAAGTCATAAAACCTCTTAGAGCTCTAGACAAATTCTAAGAAAACTCCTTAAAGAAAAGGTGCTGACCTGAACTGGTGGTTGTACAATGACTAGAGCACTGAGTCTAGAGTCAAGAAGAACTGAGTTCAAATCCAGTTTCACACACTTATTAGCTGTGTGACCCTGGACAAGTCACTTAACTCTGTTTGCCTCAGTTTCCTCATCTGTGAAATGAGCTAGAGAAGGAAATAATAAACCATTCCAGGATCCCTGCAAAGAAAATCCCAAATGGAGTTACAGAGAGTCAGACATGACTGAACAATGACTGCTTAACAACAACACAACAATTCAATGTTCTTAAGTCCCTTCTGGCTATACGTCCTATAATCTTAGATGACCTCTGAGGGTCCTTCCAACTGTGATGATAGGATTCTTATTTCATCCTCATAACAACTTTGTGGGGTAGGAAAAACAAACATTATCCCTAATTTTACATATGGTTGAATTGAACCCCAGAAAAATAAAGTGATTTGTCCATGGTTATGAAACTAGCAACTGAGCAAGTAATCAGACCTAGGTCTTCTGAGCAACAGTCCACTCCTAGCTGCCAACCCATTCATTAGGATACAAAAAGCTGTAAGGTACATGCCCTCTGGGAGCTTATAAATATGATGTATATGTCATGTATAGAGTAGGTGATCCATAAATGTTTCTAGTACCTAATCAGAACAGCAATGGAGATGCTTTTTATTTATATCTGAAAAGCATTTTAGAATTAATAGGTGTGGTATTATAGAGAGAGCATTAACAGTGAGTCAGAAGACCCAGCTTTTGCTCTAGGATGATGGGCCTGTTATCTGCCTTCTTTGGACCTCAGTTCACCCATTTATAAAACTGGAGGCTTTCCTTTATTATGACAATGAAGAGAGAATCACAGGGACTTTCAGATTAGAGCTGGACGATCCCTAGATCCCAGTTGGGAGAATCCCTTCATTTCACAAATAAAGAAACCAAGGTCTAAATAAGGAAAATATTTTGCCTAAGCTCCACTCAGCTACTAAGACAAAGAGTCAGGATTCAAACTTAGAACCTCTGACATCAAATTTAGTGTTCTTTCTACTAAGCCCCAACTGGGCTAGGCCCCAATATTGCTCGTGATCCCTCCCAGTCCTAAAATCCAAATCCATGATTCTTGGCTTCATGATTCTAGAAACAAATTTTACCTCTACTACATAAGAGTGCAGCACTGTTAGTCCTAGTATGTGATCCAAGAATGAATTCCAGATGAGGCACCCCAGACTGTCAAAGCTAGAGAAAAACTTGAAGACTTTAATTAAGTTATTTGAATTCATAGAATTTCCATTGGTTTATCCATAAAATGAAGGGGTTGTACTAGGGTGGCAATGGATAAAATACCTTTTGGGACTAAATATGACCATATTCCCCCCCCAAAAAAAGTACCATTAACAGCTGTCATTTCTGTTTGCCTTAAAACAAGTAGGTAAAATAATGCACAGCTAGAAAATTTCAGAACAATCTTCTCCTGGAGATTGCTTTATCTAAACCTAAACCAAAGACCATAGATTTAGCACTGCAAAGGACATTGGAGGTCTTCTAGTCTAGTCTTGCTCATTCTCCCCTTTTATAGGTAAACTGAGGCCTAAAGAAGTTAAGTGATTTACCTAAGGTCTTCCAGTTAGGAAGTATGAAACTCAAACCCATGTCTTAACTGCAAGCCCAATGCTTGGTCATTACATCAAGCTGTCTCCTAGCTAGCTCCTCCTCAGGAACAGGGAAGGTTCTCGTTTCAGCTGTACAAATATGATTATGCAAACAACAGGAGAGTTAAAAAAAAATAGCAAACCACTTGTAAAAAAAAAAAAAGCTAATCTAAGAAGCAGGAAATGGATTGGTCTCCAGTTTTTGCAACATAAACATTAAGATGACCAGAGGAGTGAAATGATTTGCCTACAATCATATAGCTAGCTGATAGCAAAGATGGAATCTGAGCCCAGGTCTCCTGACTCACTAAATCTGGCATTCTTTCCACTGTAGGAATTTTGGCCCCAAGTGAAATGTGTTTTTTTCCCTATACCCAGCTGCCTATAAAAGCTAGAAAAGGAAACTTACAACCCAAGCTGACCAGGCCAAGAGAGCCCAGAAGGTATTTTTTCAGAAGAACAGGTAGAAGATTGACTATGGAAAACATATATTTAAGTGTTCTTCATGATAGTGTATAGTGTGGGGAGGGAGGGATTGGGAGGGGGGCTGGGAAGGGTGACTCAATCCAGAATGAAGGATAGGCACCCAAACTTCCCCAATTCTTTACCACTCATTTCCCCCTTCTCTAAGGGAAACCTTGCGGCTTGGCTGTCATTTCAGAAAAAAAAAAAAAGGGTGGTCCAAAACATTCAGTGCCTGGGATAGGGGCACAACGGGTCCGGCTGTCTGGGGGAATGTATGGGATCATTGGTGAGTTAATGATCAACTCTTCACCCAGCCAGCCACCGACCTGAACTGCTCATTCCCTCAGCAGGCCAGGTAAAAAAAGCAGCCAGGAAGGTATGTGCACACATATGGGAAGTCCTTACCAGTGGTTCTGGAGCTGAGGCTGGGCTGCCTGTGTGTACAGGGAAGGATGCAGCATTCTCTGACAAGGTAGGGCAGCAAATGTGGAGTGGGTGGGCTCTGCGTGCCAGTGTGTGAGACGGATTATTTGTGTAACTGTCGGGTAGGGGCCCTGTTCTTTGTACTCTTAGATGTGATCTCTCAGAGGGCAACTGAGAGCTGGAGGTGTCCGTAGCAGAAGGAGTTTTCTTCTTTTGGAGACCATATTTTCTTCTTTCCCTCCTTCTTTTCTCCTTTCTCTCCTTTCTTCTCTCCTTTCTCTCCTTTCTTCTCTCCTTCCCTCCCTTCTTTCTTTTCTCCTCCCATCCTTTCATTTTTCCTAATTGTCAGTCATTTTTAAATAAAATGAGTTCCAGGAGAGAAAGATGTGGTATTGGGGTCAGAGAGCAAGCCTCAAAACACGAAGATCTACATTAAAGTCTTGGCTTTGGACCCTGGACAAGTTACTTAACCTTTAAGTGTCCCAGACAACTTACAAATCAGGTAAAGATCTGCATTGACAGAGGGGGTTTTCTCACCTGGGATTCCTCTCTATTGCTGAAATCATAATTTGGTTAAAAAATTAAAAAGCAAACCAAGAAAAAAAATTCCTGACACCCCAGCTCCCATAACTTCTGTCATGGGTGAAAGAACTGGTATGAGAACTATAGACCTGTTGTTACTAGAAGACAAGGTGAATATGCAAGATTTAATAGAACTAACAACACTTCAAGGGGACCTAGGCAGCTCAGTGAATAGAGTGCTGGGTCTGGAATTGGGAAGACCTGAGTTCAAATCTACCCTCAGACCCTGTGTGACCCTGGGCAAGTCATTTAACTCTGTTTGCCCCAGTTTCCTCATCTGTAAAATGAGCTGGAGAAGGAAATGGCAAACCACTGCATTATCTTTGCCAAGAAAACCCCAAATGGGTGTCACAAAGAGTTGTTCACAACTAAAAATGACTAAAAAAAACAGCAATTCAAAGAATAATGGTAACAAAGTCCATAACGTAATAATCTGTAGCTGACAGAGTATCTTCCTCCCAACCTTCCTGAACCTCAGTTGTTTTCTCTGTAAAATGGAGGTAGTGATATTTTTCCTACTTCACTGGGTTTTTCAGTGACTTATCCAAGCTCACATATGATTAGTGACTGACCAAGCCACGACATCTGACAGGGTCCCTAAGTCCCCTATTCTCCCAATGCCATTCTGCTTTATGGTGCTCTTTGGAAGACAGTCTTCCAAAGTCAGTGGCAGGGCTCTCTAGCAAACCGATGAAAGCAGCCATCATCTCTTTATAAAGGAGCCCTGGGTACTGAGACAGTGTGTCTCGCTCTTTCAGAGTCCTATTATTCAGGTTTGTTATCTGTTTTGCTCATTTCAGTTTTGAGCTGGAATATTGGAACTCATGATCACAGTGTCTCTTCATAAACTGAAAACTAAATATTTGTCGTAAATGCCAAGAACAGATTGAAAGGTAGCATAACAACTTTTTTCCATAAGCTAGTCAGAGAAGCACAGAGACTAGAATAGGAAAGAGGAGACCTTGTTTCTAGCCATGCTTTTGCCCTGGTACCTGACCATGAGCACATCTCTCTCTTCTTTCCCACTCCATCTCAGTTTCCTTATCTATAAAATGAGGGAGCTGAGCCCCTCAACTCTGAGATCCTTTGCAACTTTGACATCCTCTGCTTTCTCTCTTCTCTTACGAAACAGCTGGGTTGTCTCAGCGGCTTGCTAAGAGGGTGGGAGGGGAGCCAATCCAAGGAGGGTGGGCACATTATTAGCCAACCACTGTGGAACTAGAGCTGGGGCAAAAGAGTGGAATAGGAGACTGGCTTCATACCAAGGTCTGTGGTTTCCCCACATTAGCATCTGTCTTATGAAAGATGGAGCTGGTAAAACTTCTGGCAAAATAAAGGAACTGATGTAGCATAAAGTAAGTGGGATCAGGAAAACAACAGATACAATGCAAACGCAAAGAGGAAAAAAACCCTGAAATTAATACTGTGTCATTATAATGATCAAAAAGCTTGGACCCAGGAAGAGGTGTGAATGCATGTCCTTTCCTTCTTCCCAGGTGGAGGGGGATTATGGGTGTGCAATATGGCAAATACTGTCACATTAGGTTGATTGTTGGCTGACTTTGCTCAAATGCTTTTTTCTTCTTTCTTTTTTTATTCTGTTCACTGGATAGGGGGAGGAGGAAGGATATGTTCCAAAATTAATTCAGGCAGGTGTAAAATAATTTTTAAAAAAGGATTCTAGCAAAAAAGTTCTTGAAAACTTTGGGAATAGAATGTTAGACCTTGAAGGGACTTTTAGGGATCATCTATTCCAATCTCCACATTTTATAGAGCAGAAATCTCAAGTCCAAAGAAGAGAGAAAACTTGGGTAAGGTCACTAAGCAAAATGTAGACAGAATTAGGATTAGAGTTCCAAACTCCTCACTTTCAGTCCCATCCCAGAGCTCGTGTTTCCTCTTCTGCTGTCTATGCCCTTGGCCATGAAAGAAGGAAGACTGCCATGAAACTAAATTAACTAAAGATAATTCTTGGAGTCTGGCAGGAAGGAGGATGTTAAGATTTCTGCCTGTCTCAAAATACTGATTCTTCTTCCTCTCAGTGAATGAATGTATATATGAAGCCAAGCCACTAAAGGATTCTCTTCTGTCTGGGGTGAGGCCTCTTTGCTGAGTACAGATTTCCTCAGCACAGCAGGGGCTATGTTATAAATGGATAAGCTGCTAAATGCAGCACAGGGAGGCTGGAATTTGAGATGGAAGACCTGGGTCCTTGACTCTATGATTAACTGAATGTGTGGTTCCAGGCAGGGCACTGCATTTGCCTTCCCTCGGTTTCCACATTTATAAAACAAGGGGGTTGGAATAGGTGTATGTCTCATGTCTAAGCTGTAACATTCTATGTCCTAAGGTCGCTTCCAACCCTAACATTTTATGTTTGATGTTCTCAAGTACCTTCCATCTTTAATATTATGATCTCGGCTTCTTCCAGCTCCCACATTCCATGGCCTCTAAGGACTCTAGTAGTTCTGACATGCTGGGTCCTTCAGGGCCCCTTCTACCTTGGACATCTTGTAATTCTAAGTGTTGTCCACTTTAAGGAAGAGGGAATATACAAGAAAAAGCAATATCCCCAGAAACTTGTGTCACTTCCTCATCATCCTCAGTTGTCAGAATGAAACCTAAGTTTCATATAATAGGAAGCAGAGACCTAGTTCAACCTTCTTCATTTTATATGTAAGGAATATGAGGCCTAGGAAAGAGAAGATTCTTGTTCAAGAATTTGATCCCAAATCCCCAGATCACACACAGGGTTCTTTTCATTGCACCAACATACTTCTTGCACAATGTTGCTTTTGACTATTTGCTCCAGTGAGAAAGTTTTGGTCATTAAGCTGCCCATGAAACCAGAGTCAAACTAACTGGGCATTTGGATGTTGTCCTGAAGTTCTAGACACACACATCTTTTCCTTTTGTAGCAGATCTAGGAAGCCTCCTCTGCTACTAGGTGGAAGGAGAGACAGGTGCTTGAGTACTCTAAGTTAAAAGCAATAGCCTAGAAAGCAGTAGCTGTTTACTAGTGGATGGGCCAAGCACAGGAATTTTTGTAATATTTAGATCCCAGGAAGGGAATAGAAAATAATCATTCATATAGTTTCTACTATGTGCCACCCAGTGTACTAAGCATTTTTTTTACAAATATTATCTCATTTGATTTTCACAACAACCTCGAGAGGTAGGTGCTATTATCCCCATTTCACATTTGAGGAAACTGAGGCAAACAGGTTAAGTGACTTGCCCAGGATTACATAGTTAGTAATTGTCTGAGGCTGGATTTGAACTCAGGACTAATACATAATATAAAAAAAGTATGCTGATACATAAAATTTTAGAGCTAGAAAGATCCTTAAAAAATAGCTCATAGAATTTCAGAATTATAAGGGTATTTTAGAAATTATCTAGTTAAGATCCTCTACCCCTATTTTATTTATTCTTTTAAAAATAAATTTTCATTATTATCTTTTGTTTTTAACATTGGCCAAAATTTCTCCCAGGATGATGTCTCTCCAACTTTTTTTAAGAAAAATAGGAAGAGGTGTAAAACCCAGCAAAACTGATAAATGTATTGAAAAAGTTTGATAATATACGCAATATTTCTCACCCATGAAAACCCTACTCTGCAAAGGAGTGGAATGGAGTGTTCTTTCCATTTTTTCTTTCATGCTTATTTTTTGTAATTTTGCAGCACTGGCTTTTGATTGTTTTTTAGTTGTTCTTTCCATTTATATTGTAGTCATTATGTATGTCGTTTTCTTGGTTCTGCTTCTTTCACTCTGGATAAGTTCATGTAAATCTGTCTATGCTTCTCTATGCAGCACAGTAAGAGTCTGTGGCATTCATGGCCACAATTGATTCAGCCATTGATCAACAAATCAATCTGCACCTACTGTTTCCAGTTCTTTGCTACCATAAAAGGACCACTGTACACATTTTAGAGTATATAGGATCACCTCACATTTTATTGATGAGGAAACAGAGGTCCAGGGGGGCATGTGACTTGCTTAGTCATTCAGCAAGTGACAAGAGTAAGGATTAGAACCCAAGTTTCTTCAATTTAATATTTTCTTTAAATTAAATTAAATTTAAATTTAATTTCTTTAATATCCCAGTGCTCTTTCTACTGCCACATTTGGTAACTCTTACATTTGCTGTGTCCACAACTATTTAAGTAACTAGTGAGAGGGACCCTTCCAACAGAGGCCCTGGTGTCTGTGAATATAGCACAGTCCTCAGAAGCCTTTGTGTAGGTACTTTTGCTAGTTGGGAAGGATAATGGAACAGTGGAAAGTGCATGGCTGTTAAGACACCAGAAGACCGTGGTTCAATCCTACCTTAGACATTTACTGTTTATGGGGGGAAGCTATTTAATTGACCTGGGACTCAAGTTTTCTTATCTGTAAAATATAACAAGTTGAATTAGTTGGCCTCCATAGGTTTCTTCCAGATCGAGATTTATGATTCTATTATGTTGATTAGATGAGAAAATCATCTTCCCTTTTATCCATGGTAGTCTGGGACAAAACAAGAAAATATTTTTCCTTTACCTTAAGGTGACTAATCTGGAAGATTTAGGTTAATTATCCTGCCCCTTGGGTAATATCAAACAATATTTAAGTGATAGTCTTTTGAATGAGATAGCTTATTGTAGTGGAAACAATATTAGACTTAAGTCAGAGAACTTGGATTGAAATATACCACCTCTGAAATTTACTGAGCAAGTCACTTTGCAGCTTCTGAGAGGTTTCCTCTTTTGGAGGAAGGAAAAAATACTTGCACTACCTACCTCTAGGAGTCATTGTAAAGAACAAATTCATAAATTAACCAGTCAGTCAATGAGCATTTATCAATTTTACATATGTGTTAGGTTCTGCACTAAATGATGTTAATGCAAAGAAAGGCAAAAGACAGTCTTTGCTCTCAAGAAACTCACAGTGTAATGGGGGAGACAACATATAAAAACTATGTGCAAACAAGATATGTAGAGGATATACTCTATCAGAGGGAAGGCACTAGCATTAAGGAAAATTGGAGAGTCTCCTTGTAGAAGGTATGTATTTAACTGAGTTCCAAGAAAGGCAGGAAAGACAGGAGGCAGACAGAGATGAGGAGTTAGGAAATGGAATGTATTGTATGAGTAACATTCAAGAGGCCAGTGTCACTGCAAGAGTGGTTGGTGAGGGGAGTAAGATGTCAGAAGACTAGAAAGGGAGGAAAGGGCAGGCATTGAAGGGCTTTAAAATTTGAACAGATGGGGTGTTAGGGACCCACTGGCATTTACTAAGCAGGTTGAGTAATATGATCAGACCTGCACTTTAGGAAAACCAATGTGATAACTGAGTGGTAGATGGACCATGGTGGGGATTGGGGGGAGAGACAAGGCAGGGAGACCAACCCATAAGCTATTGCAATAGTCCAAATACAAGGTGGCAGGACCTACATCAAGGTGGTTGTAACATCAGAGGAATGAAGGAAGTGTTTGGTCGCCAACTTAATCATAACTTGGGTAATTTAATTCTTACAATAATCCTGTGAGATAGGTGTTTCACTTCTGTTATCCCCATTGTAAAAAGAAAGAGATTAAAGTTCATCGGGAGTTATGACTTGCAGTGTTTATAAGTGCCAGAACTAGAATCAAGTCTCGGTCTTCTGTCTCCTAGTCCAGGATTTGCTTTGTTTTGTTTTTCATTATAAAATGCTGCCTCTCTGAAATCAGAGTCACAGCAGCATAATGGATAGACAGCCAGCTTCTAAAACTTGGGTTCAGGATGTGCCTCTGACTCTCATAGTGACTGTGTGAAGTCATCTAAGTGCACTAGGGACCTATTAACTATAGGATGAAATGAGAAGTTGACTGCCTGCCTTGGTAGGGGGAGTTTCTTCACTTGGGAGTTCCCTGTAACAGTGAAATCACAGGCTTAGTCCCTATTGGTTTGTTCTGTCATTTCAGTTGTGTCTGATTCTTCATGATTCCATTCAGATTTTCTTGGCAAAGATATTGGAATGGTTTGCCATTTCCTTCTCCAGTGCATTTTACAGATAAAGAAACTGAGGCAAATGGGATTAAGTGACTTGCCCAGGGTCACACAACTAGTAAGTGTCTGAGGCTGGATCTAAACTCAGAAAGATGAGTTTTTTTGACTTCAGGTCTAGTTGTCCCATTGCTAAAAATCAGGCTAATTTGCTATATAACCCTCTTTCAATTTTCTCAACCATAAATAAACTGAAAAGGTTAACTGTAGATGATTTCTGAGATCCCACCAAACTCCAAACTCTGTGATCCTATTTATTCTTGACCTTGAAATCCAGCAGCCAGATTTGGGAATCTACTGTAGGCCTACATTTGAGTATGGGGGTAGTGGCTTAACCAGGGAGGCCTCCCAGGAGCTTGTTTGAACAGGAATTTTGATCTTTAACTACAAAGATTTAGGGGGTCAGAGAAAGCCACTGAAGTGAGACTGAATTGGTTACTTCTTCGGGTTCTCCCTGCCCCACTCCAGGAAGTACAGAGGTACAGTATCTTTGGAATGTGTTTGGAGACATTCCATTGCCCTGGGAGGAGTCAGGGAGAGGAGAGAGCAGTGGCTGGGGTTTCCTCCCTTCCCAGGCTTCCCTAGGCCTCCCTAAGGAAGGTGACTGGTGTAGCTGAGCTTGTCCTGTATTGTTGGAGCTGCATAGAGGAAGGGGATGGAACACTGGTACAGGAATGAGGAAACCTTGATTTTATTTTTGGCTCTGTCCCTACCTGGAAGTATACAAGTGATGTCTCTCTGGGTCTCTGTTTCCTAACCTGTACAATGAAGACATTGGACTAAATCGTCTGTGATATCCATTTTCGTTGTGATACTTTGTGGTTTGATGACTAGGAATCTGGGGTTGGAAAGTGCCTTCCTCTCTTCTTCCTTCCTCTACCTGGCTTACGCCACTTGTCTTTATTCAAAGCAACAAGGCCAGCCTTGCTCAGGGACAGGCTAGCGGAGAGCAACAACCAGGTAGAAATAAAGGGTTGGATCAGGAGCTGGCACCTTGCTTGTCTTTGATGGTCTGTCCTTGGGGCCTTGGTTTGTTTCCTCAGTCTTCCCCACCCCCATGTACTCAGGCTGCCTCTCTAGACTCCAACAGGTTGTCTATACTTACTTCCTTTCCAGCTCTAAAATGCTTCTTTGACTCCCATATTCTGCTACACACCACAAGAGCCTCAGTGAGGGGTAAAGAGTAGGAAGGGGGATTTTCATTCTGGGTCTACTACAAATTCAGTGGTTGGCATTAGGCAAGTTACCTCATAGAATATTGATAGGAAGGGAAATTGCAGGACAAACAGTTCCATCCATACCTGATGGATGAATGAATGAATGAATGGATGAATGAATGGAAACATTATGTATTTACTATGTGCTGAACATGGTAATACAAATTAAAAAACAAAGAAAGTCCCAGTCCTCAAGAAACTTACATTCTAACATCTTGCTTCCCTGGATGATAACTTGGGGTGGTACTGCTATTCCCATGGCTCTTGAGCTTTCTCCACCAGGGTGTAAGGGGAGGTGGTAATCAAAATGGCAGCCAGTGTTTGACCTGTCTGGCACATGCTGCCTCTTGTCTCTTCCTCATAGTGCCTTGCTAACTCAAGTGGACTAACTTGTCTGCCTTACCTATGGTACGACGGTCAACAATAATTGGTGTTGGTGGTGATGGGCATAGTTTGGTGGGTCTCTTCTGCACAGTAAAATATGTTTTGTTGTCACTTTTCTTACTATGCCATTTTGGTAAATGCCTTGGCTTTGAGCTAACTTTGTACTCTGTCTTGACTGATGAAGATAAATATATTGGTAGGGGCTCATGACATATAGTTTTAAGGCAACAAACTAAAAGAATACTTTGAACCTAGGATAGACATTTTCTAGGGCTTCCTACTTGTGAGATGGGGCCCCAGGCTGCTATACTAAGGTCATTCACCACCCCAATTAAAAGTAATTCTTTCCCTCCATGAACTTCTTAGGCCACAGTTCGATTCCACATAATTGTAGATATATCTCATTTCTACCTCCCAAAATGACCAGAAGCTCTGTGAAGGCAGAGATTATTATTTTTTTATTTTTCCCCCAGTACTCAGTATAGGATATTATGCATGACAGTAGATTGTAGGTTTTAGATAATAGATAGGTTTATTTAGGGGGTCAGAGATATATTTTTTTAACAGAATATACAAACATAAATATAATATAAATGTCCAGGCATTCTATTCACATGTTTAGGGAAGAAAGTTCTCTGTTCTTTAGCTTAAAGACAAAAGCTTTGAACAACAGCTGGTGATATCCATCCCCCTCTCTTTTTTCCATCTTTTATTTATTTTCTAACTTCCTAATTTTTATTCTGACTCACTTCCTCTCAAGCTTTGGCTTGCTGTTTTGACATAAACAAGTGAGACTTGCCCACCTGCTGATCTCTAATGCATACATTTGCTCAGAGTTAAACCAGGAAGAGACCTTAGATCATTTAATCCAATCCTGTCATATGACATATCAGGGAACTAGTTTAGAAAGGGGCCATGATCAGCTCAAGATATCTTGGCTAGTTAAGTTCAGGCACATGAAGACGATTTTCCTAAAGTGCTATTTTGGCCTTTTCACCATTCTTACTCAAAAAAAAACTCTAGTGGTTCCTTAATGACTTCACGATCAAATACAAAATGCTCTTTCTGGTTTTCAAAGCCCTTTCTCCCTTTCCAGTCTTCTCACTCCCCAACACAGACCCTTTGATCCTGTGACACTGGCCTTCTGGCTATTCCATGATCAAAACACTCATCTCTTGGCTCTGGGCATTTTCTCTGGCAGTCCCCCAAGCCTGGAATGCTCTCCCTCTTTCTCTCTGCCTACTGGCTCACTTTAAATTCCCAAATCCTCTTTAATCCTAGTGCCTTCCCTCTTAATTACTTCCTATTTTCCCTGCATATAGCTTGTTGGTATATATTTGTTTGCTTGTTGTCTCCTCTGTTAGAGTGTAAGTTCTTTGAAAGCAAGGACTTTCTTTTGACTCTTTTTGTATCCCCAGAGCTTATTCCAGTATCTGGCATAAAGCAAATATGCTTTATAAATGTTTATTAACTAAGTGGAAGAGCCAAGACTAAAACTCTGGTCTTCTGAGTTCAAGTCCAGCATTCTTCCTACTATTTTTGTTGTTGTTAAGTTTTTTCGGTTGTGTCTAACTCTTTGTGATCCCATTTGGGAAAGATACTGGAGTGCATATATAATATATATATGACAGACACTGAAAATAGACAATGAAATGAGTCTAGAATTTAACAGAACAGATCGCATCACCTTTTAGAAGCTGAGTAGCACTTTCAAAATCCCTAAGTTTTTTCTCTGAACAGGCCCATCTTTTTAAACACTGGTATTCTTCTCATGATGCTCTATGACTAAGTCATGGAATAAAGCTGCACGTCCCCCAAAGAACAATGGACAGGCACACGGTAGGGGGGGAGGAGTAGGTTATGATGCTTTAATAAGTGTTGCATGCATGAGTAACAGCACTAAAAGATGAGAAGCAATAGGACTGGGAAAGAAAGACGACAGGTCATGTGGCAAGAGTGAGCGGCAACCAATGAACAGACCACTTCCTCTGCTGCCTTTGACTGCCTGTAGAGTACTTAATGGAGGACACGATGAGAGTCATACTAGATGAAAGGTCATGAGTGGGTTGGGTTTTTAATATTGGGTGAAGTATTCCTCTCACTGAGATCACAGATCCATTGAAATATGTACCTATTATAGCTCACTTCTCTGTCTTCCTTTCCTCCCTACCCCCATTCCCATAGTCAACCCTATGTTCCTTTAAGGGATATTCCATTTTATTTTTGCCTTTGAAGCCTCAGCACCTAGCATAATACCAAGACACAGCAGTCCCTTAAAACATATTTGTTAACTCAGATTGCTTTTTTGTAATTCTTCTACCTCCCTCGACCTTCTTTCTGCAAGTGATGAATTGCCTTTTAGAAGACATTTCCCAATATGTAGGATTGTTTGCCGGAACTTTTTATCTAACTCTGCAAAAACATATCTGCTTACTGGCTTCCTTCCTTTCCTCCCTCCCACAGCTGGTGACTTCTCAGCACCAGGGAAAATCTGGGCCAGTTGCTTTCCTTTCCTGGCTGTGACTGGAGGCATGTCAGTGCTATGAGACTGGGTATGACAGGGACCAATCTGAGTAAGCACCAGAGGACTGAAGGAAGTGTTCTTTCAAGGCCCTGATTTTTTGCCATTTTGACTGAGACATGCAACCTGCTTGAGTTAACAGATAGTAAGACCCATTTAGACTAAAGTAGAACATTGGCCTTGGAGTCAGGAGTCTTGAATTAAAGTCTTGGATTTATTATTGACTAGTTTCATGACCCTCAACAAATTACCTCCCCACTCACAGCCTTAGTCTCCTTCTCGGTTGAATGGGACTGATAATCCTTGCCTTGTCTCCCTTTCAGGATCAAATGAGATCATGCATGTGAAAGTGCATCCTAAACCTTAATGTATGGCAAAAAAAATCAGCAATTAATTAAATTAATAATTGAGTTGACATTTATTAGCATAGTGCCTAGCACATAGCAGGCATGTAATAAGCATTTATTGATTGTTTGAATGATTGATATTAAGCATCTACTATTCATCGGACACAGTGCTAGATGCAGAAAAAACAAAACCAGATATCTCTGACATGAAGGAAATTATATTCACCGTGAGGTGGGGTGAGAGGAACAGAGCCAGAGATAAAAGTATGTACAAATAATACAAATAGGAATAATAGGAAGGTAAGAGCATTCACAAATAGGGAAATTAGGGAAGACTTTAAGTAAAAGGTGACATCTGAATTGTGTCTTGAAGGTGACTAGGGATTCTAAGACATAGCAGTGAGGAGGAAATGCAGCTCACCTTTGTAAAGCCCTTGGTGGCAACAGATGGATTATCATACATGAGGAATAAACTACTAGACCTTTTGAATGGAGAATGCATGTGGGGGTTATGTGAAAAATAGATGTGGATTCTGATTGAGGAAGGCTTTAAATACCAGACTGAAAGTTTTGTATTTTTTTTTTACAATAGCCAGTAGAAAACAATGAAGATTCTGAGTAGGACTATATATATGATTAGATCTATATCTTGGGAATATTATTTGGACAGCTGTGTGGAGGATAGATTGGAAGATGACTTAGGAAATTATTGTAATGACCCAGGTTAGAGGTGTTGAGGAACTAAGATAGGGTAGTGGTTATGTGTGGACCAGAAATTGATGGGAAAGGTATCCAGCAGTTAAGGCCAACAAGACTTGGTAATTGAGTAGATACCGTGTTTCCCCGATAATAAGACACTGTCTTATTATTTTTTTGGAAAGAAAAACACCAGAGGGCTTATTTTCAGGGGAGGGCTTATGTTGTCCTGCCTCAGCTCTCCTCCGCGGCACTGCTCTCAATGGCGCCAGCAAGCAAATCACTGGGGAAGAACAGGATGACGCGCTCACTGCTGCAGCTCTGATTGGATGCAGCTCGGAGCGCGGCGTGCGTTTCGGGGCGGGGGGGACGGTGCATACAGAGGGTACCTAATGTAGTGTGTAGCGCAGGGGATCACCTTCACTACAGTAGCAATCTCAATAGGGCTTATTTTGGGGGGAGGGCTTATTTTAGAGGAATCTTACACCAGTAAGGGGAGGGCTTATTTTCGGGATAGGTCTTATTATCGGGGAAACACGGTATGTTGTAAATGCTAAAGAGAAGAGTTAACGATGATTCCAAGGTAGCCAGCCTGTGTAACTGGAAGGATAAATTCAAACAGAAGCAGAGAAGTTTGGAGAAGGGAGAAAGTTTTGGGGGAAATAGACAGTCTTGTTTTAAGCATACTGATTTTGAGATCCTGCTACGACCTCCAAGAGGAGATAACCTTGGGCAATTCATGATGTGGTGCTGGAGTATAAGGGGGAGGTGAGGGCTTGATATGTAGATTCAGGAGTCACCTGCATAGATCTCACAATTATACTTATGGGAACTGGGGAGATCCCAAAGGGAGAAAGTATAGCTAGAAGAGAAGGTCCAAGACAGAGCTCTAACACACACTTGGAGGGCAGGAAAAGGCTGATGATTGACTAAAGGAGACTAAGACAGAATGATCAGTCAGGAAGGGAACTAAGAGAGAGCAGTGCCATAAAATTCAGAGGAGAGAGTCCAGGAGGAAAAAGTGGCCCATAACAATAACAACAACAACAATAATAATAATGATAATATGATAATTTCATATAAAATCCAAGAGGGAGCTATTAAATAATGCTGAAAAGAGGGACTGCTGTGGAATGAGCCCTGAGTTCCATTCACATCTTTGATACATGCTAGCTATGTGAATGTGGGCACTCAACCTCTCAGTAAGCCTGAGCAATTCTCTAAGAATTTAGATTACAAATGAATTGTTAATCTGTATCCACGGAGTGAGTTTCCACACCTGGAACCATACCCAGCCTCCCCTATAATAATGAAATTTGAGATTCAGACTAATATAATAGGAAATGGAAAAAATTGTGGACATTTCACTGCAGATTAAAAATTGAGCACATACAAAATACTCAGCGAGACATAACCTGGTGGCCTAAATTATACATCAGAAGCTTTCACAAACTAACAGATGTCAAATCCCCATACTACAAATACAGACCTTAAAATAGCCCTAAGAATTTCGACAAATAAACTGTACTAGAATTGAGAGTGGATGTCAAATAATAAATATATGTATATAAATAAATAAATATATATAATATACACACATATATGTGTGTGTGTGTTTTATTTAATCAAACTGTTGCCCATAATCTGCTGGACATAATATTAATCCATAAAAACTTAATACAACACTGTTAATAAACATCTCCATATCAAATTCTCATAATTTTTAGACTGAAGAGATTCTAACCTAGACAGGCCTAGTAGAAGAAATTAAAACCTTGTGGAGACAGGATGAAATTACATGTCATTCATTCTGGAACGGGATCACCCTGAGGATGCTTTCAATGAGTCTACAAAAAATAAGCTGACATCTCGCTACTTTAATTCAGTTCCAAAAAGTAGATTCTTTTTTAAATCCTTCTCTGCTCTACATAGACTTAAGTTTTTTTTAAATGTTACAAAAACTTTCCCCTCCCCCCACATCCTTTCTCTCCCATTTAACTGTTTGTTAGACAAATCACTTCCTTTTCCTGGGCTGCATTTCCCTCGTGTGTAGAATGGGATGGTTGGACTTGATAACCATGAAGGGCCCTTCTATCTTTAAATCTATGCTACTGTGATCCCAAGTTCTGTAAAATGAAGTAGGACTAAATGATGTCTAAAATCTCTTCCTGTTCTAATCTTCTGCCATGTTTTATAATCATCGAGGTACTGAGAAAGAGAAAGGTAGATCAGATCTAGAATGTCGAGAGGGTCAGCCAACCTGGGGCAGAAGGTGGGGAGGAAGGGCAAAGAGGGGCATGAGGAAAGGAGGGCTTCAGAAGTAGCATAGATAATGAAGGAAGACACCTGGGGTCTTCTCCAAACCAAACTGTCCTCTCTGTTCTTCACTCCTGACCTTCTGTCTTATCTCCTCTCTCTATGTCTCTATCCTGTGCCCCGGATTCCCTCTCTCCTTCTCTCTGCATCACAGAATCTCTCTGTCACTTTAAGATGGAGCTCGGGCACTGTCCCCTGTGTGAAGTCTTTCCTCAATTGCTAGTATTCTCCCTCCTAAACTATCTTGTATTTAACTACTTTGTTTGTATTTGTATTCATGGATATATTGTTTATATATATTATATTAATTATATATTACATTATGTTAATTATAAATATCATATTGTCTATATTTTTATTCATGGACATAAATATATTTATATTTATGAAGCTGAGTGTCATGGTGGTTGGGGTGCTGGGCCTAACATCAAAGACCCGAGTTCAAATTTGGCCTCAGACACTTACTAGCTTTGGACAAGTCATTTAAACCCTGTCTGCCTAGGTTTTCTCATTTGTAAAATGAGGATAATAATAGCATCTACCTCTCTAGGCTATTGTGAGAATATAATGAAATAATAATGATAATTTTTGTTGAATGAATTTTTAAATTCAATTGAGCACTTGAAGTAAATATTATTTCATTGTTGTTCAGTCATGTCCTATTCTTCATGACTCCATTTGGGGTTTTATTGGCAAAGATAGTATTAGAGTGGTTTACCATTTTCTTCTCCTGTGGATTAAGGCAAACAGAGGTTAAGTGACTTGCCCAAAGTAACACAACCAGTAAGTGTCTTGAGGATGGATTTAAACTCAGGTCTTTCTGACTCCAGGCCCAGTGCTCTAACCACAGAGCCACCTAGCTGCTCATAACTGTTATAATTATAATACAATATAATTAGGCGACTTCTCTAAGTTTTTAATATAATAAAAGCAACAGCAACTAACATTTACATATTGCTTTAAAGTTTATAATGCCCTTTTCCCAAACAATCCCTGTGAGGTAGATAATACAAGTATTACTCTTACCATTTTATAGGTGAAGAGACAGGTTTAGTGCCAGAGGTCAACATTACCTTCCCATGTGAGATTGCAAACTTCTTGGGAGCAGGGATTGTTTTATTTTTTTGTATTTGTACCTCCAGCTCCTAGCAGGGTCCCAGGTACTTAAAAGGTACGTAATAACTACTTGATGGATTGATTGAAGCATGAGTCACAAGGCTGGGACTCTGACATTCTCCAGTTCTGTGACCTTTCACACTTCTAAAATGATGATAACACTTTTTTATCTACTTCACAGGGTTCCTAATAAGTAAATGTCGTTGCTGTTGCTTTTACAATATTAAAAACTTAGGGAAGTCTGGGTTTCAATTTCCTAATCTGTAAAATGGGAATCTCTGCTGCTCTGTCATTCTACTTGGAGATTTAGCCTGGTGGTGGGTGTGAACTCTGTATGGAAGCAAGGAATAGGTTCCCATGTTACTGGAGATAGACAGTCAAACAGGACACATGGAATCCCAGTGTTTGCACATTATTGGGAAGGAAGGAAAGTTCTTTCCTGTTCTACTGATGGTGATTTTTCAACAACAGGATATTTCCCTAGGAGGTCCTCTTCTCTGAAAACAGTGTTTTTTTTTTCTTTTTATTTTCCTTTGGACAGCTGGTCATGCAGATCCTATAGCAAGCAGTAAATCCACAAGTCATGGAAGGGCTGGTGGTCCCGGCTGACACGACAGTAAAATGCTTCATCACAGACATTGAGCCCCGGCCTCACCAGGAGGAGGAAGAGGAGGAGGGATGGCAGCAGCGCTTGGCTCCCCTGATGGGAAAAAAGCCAATGGGGTCCTTGGAAAGGAGAGACCACAATTGGAGAAGGAATGTTCTTGATGGCCTTCAGGGACCAACTATACCCATCAAGGCTCCCAAGCTTCCAGGAGAAAAGGAGAATAAAGAAACCTTTGGGTCAGGAAAGATGGGTAGGAACTCCATTCATCTCCACTGATGTTTATTTTCCTCCCCCTACATTTTCCTTTTCTCTTATTTGTCCCTCTGTCTTCTTTCTCATAGGAAGACGGACATCTTCTCCTAGTTATGATTTTCTTTTCTTTCTAAAGGTGTAGGTACAGTCAAGGGATGGGGAGAAGGAGAAGTGTGGCATTTATTGTTAAGAGAATAAAAGGACATTAGAATCACAGAATCTTTCTTTATCTTTTTGGAGGGGGGAGGGGAGGGCAATTGGGGTTATTGGGGTTAAGTGACTTGCCCAAGGTCACATGGCTAGTTTTTGTGTTAAGTGTCTGAAGTCGGATTTGAACTCAGGTCCTCCTGACTCCAGGGTCAGTGCTCTACTCACTGTGCCACCTAGCTGCCCCCAAGGATCACAGAATCTTAAAGCATCAGGGTCCTTAGAGCACAGAATAGCGACAGATATTTAGAACTGGAAGAAAGCTTTGAGAATAATCCCTATAATATACTAAAATCGAATGCTAAAAGAGATATCCTTAGGAATGATCTAGTCTAGGGGTTATTGACCTAAGGTCCATGAAATTGTGTTCTGGTTTTTTTTTATATTTTTGATAAATACATTTCAATATAATTGGTTTCCTTTGTAATCCTATGAATTTTATTTTATGCATTTAAAAACATTATTCTGAGAAGAGGTCCATAGATGTCACCAGATCTTCAAAGGGGACCATGATGAAAAAAAAAAAGATTAAAAACATGGATTTAATCCAACTTCTTTACTTTATCCTTACTTTATAGTTCAACAAACTGAGGTAGTAAATAAGGCAGGCTGTCCCAAGTCATACAACTAGCAAGGCAAAGCCGGGACTCAAACCTAAGTCTACAGAATCCAAGTTCACATTCTTTTCACTGCACCATGAGCACACAGCTTTTTAAAAAGGATGCCAGTCAAACAGCCAAAAAGTTTGCCACCTCTCCCCAAGAGAGCCTGAGCAAAGAGAGCCTAATAGGAACAGACCCTGTGAGAAGCAACTTCAGGGGTTCCAAAAAAAAATCCCCCAGCTACAGAATTGTGGAAACTGCCAGGTGGAAGGAGCTCTTGGAAATCTAGTTTAACATCAAATTTGCTTTGGATATTTATTATTGAGTGACCTCGGACAAGTGACTTACCTCTTGATGCCTCTGTCTGTAAATTGAAGCTAATAGATGCTTACCTCACAAATATGTTAAGTGGATCAAACAAAATAATGTATTTAAAGTGCTTTGCAAATTTTAAAGTATTATAAAAACGTAAGCTGTTATTAATACAACATGGTACAATGGAAAAGGCACTCGCTTTGGAGTTAGAGAACGTGATTTCAAATCCTATGTTTGACATTTGCTCTGTGTGTGTGTGTGTAACTTTTTCCAAGTCAAGTCACTTAACACCCTCCTCCCCCCCACCCCATTTCCTCATGTGCAAAATGAGGGGGTTGGGTTAGCTGACCCCTGGGCTACCTTCCAGAACTAGATTTATCCTGTGATCTTATATGGGGACCTTAATACCCTACCAAGGATCTCATTTCATTCAATGGTTGGATAGCTCTAATTGTTAGGAAGTACTTCCTTTCATTATACTGAAGTCAGCCTCCCTGAAATTTCTACTCATTGACCCCCTAATTTTGTCTTCAGGGACAAGCCATGAGTTATGACTTTCTTCTACATCTTTCTCATTCTTCTACATTCTTTCTCATACTTGAAGACAGCTATGATTTCCCCTTTCTCCCCAACCTCCACTCTAAACTTTCTGACTTGGTTGAAGTAACTGGCAATTTTTAACCTAGAGAAGATAAGGCACGTGGATTTGAGTCCTAATCTATCATTTATTAGCTCTGTGACCTTGGAGAAGTCACTTAACCTCCTAGCCTCAGTTTTTGACCATCTGTCCAAATGGTATGATAAAAATAGCTCCTATTCCCAAAGCATTCTACATTTCCCAAAGTACTTTCCTTCCAATAATCCTGTGGGAGAGAGAGGGAGAGATGCAAAAAAAAGACATAGCATGATGGAATAGATGAAAGGCTGGACTTGAAGTCCCAAGATCTGGGTTCAGATCCCACCCCTCACACTTATTAGTGGCATGATCAACTACAAATTACTTAACCTACTTCAGCATCACCTTCCTCACCTGTAAAATCAGGATAACCAAAGCTGTAGTATCTACCTCCCAAGGTTGTCATGAACCACAAATGACATGATGTTTGGAAAGTGCTTTGCAAACTGGAGAACACTATATAAACTTCAGTTAGTATTAGGATTCAAGCAGTATTATTCCCATTGGATAGATGAGGAAACTGAGGCCTAGGGAGATAAAGTGACGTCTCTGTTGACAGATCTAGTAAATGGTAAAGCAGGCCTTATGACTATTTGAACTACCTACCTCAGAGGGTTGTTTCTGGAGATTGAGTGGCTCAGTGAATGGAGTGATAAACTTGGAGTCAGGAAGATCTGAGTTCAAATCCTGATTCAAACACTTGCTAGCTGTGTGACCCTGGGCAAGTCACTTAACCCTGTTTACCTCAGTTTCCTCATCTGTAAAATGAGCTACAGAAGGAAATAGCAAACAACTCCAGTATCTTTGTCAGGAAAACTCCCAAAAGGGTAGTGAAGAGTCAAACATGACTGAAAAACATCTAAAGAAAACTCTATTGTTGTCAGCATAATGTTATTACCTCAGGTTTCAGTAGCCCTGATAAATGGGGTGAGCATCTTTTTTACATGTTACTGAATAGTAACCACATAATTCAGTACTTAGAATGTCCCATGCATAAATAGCTCTTCACAGAAGCTAGGTAGCAGCTATCATCATGGTTTGACTGGATGACCTCCTGAAAGGCTCTGTCCATTGCCCTCCAAGGTATAGTCAGGTGTAGATACCTGGGTAGTGTAAGGGCAATGTATTGTCACACTGGTATGAGGTGTTAAAAGAGGCATCACAGAAGGATTGGGAGCTGAAGTTGGAATCCAGAAAACTTGGGTTCAAACTCTGCTACTGTTTGACTCCAGCCACTTTACATCTCATTCACCTCAACTTACTTACTGAATCATATGAGGATTCATTGATGGGAGCTCTCCCATTGGGATTCTCTCAGCTGATAAAATCACAGATTCTTCATGTATTCAACTGTGGGAATACTAGCATCTTATGTTAGGAAAGGCTCTCAGGATCTCTTCATGACCCCTTTGGGAGTTTTCTTGACAAAGATACCATAGTCATTTGCCATTTCCTTCTCTAGTTCATTTTACACATGAGGAAACTGAGGTAAACAGGGTTAAGTGACTAGCCCAGGGTCACACAGCTAGTAAGTGTCTGAGGCCACATTTGAACTCATGAAGATGAGTCTCCCTATATGGCAGGAATCTCTTCTATGCAACCCCAATGACCCATGGCCCTTGCCAGCCTTCCTGCTTCTGAACCCTTAGTATTTCTGAGTCTCTCAATCTGCCCTTTGGCTGAATGCTCTCAGCTCAAGAGTACAAGTTCCTTGGGAGCAGAGACTATCTGGCTTTTTCTATTTGTATCCTCAGTGCTTGGCATATAATAAACCCTTAATAAATACTGACATTCATTCTTCATTCATTCTCTGAATACACAGAGAAATAGCATCCTGGCATCCCCTTGTACACTCGGGTGATGAGAAACTTAGTGCTTATCAAGGCTAACCCTTTCTGACTTGGGACAGCTTCAATGGTTAGGAAGTTTCTCTAAAATCTGCTCTCCTTCCTGCTCTGATAGTCTGTGAACTCTGAAATTCTTTGATGCCATGAACAAAAACAATAGAAGGAATTAAAACAAAGATAAAGTGAATTTGATGAGATAATTGATGCTGAGAGAATCTCAAGTTTCTTTCAGTCAATTCAAAGCACTCAGTCTGACCATATTATATTTCATGGTGCTGAAAGGACAGTATAATGCAGAGTCTATGTTGTGTGAAGATCAGCTGGAGAAACTAAGGGTTCTTAGCTTGAAAATTCAGAGGGGACATGGTATTTCTCTTTGAGTACTTGAAATCCCACCTTCAGAAGAAGGATTAAATTTGTTCTGTTTGGCTCCAGACATTGGGGGATATTGCAAAGAGGTGAATTTAAACTTGATGTCAGAAAGAGCTTCTCAATAATCGGAAGAGCCCCAAAGTGAAATGGGCTGCCTTGGAAGGTAGTGGGTTGTCTTTTATTGAATGTCTTCAAACAGAGCTTTGATAGCCACTGGTCAAGTATCCTGAATGGCTTTGAAAATGCCTACCAACTGGAACATTCTGGTTTTTGTTTTGTTTTGTTTGAAACTAAGGAGGTAGAAAGGTGCTGGCAACATGGTACAGAGAGAGGAAAGAGAATTAGATTGGGAGTCAGAGGATCTGGAATTGAATCTACCTGTATGACCTTGATCAAGGCATTCAATTTTCTGGTCGATAGTTTTTTCATCTGTAAAGTTAGTGGGTCTTCCCAAATCTAAATCTAGGGACTAGAGATGGGAAAATGTCCTCCTGCCCTTTTTTTTTCTTTAAAAGAAGGTAAAATTTTCAGAAGACTGACTATGAGTTTGATGTCAATTCCTGACAAAACTGTAGGACATATTGTTAACAGGACAGTTTGTATGTTCTTAGGGAATCAGTGCTCATTAAGAGCTATGCTGACTTCATCAAGAGCAGATCATTTGAGACTAATCTCATTTCCTTTTTTGGAGATGGTCAATAGACTTGGCAGAGACATTGTGGTGTAGTGTGTAGAGGGCTGGTTGGTTTTGGATTCAGGAAGTCCCAGGTTCAATACGTATAGGCTATGTGACCATAAGCAAGCGGCCTAGGTAAACTCTTTAAGGTTAATAAGATACGGAGGAGTTGCATGAGTAAGGGAGTTTCCTTACCAGACATTTCCCGCTCTCACAAAATCTCAGGTTCAGACTTTTCCCCCACATCATGCACATAAAAAAAGGTTAGGCAGTTCAGGAAAATGTCATGTATATAATAATATAATTTATCTGTATTTCTGGAAGATTTTTGGCAATCTATTATTATATCCTTTAGGACAAGATGGGAAATGGTACTTGATGACAGTATAATTAGGTAGATTAAAAATTGGCTCTATGTGGAGACTTAAAGGGTGATAGAGAAGGACACGATGACAGTCAAGAAGGATGTAGCCTGTCCTGGGGATCTCTCCTAACCCTTGTTGAATTCAATTCAAATCAACAATCTTTATTAAGCCCCTACCTTCATGCTGCACATAATGAATAAGAGTATGTGGGGGAAGGGAACAGGCATTAATTAAGCCTCTAGGATCTTCTAGGCACTATGCTAAGCATTTTACAAATATCTGATTTGAGCCTCACAACAGTCCTTCAAGGTTGCTATTATTCCCATTTTATAGATGAGGAAACTGAGTCTGAGAGGTTAAGTGATTTGTTCAGGGTTACATAACTAAGAAATATCTGAGGCCAGGTTTGAACTCAGGTCTACCTTATTTCCAGCCCAGTACTCCATCCACTGTGCCCCCTTGCTGCTCTGAATGAACACAGTATTTGGAGTAGAGAAGATCATACGTAAGCCAATGGATCCCAATAGTCTGGGAGAAGGACGCTGTCAATGATAGAAGTTTTATAAAGATAGATAAGCAGTTCTGAATTTGGATTCGACAGTTACTTGCAGAAGTACAGAATATAGAGTGTGGGTCATTATCAACAAAACCTAAGGATACAGGTAGTCTTTAAGCTCAATGAGTCAGCAGTATTATGTGGTAGCCAAAAAACAAAACAAAACTCCAACCTAGTACTGCATTAATAGAAACAAGAGTCCAGAGTGATGGAGGGTAATAGTGAGACATTAGCAGAAGGAAGGTTCAGAGTGAGGGAGGTGCTCTGCTCAGACCACACTGGGATTACACTTGGTTCACGTATTATTATAAGTGACATTGACGAGCTGGGGAATGTCCAAAGGAGATGCTGAGATGACCAGACTTATTAAGCTATTTAGTGAGGGCAAATGATATTTGAACTGCTGCTAGAATCTAGTTAAGAATTTTTCTCTTTTGTTCTGGAGTGCAGCACAAGGATCAAGGGTAAAAGTTTCAGGAAGGTAGATTATAGTTCAATGTGAAAAAAAAATCTAATTGGTACCATCAAAATGAGAATAGAATAATGAGGTCCATGTCACTGAGAGTGTTGAAGTAGGGCACAAACAGCCATTTACTTGATCAGTTTAGATTGTATTGATGAGTTGGGCAAGAGTTATATTTATGTTATATTTATATTTATGAGTTGGGCATCTGAAGTCCCTTATGATCCTGTTAACCTGACAAATTCTATCGCTGAACTGAGACTAATGGGTAGAAGAAGAACCTATCTGTTAGGACAGCATGGAATATTTGACACTAAAGAAGGTGGGGACATCTAGCAGGAGAAGAGAACTCAGTGGAGTCAAAGGCTACAGACCATGGAGGTTGAGGGTGTGGTTAGGTTTTTAGTAGAGTTGTCAACATTGAATTCTGGAGAATGATGGCATGGGGTGGAGTGGAGAGGAAGAAGACCAAAAATCAGGTACTAAAGTCATTGAAAAAGTTTGGAAGAGTGCCTTGGAAGTTGGTATGTGACAGCAACAAGGGTGAGGAGTGGTAGACAGTGGGGAGTGGTTGATAAGACACATTTTCCAGCACTTAGAAAGATGAAAAGTTAATGACTGAGTGACGGTTGGTTAGTTGGTTGGTTGGTTGGTTGGTTGCTGTCCTTCATTCTAGAACACATCCAAAATGGCATCACTGTGTTGGAATCAAGACACAGTGTGTCCACTGTGGCTGATCAGATCAATATGAGCTCAGAAAGATCTACCACAGGTTGGGCACAAATAATCCACGTGAATATTTGCTGAATGATAGTGGAAGGGGAAATGATCATTTAGACCTGGAAAGGATTTTAAAGGTCAACAAATCCAACCACCTCATTTTATAGAACAGAAAATTATGATCAAGACAGGGCAAATAACTTGGGATAATAGATACAGAGCACTTGGTCAAAGATGTACAAGTGGCAGGCACTGCATCATAGTAGAGCTGTAACTAGTGTGAGGTGACTGGAATTTTGCCTTGGGTCACAGAAGTTTAGAAGCTGATTTAAATTTAGGTCTTCTGATTCCACATGTAGGGCTCTTTCTCTTGTGCCAGTGAGAAGAAAGGAATATGCCTGCTTCTCTTCTAGCTTTGCAAACTGGGAGAATTGAGAGAAATAGGAGCCAGAGGATTGCCGGGGATATCATATCTAGTCTTATGAGGATGTCAAGGCTCCCATTATTTAAAAAGCTTTCAGACATTGAGGACTTTATTGTTAATAGCACAGATTCCATAAGGCATATTGGAATGGGCTTAGCAGTGATTTCAGTGGAGTTGGAGTGGGGTAGTAGAGATGTGATGGAGATGTGAGGGATAATGTTGGCCAACTGCATGTACCACTGATGAGTTTTGGGTGGAACTAGGAGCCTAATACAATCCTAATGTGGCATGCTCCTTCAGTGTCAGACTCACAGACTTAATACATTGGTGTTTTGCTATAGTTTCTTAGAATCATAGGATTCTGATCTGGAAGAGACCTTAGATCGAGATCATTTGGGTCACTCCCCTCCTTTTACAGAGGAGTAAACTGAGGCCCAAAGAGAGATGGGGCTTGCCCTAGGTCACACTAACAGTTAATAACAAAACTGGGAGCTCCTGTTAGCTACACCATGCTACTTCTCTACCCACTTGACCTTTGTTCCTTGATTAAGGCAGCTGGACTTTTGGTTCCATTCAGGGGAACTGAGAAGGTATGTTTCTACATGGTTTTTCATCTCTGAGTAGCCCAGAAGAGTCCTTCCAGTTTTTAGAGCAGGTGTCCTTACAAAATGTTACACTGTAAACCACTCATTGTAGGTAGAGTTTTTAGCTTCCAGAATTTACGTGGGTCACCATAAACACCTCCAGTCTCCTCTCTGGGTCTCAGTTCCTAATATTCTAAAATGGGGGTAGGGTAGGATTTAGGCATTCTTAATATTGGGTCTACAACCTTTTTTTTTAAAAAATACATATATTGATAACTGTATTTCAATATAATTGGTTTTCCTTTATAATCCTATGTATTTTCTTCTATGCATTTAAAAGCAGGATTCTGTGAATGGGTCTTTAAGGCTCCACCAGACTGCCACAGGGACTGCCACACGGGTCCATGACACACAAAATGTTAAGAATTCATGGACTGGATGATCTCTTGCAGCTCTCCAGCCTCAGATCCTACAAAATCCAAGCTTCAAACTCGACCTGTTGTGTTTGAGGAAGGCTCTCTCTCCACTTCTGCAAACAAGCAGGGACAAGATAAGAAGAATTTGCTCCAGCTGCCTTCCTGTGTGGTTATGACTCACTGGGGGAAACACACCAAGGGAGATAGGTGGCAGTGTGGCTAGGAAATGACGAGATTTGCAGCTTGGTCTGAGCACCTCATGAGCTCAGCTCACCCCCTTGCCAGGGCTGAAAATCTGCCAAACCAAAGCTGGCCCAAGTTGATAGCCCCAGAATCATTGCACTGGTTTTGTTTTATTTTTTCTTCTCCACCTCCAGGTGAGAGGAGAAAAGCACTTGACCCCATTCACACACATTCTTGTGTCGGTATTTGTCCTGTTAAATCCTTCTGAGATACCAGTCAAACCCCCATTTCAAATGGGAGCTTTACAGCATTGGCAGTCAAGTAGGAGGAGAGAATGTTGGCCCATGGGAACCATCCTTTGTGTGAAACTAAGAGATGTTCTCTCTTTCTGAAAGTTTTACAGAAATATACTGTAACCAAACAAAATAAAGGTTCACAGGATTTAGAGCTGAGGAAGATTTTATAGTCTCTCCCCTTCTTTCCCTACTCTTTTATTTATTTTTAAGTTTTAGAGAGAGGTAACATGGCATAATTCATAAGGAGATGGTCTCAAAGTTACAAAAACCTAGGTTCAAGGCCCACCTGATACATATTAGTTGTGTGACCCTAAGCAAGGTACTTAATTTCTCTGTGTCCCTCCAACCCCACCCCCCAGCTCTCTAAGATTATGAATTGTATTACAGGATTCCTTCACTAGGTGTATCCCGAACCATAGAAACAACAATTCTGATGCCAAAACAAGACAAAACTGTTTATGCCTTTTACTTTCATCAGTCATTTCCTATTATATACTCCCCACCCCCATCTCTCCCTTGAATCCTTGCAGGTACAATCCCTTGAAGCCTTGCTTGTAAAAAAGAAAAAGTGTTTAGCAAAACCAATGAAAATGTCAACCTTGCCTTGATTTTGTATGGTACACCCCTTATCCATAGTCCCCCACATTTCCAGTGAGGGGGGAAGGTGTGTTTCATCATCTCTTTGAAATTGAGATTTTTCATCACAATTCATCTGAATTTAGCTGCCACCATTACTATCTTTTATTATAATTTCTCATTCTTCTTACTTCATTATGCATTATTTCATACGTCTTTCCAAGTTTCCATGATCTATTATCACTTTTTTTATGATGTATTAATGTCCTTCATTCCATTTTACATATAAAAAAACTAAGGCCAGAGAGTGGAAGTGATTTGCTAGAGGCTGAAGAGCTAGTGAGTGAGTGGTGGTAGAAACCAGATGAGTCCAGATCTACTAAATTCATTAAAGCAATTACAGCAACAAAGCTCTACTTATGTTCCATTTAGCATGTTTATAATGTACTTCCACATCTGTTGTTTCTCTCGAACCATACAACCACCCTGTGAGGGGGCAGAAGAAGGCTTATTTTCTCTGCTTTAAAGCAGAACAAAGTGGGAATCGGAGAGGTTAGGTAATTTGATCATGGTCACATAGCTCCCTCTAAATCCAGTGTTATTTCTCTCAAGTGGCTCTCAAGTGACAGACAGAAGCATTTCAAGGACTTCATTTTAAAGTTCCATAATAAGTTAAATATTAAAATATTACTGAAAAGGCATATGTATGCTGGGTTTTCTAGTCAGGAATGAGACAAATGTGAGAAATTGAGTGAATTAGTCTAAAATCCCACAGCCAATGAATGGCAGAGCTTAGAATTTGAACCTGTACAATTTATTTTTTTCTAATATTTTTTATTTATTTCTTTAAATTATTTCCCAATTACATGTAAAAATTAATACATATTTTTTAATGTGAGTTAAAAATTCTCTGGAGAGGGCAGCTGGTTTCACATAGTTTCTGCCACTTAGGTGACCTTGGGTAAGTCACTTTTAAAACCCCTCTGACTTTCATTTTTCTCCATGGATGGGGAGAGGTGTACAATCATACTTATCCTGCTGACCACATAAAGTTATCATGGGAATGGAAGGGGATCATGGAAGCACTAGAATGGTGGGGCCTAGGTTGGGGGCTATGAGACCTGTCTCATCATCTGGAAGCTTAACTTGCAAGCCAATCTTAATGGAGATAGAAAACAGCTGTGAGGCAACTAGGATGCTAACCATGTAAATAAACTGTGGTTAGGATTAAAGGCTGGAGAAATGTTGGCTGAGACCAAGCAGCCTGGGCTGGAGTGTCAGGGAGGCTTAAGGGGGTGGGGGGAAAGGAAAGTTGACTAAGGACACCAAATCAGTTCAGTCCATTAAGCAAAAGTGCCAGCTGTAGGTAATGTGAACTAGAAGTCTAAAGACAAACATGTTCTTAAGGCATCATCATCATCATCATCATTGAATTTTTATGGCACTTTGAGGTTTTCTAAACACTTTACAAATATTACCTTATTTTGTTCTCATAACAGCCCTAGGGGATAGGTGCTATTATTATTCTCATCTTATAGATAAGAAAACTGAGGGACGCAATTAGGTTGATCATTGACTTTACATAGGTGGTCAATGTCTGAGGCTGGATTTGAACTTGGATCTTTCTGACAGTAGGTATGGTGCTTTTTCCACCAAACCTCATCTTATTGCTTGGAGGAAGGGTTTAGATCAATGGGGAGATGAGAACAGAGTCTTCCAGGGGAATGGAGTTTGAGTAAAGGGGCAGTAAATAGCTGTCCTGCTTGGAGGAAATTGCTCGTGCATAAGAAAATAGTGTGGTCAACCTGGAGTGCCAAGCCTATGCTTTTATAACTTTTCATAACTCCTAGGAGTTATAGGATTAAGGATTTAGAGGTGAGGGGTGGGGAAGGGGAACCGTAGAGATCATATTGTCCAGCATATTCATTTGATAGTCAAGGAAAAAGAGCCCAGAGAGGTTAAGGAACCAAGCTTAAGGCCAGAGAAAATGACAGAGCTGAGTAGCAAACCCAGGTACCCTGGATTCTAAATCCAGCTTTCTCTGGCAGGTAATGGGGAGCTAGCAAGAGTTTAAACAGGCTAGCCACATGAGGAAAGAAATGTTTTGAGCAAAGCTCTTTCCAATTTTGAGAAGGAAGAGAGGCTGATGAGAAGAAAGCAGCAGCGTGATGTTGGGATTTAATCAGACCAGCAACAGTATGCTTGAATCTGTATTCAGTACATTCTGAGTCTCTGGCCAGCAGAGCTGAGGTCCTACCCTCCCCATACTTCAGGGCTTCAAGGATGTAAGTCATAAGATGAGGTCTGCTTTATTGAGGCAGGTCACAAAGCCTACACAACTTAGCAACTGTCAAAGGTCGCTGGCTTTAAGATAGATAGAGAGATAGACAATCAGATAGATAATATGTATATGTGTGTTTATGGAGATGTAATACATATACATAATACGCATATACATATATGCAATATAAACACATACATGCATGTATATGTGTATGCACGTGTATCTATATACCTATACATACACACAAGCATATATGTGTGTATATATAAATACACATGCATGTGCATATGTGAGCACACACAGAGGACCCAAGATTTTATCAGTGAAGGGAGCCCTAGGTTGGGAATGTGTACCCAATGAAGATCAGCTCCACTTTATACTCTCAGAGGATTGTTTGGGCAATGAGGGGTAAAGTAACTTGCCCAAGGTCACAACCAAGGCAGGGTTTTGTGCCAGGTATTTCTGACTGCAAGGTCAGCTCTCTGTCCACTACACTCTCCTCTGTAGTATGGTACTCTCTACACTGTATTACACTATAGTCTGACCACTGATTATCCCGTGACCTCAGGTAGAAGTCTCTCTAGACTTATCAAAGCTGGTTCTTCAACAATGGACAAAGTCCAACATCAGACCCATATTCCATATGATGACCTAATTTCTCACTTAATTTTGATCTTTGAGCCTCTGTCTCCATGGGAGATCAGGGTATTGGACTAGACTGTCTTGAAGGTTCCATCCAGTTCTGACAGAGACAGAGACAGAGACACAGAGGAAGAGAGAGAGAGAGAGAGAGAGAGAGAGAGAGAGAGAGAGAGAGAGAGAGAGAGAGAGAGAGAGAGAGAGAGAGAGAGAGAGAGAGCAAGCTTCAGTGCTCTATATATACTGTTGAAGTTTGGTATTCTTAATCTTGTGAAACTTTTTCACTTTCACAATTCTTTTTATTACAGAAACTTGGCTCTCTGATGGCTGCAGGGCCACGGTGGGGACATCTTTTGGCCAGATGGGAACTTTTCCAACAGGTACCAAACATTACATAGTGGCAGAGCTTTAACTAGGGTGGGGTAACTAGAGTCTTGTCCTGGTCACAGAAGTTTAGAAGGTGCGTATATTTAACACATGGATTTCTTTAGCAGTACCCACATGGAACAACTTAGCTTAGTTCCTAGAACAGTGCCTGGCATATAGTAGGCACTTAATAAATGTTTATTGACTACCTAAATGTTCTAATTATTTCATTTACTATTTTCACATCATAAAGGAACAAGTTGCTTTGCTTTCATGTTATTTTTTCTGGGCACCAAAATGTCTAGTTCAGATTTACAAACTCTTCTACAGTCACTTGTATCACATGATTACTCTATTAAAAAATGTTTACTTTGGGGTTTTTTGCACTTAGTATTTTTTTCCAATGACATGTAAAGATAGTTTTCAATATTCATTTTTGTAAGATTTTGGATTCCAAATTTTCTTCATTATTCTATTTAAAGTAGTAGTACTTGGGCTCTGGATCTAAGCTTGAATGAAACTTGGGATCCTTTTTATTTTTCTTTCACTCTTATCATTTCTGTAGAAAGCCATGTCTAAGTTCATAGCCAACCACTCTCCAAACCCCCAGCACAGAGTCTATATAGCTTAGATACAATGCAGGTATCCCTCATTTCCAATAACAGGGGTGTTCCTGAAGAAGTTCATCAAAATTTAATCTTAATTTAAATATACCCAGGAGATTCACTATATAAAGAATACCTGGGGAAGTCTGTTTGCAACAGGGAAAAAAGCTATTTTCATATACAAATAATCATTCCCTGATTCATTTTCTATATGCCTGGAATGATGGAGGACTCCATGAATTGGGTCCTGAAGGAAAGTAAGAAGGACAGACTTTTCATGGAAGGATGGAAGAAGGGAATACTATGAGCATAGGATGAGAATGGTGATTTCCTGGGGTGTTTTTTGGTCCTTTGAATGGCTAGTGAGTAACCACAAATATTCCCCTATATTTAATTTAGAAACAAAATGCCCTTTCATGAATGAGGTAAAATAAATCCAAGCATTTCGGTAAACCCATCATATGTTGTGACAACAGTTTCTGTTTGTTTAATAACAGTTATTAAGCTAAATGATGCCTTTTGTACTTAGAACAAGAAATTTTTCAGAAGTTTTGCCAAATAGTAACATGCTGTGACCTTGGCTCACTTACTTCCTTCTCTAGGTCTCAGTTCCCTTATCTGTACATTGAAGGGTTTGGATGCAATGGTTTATAAGAACTCTTCTAACTCTTTCGATCTGAGTTCTCAGGTTCCTTCAAGTGCTGTGCTCGGGGACATTTCTACCATCTCAACTCTTTGAATAACTTTACAAAGTGGCAGTGAAATTTTATGTGCTTTAAGGGAAGGACAGCAAACAGTGGGCATATATGTTTCTTTGTGAGAGTGGGGATGGGAAGGGCATGAAGCACAGAAATACAGAAAGTACAGAAAGAAGAAGTTGACTTAGATATTGAGAAGTGTTTCCCAATGAATTCACACATCTGCTGAGGCTCATCAGAGGAGCTTATGAATGAATAAATGAATTAAAAAGCATTTATCAAGCACTTAAATTCTGTGAGGAGAGGATACAGATACAAAAGTGAAGATAGTATCTTCTGTGTTTGATGAGCTTATACCCCGATGGGGAAGGCAACACCTAGAGTGGACTTGTGGACACTTTGGCTTGGAGTGGTGAGGGAATGGGATGATGAATGGAGGAGGAGATTGACACACACCCTTTCTAGTAGCATTGATTATATTGATTTCATTATGATTCCAGAACTGGAAAGCACATGGGAAGGAGGGATGAGGCAGATGATGAGATGATGACCAGGAAGGTGAGGGAAGGATGGGCTAGCTCTGTCAGCATCTCACCCTTCAGGCCAGCAGGGTCCTAGGGCAGAAATTTCAGAGCTAAAAGGGTGAAACCCTTCAGGAAGCAGTATCTGGTCTTCTCCACATGTAAGCTATGAAATGAACTTGGTCCAAGCACTACCATCTCTATGAAGCCTTCAATAATTAATAATAATAACATATTTATTTAAAATAAAAATAATAATAAAAGCCTTCAATTCCAGGCCACAATGAGTAAGAACTACAGAAATTCAGAAAAAAGGACTTAATTTTGGAGTTCATTTATTTGGGCTCATGGTAGTTGCAATGAATGCAAAAAAAATAAAAAAATGATAACATTATTCTCACTAAATAAGGTATGTGATCTGGACATAGCCTTTTTTTTAAAAATAACAATCAATAGGGTTACTATTCTTTCATAGTCACAGACTAATAGGATTTCAATCTGAAGGAGGCCTGAAAGGTCATCTAATCCAACTTCCTCCTTTTATAGATCAAGGATACTGAAATCTAGTAAGTGAAGTAATTTTCTCAAGGTTATAGGGGTAGTAAGTAGCCTTGTAGAATTAGAACTCAGATCTTCTAAACCCCAATCCAGTGGTCTTTCCACTAGGTCGTATTACTTGTTCATCTCTAAAGATCAAAGGATTCTTCTAAATGGACCAAGAGGTAGATCAGTCAATAGATGCAGAAAGCACGTGCTTAGAGGTCCCCAAAGTTAGTGAAGCAGTCAATTTGGGTTCTTCACCACTATCACCCTTCCCCTCCCCTGCAGGGCTTGATAATTATTCACTTTTTTAAACTCAAATCTTCTGTCATTTGAGATGGAGAACCTATGGAATCATAGTATTGTAGAGGCAGCTAAGTGGTACAATAGACAGATCCCTGAAACTGTAGCTACAAAAACTTAACATTCAAATTCAGCATCAGATACTCACTAGCTGTGTGATCTTGGACAAGTCATTTAACCTCTGGCTGCCTCAGTTTCCCCCTCTATAAAATAGAGATAATAATAGTACCTTCCTTACAGGGTTATTGTGAAGATTGAATAGATAATATGGTGCTTTACATAATTTAGAGAGCTATAGAAGTGTTGTGATTGTTATTATTATTTATTACTATCATTATTGACAGAGTTAGAAGTGACTTTTTACAAATGAGCAGAGTGAGGTCCAAAGAGGTGAGGTCACCAGCTCATTAGCCTCCAAATATAGCACTCTTTCTGCCACAATCGTACTGGTTTTAATATGTGATTTGGGGTTTATGTGATAAGGTCTCCAGAAGGTCTTAATCAAATAAAAAAATCAGGTGATGATGAACTCAAGACTAGTTCGAAGATGGTATTAATTTGAATTTAAGTAGTGCCTTAAGATTTACAACACAGATGGAAACTGTTCACAAGACCTGAAGACGGGGAAGAGGCAGCACGGTATAGTAAAAGGGAAAAAAGAAAAAAAAAACCCTGGTTTTGGAATGGAGAGAGCCCCAGCTTTGACATTTGCTCAAGGTCATCTGTGGTCATTTTACTTCTGTAAGCCTTCGTTTCACCTGAACTACCTGCCTCACAAGGTTATTGTGATGAAAGAAAGGGCTTTGTAAACACCAAAGCCTATTGAAAAAGGAGCCCACATTTTTTTTTGCTGATCCCTCCCTCTTGAATCACTGAAAGAATTTGTAAAAGATGTAGGTTTGGGCTTCTTAGGGTAGCAGTGTCCTCCAGCACAATGCACATGGCCCCACCACGCTGAGAAGAGCCCTTCTGCCATGGATGGGCCCCTCTCTTTTTCATGCCTTGCCTCCCTGTTGGGTCAATTTCCTTAAGTGGCCAAGGGCCAAGCAGACCTTCCCATGACAAAACTGCCAGACTATTCTGGGTTAAATCCATTTTAGAAATCATTGGAATCTTCAACTATAGGAACACAAAAGTGACCAAAACATCCTTGCTTTACCCCATTTAAACTTAACATTGGTACCTTAAATTCCTCTAATTGAATATAAGCTGCTGGAGAGTAGTAACCCTGGCTTATCTTTCTTTTTTGTCCCTCTATATCACATATGCTGGTTTGTTGGTTGGAGGAATTCTCATAGAACACAGGAAGGACCCTTAGAATGGAGGTTAGAGCTAGAAAGACCTCAGAGATATCCCCTCCAATATTTTTCAGAAAAGAACACTTGTAGGATCACAGGATCACATAAGAAGGGGACCTTAGAGGCCCCCAATGATAACTCTCATTTCACAAATGGGGGAATTGAAGTTAACTTACCGAGGGACATATCTGCTAAGTATTTGAGGCAGGATTAAAACTCATTAAATCTTCCTTAATTCTTAAGTCCAAAGTTCTATCCATTGAACTAACTGCTTCTCTCTAAGGGTTTCTGGTAGAAGGTTGGGTGGTCACCATCTGCCACTAAATATGTCTCTATATAGCTATAAAACGAGGTTCTAGGTATTCTCGGCTTCCACACTGAGACCAACGTCATTCTAGATTCCCATTTACAGAAACCCCCTTGGAAGGGGAAGGAGAATGGTGGTATCCTGCTGTGCATCAGAAAGGACATAGACATAAATGTCCTAGCACCCTTTGAACAGAAACTGAATGACACAGGACATAGTCTGTGAGGTTATCTGAGGAGGTTAGTGCAGTCATGTATATAGTAGGTCAGTTAATTCAGGAATGTCTTACTCTTTGTGACCCCATTTAGGGTTTTCTTGGCAAAGATACTGAAGTAGTTTGCCATTTCCTTCTCCAGCTCCCTTTGCAGATGAGGAAACTGAAGTGAACAGGGTTAAGTGACTTGCCTAGGGTCACATGGCTAGTAAGTGTCTTAGGCCAGATCTGAACAAAGATCCTCTGCATTCCAGGGTCAGCAACAATAAATGTACCTACCAAAAAGATATGGTCCTAAAGTTATCAATCTGCTTGGGGAATAAATGACATCAAAAAACAGTACCAAGGAAGTCATTTAAGAATTATTCTGGGTAAGTGATTTAAGTGATGAGGAAAAGTAGAGATTTCTGAGTTCTTGAGTCTAGAAAAATAGACTCTTCTTCCTCCTGGGAAGGTATAACTATTGTTGATATTCAGCCTGAGTAAAGAAAAGGTCTGCATCTTAGATGACACATATGACTTGGATAAGAGAACTAGATCCTTGTCCCAGGTACTGACATCCAGAGGGAAACGTATTTCCTGTGGGTGAATGGCATATTTTTTCCTGGCTGTATTCCAGAGACCACTAAGCCTGGGCCTCTCTATCCTCCACCAGCCTACTCCCCCCCCACTCCACAGGGTTTAAAAGGGAAAGCAGGTCACAGAAAAGGGAAGGATCACAGGCCAACAGAAGTCAGGGAAGAGGGGGAAGGGCTCTGCCACCATTATTAGACTTGGAGTTTAATGGTCTCTTCTGGTACTCACTTGGGTCACATATTCTACCCTTTTTTGCAATGAAATTTGCTCCAGCTGCCAGAGTACCTAATGATAGTTTTGACCACCATCTGATCTCTTCCAGACATTTCCTTGAAACTCATCATGGTACAACCAAAGAGTGGCCTTCCCGATCCCTGTCTACAAGAGGAATTGAGGCGAAGACTCCGTCTCTTGGAAAATGACAGCAGAGAGGTTTCAGCTGTGTTCAGTGTAAGTCCTAATGATTTGGATGCTTAGAATGCTAAGACATTCTCTTAATTCTCTTTCCCAGGTCATGGTGTGGTGGAGAAAGGACTGGCCTTAAAGCCAATTAGACCTGGGTTCAAGTGCTGCCCCCTGACAAAATACCATTTATGTACTGAGGCATCCAAGTGGTACAGAGTGTACCAAGCAGGTAGAGAGAGTGCTGGACTTGTCCTCAGGAAGACCTGAATTCAAATCTTTCCTCAGACATACCTACTAGCTTGTGACTGTAGGCAAGACACATAACCTCTCAGTCTCAGTTTTCTCATTTGTAAAATGGGGATAATAAATCACCTACCTTTGAGGGTTGTTGTGAGGATCATCTGTGCTATATAAATGCTAGCTATTATTAGCTAACTAAGTGACCCAGGTCAAGTCACTTAATTTCTGGTCTAAAGCTCTAGATGACTCTAAGAATATAAATTGCAGAAAATTTGCATCAATAAAGTGACTCACCCAGTGATTCCTATCCCAATTAGATCAGAGATCCAGGCCATTCACAGAATTGTATCCTCAGTCCCCCAAGACCTTGAATGCCTTTCCCTGATCTGAATTTGATGCAAATACCTTCCTGTCCTTTCTCTATCTCTCTCTCCTCTATCTCTCTGTCTCTGTCTCTCTGACTCTCTCTC
>NW_027185698.1:38837511-38861293 GCF_028583685.1 Petaurus breviceps papuanus
CTCTCTCCTCTATCTCTCTGTCTCTGTCTCTCTGACTCTCTCTCTCTGTCTCTCTCTCCCTGCCCCTCTCTCTCTCATTCATCCTTCATTCCCAGGAGTCAGGTCTAGCTCTCTCACAGCATACCTGTCTACATATGCAATGAGAGTCAGCCCTGTCAATGGGCCTATGTTGAACTTTGATCTGCCACAGGACAATGGCGAAGCTGTCAGACTCCCCCTACTAGTCCAGATCAGAAAGAAAGCACAGGGGCGGCTAGGTGGTGCAGTGAATAGAGCACGGGCCCTGGAATCAGGAGGACCTGAGTTCAAATTCTGCCTCAGACACTTACCTCTTACTAGCCCTGTGACCTTGGGCAAGTCACTTAACCCCAATTGCCCTACCTACCCCCCCCCTCCCCACACACACACACACACAAAAGAAAGGAAGCACAGAATATAGAATGTCAGAGTTGGAAAAGGCTTTAGACCCATTAGAATATGGAAGGTCAGGATTGGAAGCAACTTTAGATCATGTAAAATAGGTCTTTTCCAGTTTTAACATTCTTACAAATTCTCTAAGCCAAAGTGTTCCCTGACTTTCAACAACATCACCCCAAAGACAGCCTGAATATTTCATCAGACCCTTTGGGGATTTTGTCAGGTTAACTTTGTTGGTCAACCCAGCTGGCTCCAATGGGTGTGTTGGCTAGCTCCTCTCTGCCTGGCGCTACTATTAAGCACACTGGAGATGTTGGGTTTCTCAAAATAACTTTTTAAAGTGACTTTCTTATAAATGCATGCCTCTTTTCCAAAGAGCTGAACTTTGAGCAAAAGTAGCTGATCCACATGATGGGAAGGGGCTGGTTCTCCTTGTCATGTGCAATTCTGGTTGTTTTGTCAGTTGTGCAATTTGTGCTTACTCATCTTTGCTGGGAGAGATGCTTTTGTCACATCACATCTAAGGCAAGTCCTGTGTGGTGTTGCCCCACTGAGGACCTTTCATAATCGCCTCCTTGGATTCCATTATGGTGATAGGGAAAGTTCACACTTCTTCTAATGTTCTCAAACACCCCTGTGGGTCAAGAAAGGAAAGTATGCTGCCCTTTGTTTTATAGGAAAATGAGCCTCAGGGGAAGCGTTTGGCCCAAACTGACCTAGCTACAGAACGTGGGAACAGAAATTCACCCCAGGCCTTAGGACACACCCTTCCATGTCCACTGTTGCTGTTCAGTTAAATCTGACTCTTCATGACTCCATGGAAAATACTGTCCAAAGAATTTTCTTGACAAAGATACTAGCATGGTTTGCCTTTTCCTTTTCCAGTGGATTAAGGCAAAGGTTAAGTGACTTGCCCAGGGTCACACAGCTAGTAAATGTCTGAAGTCAGATTTGAACTCGGGTCTTCCTGATTCTAGATCCAGCACTCTATCCACTGAGCTGTCTAGCTGCTTGCACATCCACTATTCCTCTGTATAGTCACAGGACTTCCATGTTGGAAACGACCTCATAAGTTATCTAGTCCAGGGCTTGTGATTTTTTTCTACTTGTGACCTCTTTAGCATATGGAGTAGAGACCCACAGTTTTAGAAGCATTGATTCTAGTCCAGCCTTCAGATCTTTTTCAGATGGGTGCTATTTAGGTGCCACCACCATCTTCTATTGGTGAAACTGACTTTTTGAACCCAATTCTAGCTAAACAAGAATTTCTTTTACACCCTCCAGCCTGTGTTTGAAGACTCCTGGTGACCCTTTATCCCCAAGATAATTCATCCTTCCAGATCCCTTGAATTATTTCCCGTTGCACTCAGCTTAAATCTACTCTGAAGCTTCCATATTCTGGAATGTAAATTTCTTGAGAATAGGAATAGGAACCGATTCATTCTTTGAATTTGTTTCTTTGTTGCTTAACACAGTGGCTGCCTGGTGCGTAATAAATGCCTGTTGATTTTATTCCATCTATTGTTCCTAGATTTCCCCTCTGCAACAAACAAGAGTGTGGCCCTTCTAGTACTGGAACACCTTTATCATGCATCTCCTCAGTCTTCTCTTTCCCAGGCTAGACCTCACAAGTTCTTTCTCCTGATCTTTATAGGGCACGGCATCCAGGCCATTCACCATCCTGGATGTTCTCCTCTGGCTGCTCTCTGGCTGACTGATGTCTTTTCCAAAATGTGGTACCCAGAACTGAACCTAAAAGTCCCAAATATGGTCTGACAAACATGCCTCTCTTCACGTGGCCTAAGACTGCATTAGTGTTGGGGTCACCACATCAGATTACTGAAATTTGTAAAGTTGGCATTCCACTAAAATGCTCAATTATTTTTCAAGAGGAACTACTGTCTAGACATGTCTCTTCTATCTTAAATTGTGAAGCTGATTTTAAAACCCCACTGTAGGGTTTTGCTTTTATCTATTTAAATTTTGTTAGATCCTACTCATTGTAATGGGCAGGTAAGTGGCACAGTGGACAGAGTGCTGTGCCTAGAGTCAGAAAGACTCATCTTCCTGAGTTCAAATCTGGCCTCAGACATTTATTAGCTCTGTGACCTTGGGCGAGTTACTTAACCCTCTTTGCCTCAGTTTCCTCATCTGTAAAATGATCTGGAGAAGGAAATGGCAAACTGCTCCAGTATCTTTGTCAAGAAAACTCCCAAACGGGGTCAAGGAGAGTCAGACATAACTGAAAAACAACTGGACAACAACCCGATGTAATAGCAGTCAAGAACTGACAGGATCCTGACTGTCATCCAGTACGTTTACTATCCCTTTAAACTTTGTATAATTGGCAGATTTGATAAGCATGCTATCTATGCATTCAAACAAGTCACTGATAAAACTGTTAAAACAGAACAGATTCAAATGCACATGCTCTTGGGCACTGGCTTAGAAAACCCTTATTGGATTGCTTTGTACTGATGATGGCTGAAGAATTAACTAATCAAAAGGATTTATTAAGTATTTACTATGTACCATGAACTGTGCCAAGCACTGGGGAGACAAAGAAGGGTATAAACAGCCCTTTCCCTCAAAGAGCTCACATCCTAATGGGAGAGATAATGTATAAAGAGCTAGTTATATATAGGATGTATATAGGGTGGATGGGAGATAATCTCAGAGCAGAAGGTAACCACCCCTGGGGACCCTGAGAAAGGTCTCTTAGAGAAGGTCAGATTAGAGCTGGAGACATTCAAATGGCTTCCTAAAGAGTATGTTGTTAGAAATTTGAATTAAATGAAAAGAGCCTTAGACTAAGTCATGAAACGGAATTCTGACTTGAAAAAGATGTCAGAGTATATCTAGAACAGGAGTTCTTAACTATTTTGGCATCATGGACCCCTTATGCAGTCAATTTAATGAAAGAACCAAGCTAGACCATTGAGTCATAGAACCTTAGAGTTGGAAAGGGCCTTAGAGGTCACAATGTTCCATGGAATTCACTGCATTCCTAAATGTGTAGTTTTGTGATTCTATTAATCAGTCAGATTTAGTGTTGTGGATTAATAAAAAAGGGTGGGAATCTGAACATTCTGTAGTTTTAACCAGGATACAAAACTATTAATAACACATAAGGATGACCAAAAAAAAAAGTAAGAAAGAAAGAAAAAGAAAAAAAAGGAAAGGAAAGAAATTCTTTTTTTTTTTTTTGCTTTTTTGAGGGCAATTGGGGTTAAGTGACTTGCCCAAGGTCACATGGCTAGTTTTTGTGTTTAGCATCTGAGGCTGGATTTGAACTCAGGTCCTCCTGACTCCAGGGCCAGTGCTCTATTCACTGTTCCACCTAGCTGCCCCAGGAAAGGAATTCTGAGGCCATATTATTATTTAGTGAATTACTTAATATTGTATGTAGTTCAGAGATGAAATCTCACCAGAATAGTAAGGAGAAAGAAGACTTTTGACTTAGGAGGGTATGCTAAAGACCTGGAAATGTTTGGCCTGATGCAGAGAAAACTTGGGAAATGGGAGGGGAAAAATTACCTGAAGTACAATGGAACTTAGAGTCATTAGTGTATGGGGAGAAGAGGCCAGATAAAAGGTGAATCCTATTCTGTACTATGAATGAATGAATGAATGAATGAATGAATGAATGAAATTTAAGTACTTACTATGTGCCAGATACTGAGCTAAGTACTGTGGATACAAATATAAGCAAGCAAGATAGTGCCTCCCCTGATAGAATTTATGGTCTAATAGAATAATAATTCTATAAGGCAGCACAGAGTTAGAATGATGGTTATGCTATTAATAATAGTTCCCATTTCTTTGGCACTTTTAAGGTTTATAAAACACTTTCTTCATAACTCTCTGAGGAAGGAAATAAAAATATTAGTGCTTCTCCCCTCCTTTTTACACAGGAGGAAAATGAAGCTTGAAAAGTGAGTTGACTTGCCCCGGGTCACACAACCAGCAAGTGGTTCATTGGATAAAGCATGGGGCTTGGAGTCAGAAAGACCTGAGTTCAAATTTAGCCCTAGATTTGGTAGATAAGTTGCATTTACTTAGATAAATAACACTAGCTTTGTGATCTTGGACAAGTCATTTAACCCTTGTTTGCTCCAGCTTCCTCCACTATAAAATAGCAATAATAATCCCATCTGCCTCCTAGGAGTGTTGTGAGAATAAAATGGAATAATAACTGTAAAGTACTTAGTGCAGTGCCTAGTATATAGTCGGTGCTATATAAATGCTAGTTATTATAATTATTTTTCTTATTACCAGGAATATAACACATCCTTGACTTCAGGCAGGAAATGATCTGAAGAATCATTGAAAATTAGCTAATCAAAAGTATTTAAGTGTCTACTTTATACTATGCATTGTGCCAAGAACAGGGGATGGATACAAGAGGGGTATAAATAGCTCTTTCCCTCAGCTAGGTGGCGTCATAGTGCATACAGCAGTGGGTTTGGAGTCAGGAAGACTCATCTTCCTGAGTTCAAATTTGACCTCAGACTGTGTGATCCTGGGTAAGTCACTTGACCCTGTTTGCCTCAGTTTCCTCATCTGTAAAATAAAGTGGAAAAGGAAATGGCAAATAGCTCCAGTATCTTTGCCAAGAAAACTCCAAATGGAGTCATGAAGAGCCAGACATGACTGAACAATAACAACAAAGGGAAAGCATATTGGCAGCATAAATCAAAGTTAGAGACCTTTGACAAAGTTTATCTAAGATAATTTGTAATCTGGAATTTGCTGTTTCCCATTTTCCACTAACAACCTCGACTATTTGGCCATCAGTGCTTTAATAATAGCCCTAAACTAACCTCTGAATAATGGCAACTTTTGTATCAAAACATCTTTCCTTTTTTTTTTTTCCCTTCAGGAGCTATCAGCCAGGCTGCTGTCCATTCACAGTGACCAGGACCTTATTGTAGTGACATTTAAAACTTTTGAAGAAATATGGAAGTTTTCTACTTATTACTGTCTAGGTAAGGCATCCTAGAGAGAAATGTTAAATTGTTTCTCATTATCCCTCTTGGGTTCAACTCCTGCCTCAGACACTTACTAGCTGTGTGATCCTGACTAAGTGCCTTAAACTCTCTGAGCCTCAGTTTTCTCATCTGTGAAAATGGGGACGATCATAGCATTTACCTCCCAGACTTCTTGTGAGGATCAAATGAGCTAACATCTCCAATGTGCTTTGCAAACCTTAAAACTTTGTATAAATGTTACCTAACATTATTGTTATTATTATAAAACATTCTTTTTACCTTGTAATTGCTACTGAAAATTTCTTTGGGAAAATATTTTACTAAATACTAACTATGTGAAAATAATAATAATTTAGCAATAGTAATAATCACTTGTGTTTTTTTACCATTTCTGCTAATAAAACTTATCCCATAATTTTTCAGAAACAGATAATAATAAATGACATTTTAATAGTATTTTACAATCACAAGGTTTTTCATTTGATTTCCACAGCTCTTTAAGTTAAGTAGTAAAGATATTGTTATGAGTCTTCTTTATCAATAGGGAAAGGAGAGGTCAGAGAATTGTAATGACTTGAAGTCCAGAGCTCTTTCTATCATTTGCTAGTACTATAGACATTGAGAGATAGGCTAAGTGTTTACTAAATGCTTACTCTATGCCAGACACTGTACAAAGGTCTAGAGATACAAAGAGAAGGAAAAAACAAACAATCTCTGACCAAAAGGACTTAATATTCTAGTGGGAGAAGGCAAGGTGTAGGGGGGAACTGCAAAGAGCTTTGGAGGTGGGGGAGGAAACTCATGTTGGGGCACGGTGTGGAGATGGCCAGGAAATGGTTGGGACATCTGGCTCTGATCAAAGTAAGGAAAGCTCACTCACTTCTCAGAGACCAGCTTCCCAGGCTCAGACAATTTTTTTTTTGCTTTTTAGAGGGCAATTGGGGTTAAGTAACTTGCTCAAAGTTACACAGCTAGTTGTGTGTGTGTGTGCGTGTGTGTGTGTTAAGTGTCTGAGGCCAAAACTGAACTTGGGTTCTCCTGACTCCAAGGCTGGTGCTTTACTCACAGTGCCACCTAGCCGCCCCAGGCTCAGACAATTTGATATTTAAGACACACAGATAAATATGTCTTCTAACTACAGGGTATCCCTTGGGAAAAAGCATTTTTAATGAATCCTTGATAGTACACTTTAGTGAAAAGGATGTTGGTATTCATGGGATCATAGAATTTAAAGCTGATGGGAACCTTAAAGCTCATTTAGTACTACTTCCTTTATTTTAAGGGAACTTGGACCAGGGGACAGCTAGGTGGATCAGTGGATAGAGCTTTGAGCCTGGAGTCAGGAAGACCTTAATTCAAATCTGACCTCACACATGTGGTAGCTGTGTGACCCTGAGTAAATCACTTAATCTCTGTTTGCCTAATCCACTGGAGAAGGAAATGGCAAATCACTCCAGTATCTTTATCACAAAAACCCCATAGACAGTTGGTCCATGGCGTTACAACGAGTTGGATGTGACTGAACAACAACAAGGTAAAGAGAGGTTAAAGATTTCCCAGTCATTTAAAGAGATAGTGGACAGTGATAAGAACTGGACCTGCAATTTCATTGTTATGGGGGACTTCCAAATGAAGACATTTCCTCTCCTAATGCCGGTTAACATTAAGTCTTCATTAAGAGGGGACTAAAGCACTGCAGTTAACCAAAGTCATGGCGCCATTTTGTGCAAGTAACCCTAGATCAGCTCTCTGTTCACTACACTTTGCTGCCTTTTTTTCCACAAAGTCATCACATGAGTAATAATTGCTGAAGCTAGAATCTAAGTCCAGGTCCTTCCATTCCTAATTCATTATGTTTTCTACTCCCCCATACAGTCATTTGGAGTCCAGAGTCTGGGAGCTGATTTTATCCCTTCCCTCATTCTTTTCTCATCTATAAAATTAGGGTAATGACACGTCTGCTGCTTCATATGGTGATTTGAGGTTCAAATAAGATAAGGTTTTTTAAATGCCTTGTGAACTCTAAGATGCTACACATGTTAAATAACCATGATCACCCTTGTCCATCAGCATGTCTGTTGTGGGCTCACAGCTCATTTTCTCATAATTTGGCTTCTTTTGTTTCTCTTAGGGTCTCTTAGGGTGTACTTTCAAGGCATGTTCCTTCTTTGCAAATTTTGAAAGAGTTTTCCTGCACTGAATTCTGACTGTAGTCTTAGCAGATGGCTGCATTTACCTCCCTTTTTCAAGGGGTCTAGGAAACACAGAAGGTTTTCTAATTTTATCTTTCTATTGGCTAGGTTTCATAAACCACTGCATGGAAAACTTGTTGATGGATCAAGACTTCTGGCTTCTCTCCAGCTACAAAAGCAAGGGGGACAGTGAAGACTTTGATGCTGGGATTGATGTCTTTATTGATGAAGAGGCTTTGCAGTTGATGCACAAAAACCTCTTAATCCAGGAAGGTGAGGATTGCTTGAATAAAGGTATATTTAGAAGGTTGCTGTTTTTTATTCCCTTAGGAAACTAGGAAGAAAGAGGTTAGAAATGGAATCCATGTATACCTTGAAATTTTGAGGCCCTACATTTTTTCAGTTCTTTTTAGCAATGTAAACTGTAAAAAAAAATGGAATTGGCTGCCCTGAAAAGTAGTGAGTTTCCTGCCATTGAAGATATTCATGGAGATTAGCTGATCACTTCACATTATATATTTGGAGCTGGAAAGGGTCTTAGTGACCATCAAGTACAACCTTCTCATTTTATAAAGTGCTTTGCAAACCCTGTTGTTACATATGAGGAAACTGAGATCTAGTGAGATTAATCTAGTAAGATTAATTAACCTGCCTTAGCCTACTAGAAAGCAGAATTGAGGCTTCTGAGACAAAATCCAGCACTGTGAGGCCCACTGTAGAGCGGATCAATCAACCAACAAGTATTTATTTAGCACCTTCTATGTTCTAGGAACTTTGCATTCTATTGGGGGGCACAACATGCACCTATGGAAGTATATCCAGAATAAATAAAGATAATTAAGACCAAAAGGGAGGGCACCGGCAGTAGGAAGAATGATGAAAGGAAAACTGTGACAAAGACATTTTTGAGTTGAGTCTTAAAGGAGCAGAGTGTTTCTTTGAGGTGGAGGTGACAGAGCAGTACATTCTAGGCAAAGGCATAGAAAAGGGAGATGAATTGACATGTGAGGAACAGAGAGAAGGTCAATCTGGCTAGACTGTAATGTGTGAGTTTAGAATGAAGGTTGAAAAGTACAAAGGCTGGAAATACAGCTTGGAGGTCTTTAAAGGTTGCAAAAAAAAGAGTTTATATTTTATGGTCACAGGGAATCACTGGAATTTATTGAATAAGGGGATGATAAAATTGGAATAAAGCTAAGGAAAATTCCTTTAGCAGTTCTATGGAGGATGCATTAGCATGGAGGGAATCTCAAAGTAGGGAGATTAATTAGAAGATCACTGAAATAATCCAGGTAAGAGGAGAAGATGGATTGGAGTGGAATGAGCCTTTAAGCAGGGTAATTAGTTAGTAGACCATTACAATATTCCAGGTGAGAGTTGATGAAGGCCTGAAGGTGGTGGCTGTGTGAATAAAAAGGAACTGGATATGAGAGAATTTGCAAATGCAAAAACTGCAATATTTAGTAACCAATTAGATATGGGGGATGAGAAAGAATGAGTTGAGGAAAATATGAAGGTGATGAATTCTGGAGACTAGGACAATGGTGATTCTCTCAACATAAATAGAAGAGTTTAGTAGAGGGAAGGGCTTTGGGGAAATGATAATGATTTGTTTTTGACATGTTGAATTTGAGATGTCTGCAAGATGTCTGGTTTAAAATACCTAATCTGTAGTGAGTGATGTGGAACTGAGATGCAGGAGAGATCCAGGCTGGATATATAATGTGAATTATTTGTATAGAGATGATAATTAGACCCATTAGAGTTGATGAAGTCACTGAGAGAGAATACATAAATACAGAAGAGAAAAGGGCTCAGGACAGAGCCTTGAGATGACTCTATAGTTAGATGGTGTGACATAGTTTATAAAAATTACTTAATGATAGAGTATGATGGCTAATTTATTACTAAACTTTATTCTTTTTACTCACTATCTTTTGATATGGGAGGCTGAAATTGTTTTAGGAAACATTTAGTAATAACAGAAATTTTTTGTTGTCATTGTTTTGGTCTGGACTTCTGATTTCCTTGGAGTATGGAACTCCTTGGTGAGGAAACTCCTACCAATGCAGATTAGCAGTTGTACTCCAACTAGTAGACTTAGAGAATTGCCTTAGGCATTGAGAGGTTAAGTTATATGCCCAGAGTCAAATAGCCAGTGTGTGTCATAGACAGGACTTGAACCTAGATCTTCCCTGATTCCTATGTTGACTCCCTATCTACTATTTCATTGCTTCTCAATAACAACTACAATAATAATTCTTATATCTCTAGAGTTTTAAGAACAAAGGGTTCTCCTCAAATGACTCAACAAAATAGGTTGGACTAGTATTGTTCTCATTTGACAGGTGAGGAAATTGAGGCTCATTGAGATTTAAGTAGAGCATTAATATCTCAATATCTGAACCTCTTGCTCCCTGTCTCTCCCCTTTGTGATGATCTTTCAGAATCTAGAATAAATTCAAGGAGAACTGAATTTATCCAAATATTTTATCAAACCCATCTAGAACAAACCAGCAGCTATGGGGAACAAGCCTGCTACACCAGCAGAGCTCAATTCCAGCTCTGCCTAGGATTCAGTAAGACACAATTTCTCTCCTTATCTTCCATGATACTGTCAGATGCTACTTCTCTCTCTCTCTCTCTCTCTCTCTCTCTCTCTCTCTCTCTCTCTCTCTCTCTCTCTCTTTCTCTCCCTCTCTCTCTCTCTCTCGCTTGCTCGCTTCCCTTCCTAAATGTTACATCAGACCTTCTTATACCACAACTCCTATCATTTACTCATATTATCTGAGCTACATTAGCATAGCTTTGCCCATGCCCAGGCCAAGCTCTAGGTGGGGTGGTGATAGGGGGCAGTATGGAAGTGCTCTGTTATCTGGACAGGAATCCTGTGATGCTGTTGCCATTGGTGACTTGGTTATCATGGGAGCTTAGACTTAAAAGCCTAATGAGACCTCAGAGGTCATCTAGTCCAACCCCTGCATTTTACAGATAAGAAAGGAGGGAAAGTGATCTGCTTAGAGTTCCTTAGGTAATAAGGGACAGATGTGGGATTCACACCATGGTTCCCTCACTGCAGAGCCAGTATTCTTTCCACTGTCTGCCACAGAACCCAGACTCCTAAGTTCAGTGTTCTTTCCCTACTCCATAGATCCCCCCTCCCTTTTGCTGCCATTATCTGGGAGCTTTCCAGTTCTGGAGGTGCTGAATTACTCAGCCTGCCTCATTTCCTGAGGACCCACTTGAAGTCTCCAGTGCTTCTTGACATTCTCCTTGATAGAAATGGGAAAAGAGGAGGAGAGGGACCTTAAATTAGAAAAAGATGAGATTGATCCCAGGAGTAACACATGCAAAATCAGGCTTGTCATTTTCTACAGCTCTGACATCTCCCTGTACTACACTGCACATAGTTATATAACTTCCCAGGTTGTTTTGAGCATCAAATGAGATCATACTGGAAATGTGCTTAGGATAGTGCCTGGTACACAGTAATAAATGCTTATCATTTAATAAATAATAATAACAAATTGCAATAAATGCAAATCAACAAGATTGTTCTCCTGTGATGGGCAACTCACTACTTCTGAAAGAAAAAGACAAGGCTGCTGAAAACTAAGGTGGGGTCTTTTGGGAGGAATTATCTAGTTTACATAAAATATAGGTTGATGAATAGTGTTTCAAGACCGATTGGATCCATTAAGGATCTTACCGAATGACCAGAGCCACCTTAAACTAATAACATTTATAGGATTAAGCAAGGATTTAAAAAAAATTCTCACAAGAAATGAAACCATAAAATATATCAATAAATTTTTTCTTTTTGCTGACTTGAAAGAAAATCCTCTGGTACATTTTAAGGGTCATTCTTTGTATTGTGTCCTGACAACCAAATAAGAGAGATCATTGCTCCAAGAGGTGAAAGGAAGACTGGCCAGCCCTGCCGGATGACATTGCCAAGCTGTCTGAGGGCACCGATGCAGACTACCCAGACACCATCTGATAGCCTCCCCATGTCAGCTGAAGGGGCCTCCCAGGAACTCTTAATTCCATTTCATCAGTAGGTACCGAAATAAATCTTCTCTTATATTTATTGGGCCTTGGCAAAAAGTTTCCTCTTATTAGGTTGTTCTTTTGTGCCTGGGTGGTGGCGAGGAGGGGCAAGGGAGAAGGAGTAATGAGGAGGAATATCTTACTGTTGAGTTTTTATGGTTCATATGCCTTGCTAAGCACAGGAGCTTATACATAATAAGTGCCTAATACATGCTTGCTGGATTGAGTGACGATTTTACTTAATTTTTACAATAGCCCCCTGAAGAAGATATGGCAGGGTTCATTCTCCCCATTGGCCAGATGAGGAAATTGAGATTCAGTTAATGAGAGGTAAATGAGAAAGGACCTTACAACACAGATTGCCAGAGCTTGGAGGAAATTTAAAAAATAACATATCAGATCAGGGAGGGAATTCAAAAGATGCCAGCTTTGCCACTTATTATGTGACCTTGGACAAGTAATTAAACCTCTATGGGTATCAGTTTCCTTATCTATAAAATGGTGAAAGTGGCAGGTTTGGACTAGAGGACTTCAAAGGTCTCTTCCTCCTTTAAATCTATCATTTTATGATTGTTCTTAAGATTTATACCAAAGGAGACTTGCATGAAGCAAGCCTTCTCACCTCCCTCCTTCAGTATTCCCATTCTCTAAGTCTCAACTCAGGTGCTATCTGAAGGCTTTCCTTATCCCCTCCCTCCTCAGATTCTATTGTTTTCCCTTCCACAATCACCTTTTATCTGTTTTCTATATACATATATATATATATACATGTTGTTCCCCACCCCTCTCCACTAGACTGTCTGCTCTTTGAAGGGCAGGGACTGTTTTTGCTTTTCTTGGTGATGCCTAGCATACAATAGTCACTTAATAATTGACTGACTGCAGTTTCTACAGCATGGAAGGATGAAAGTTGATAGGACTCTACTGTTTAGGAGCCACTTAGGGAGTCAAAAGCATTGGAAAGGTCATTTGGGGTCACCCCTTTGATATGTATGTGTATGTGTATTTTCTAAAAATTTCTCTTTTTCTTCCCAAGGTGGTCTCTTAAGGTGCAGTCCGACCCTGTAGATGTCTTCATTAGTGAATCCAAGATCTGCAGTCAAATAGGTAAAAAAAAAAAAAAAGCTTGTTTGCCTTTCTCTGCCCAGTCTGATTAATTTCATTTGAACTGAGAAACTTAATTTGGACTGAATGTGTCTGGAAGAGCTGCCAAGTATACATGAATCACCTAGGACAGAAAAGATAATGCGATGTCGCAGTGATGCTGGGTCAGACACAGCAAAGCTATTAAAACTTTTTGTTGGGATTGTTCTTTCTTAACAACAAAAAAAAATCCAACAAACCTTCTATTCTCACAAAGGAAGATAATCTAACAATAACATCAGTTATGATCTTGGCAAATCTTTTCTCTGGGCCTTAGTTTCTCCCTCTGTAAAACAGAGGGGTGAGACCAGAAGATTGTTCCTAAGGGATTCTTCCAGTTTCGATATTCTATGACCCTTAAATTTATAAAGCATTAGTTCAATGTTTCTTTGACAGCTTATGCTTTACAAGTCTTGTAGATATGTGTCTTAAATGTCTAACAGACATTTCTTTCAGAACAGCCAAGTAAGGTGGGTATTATACACATTTTGAAGAGGAGGAAACTGAGTCAGAAGTGAAGCAACTTTTACCTGGTCACACAGAAAAATGTAGAGCTGAGACTGACACTCAGGTCTCTCAAAACTAGTGTTCTTTCCACTCCAATGATCACATTAAGTGTCTTCATCAGAACGTTTGGAAAAAAAATTTCCCATCTAAAACAATTATTATTTTATATTAAGTTCATGTATGTAATACTAATAAACTCAGAACCTTTGAACAAATGAGATAGTATTTGTAAATCACTTAGCACAATGCCTGTCACAAAGCAGATGCTAAATAAATGCTTATTCCTTTCCCCCTAATAATATTTTAATAACAAATGAAAGGCAAGTACTTCAAATTCTGTTTCATATAGTGTTGATTATTTAAATCTTTGGGGGATCCTTTTTTTGGCCTATATCGTTAACTAGATTTCTTTCCTTATTTTTTGTACAAACTCTTAAACCACTCTCAGACCAAAACCACAAACCATTCTGAGACTAAAACCAAACAAAAAATTGCATTATACCAAGAAGTTAAATTATATTAATTTTATTGAATGTGTTTTGTGAGCACATCCATTTCATTTGTCTTTAGATATTGGCCTGATAGGGAATTTCAATCCAAGTTAATCTATAGTGCATTCCACCCTGGACCTAAGAGGGAATAAGCCTTAGATGCTGCAGCTTGCATTCAAGTGTGCACCTCAATAATATTTCACTTTTTATGTGTCAGTTTGCTTAAAATAGACCTGTGGGATAAAATGTACCAGGGATATTTGCATTTTACAAGAGAGAAGACTGAGATGTAAAGAAGGAAAATCATTTGAAATCAATGGAGTTAGCACTGAGAGGGATCTTAGAGGCCATCTAATCCTACTTTCTCAATTTACAAAGAGGAAACTGAGGCCTGGAAAGGTTCGCTCTCTCAAGACAATACATTTTCAGGATTTGAACTTGGGTGTTTTGACTCCAAATCCAGGGCTCTCTTCACTTTGCCATACTACTTCAACAAGGTGACTTGCTCATGCTAACACAGATAGTCAAAGGTAAATAATTACTTCAGTGGTCTCTACACTCTATCACACCTCCTTATGGCCTGAAATTCCAGTTCCTAAAAATGGTGTAAAAAAAAAACAACACTGTAATGGACAAATTAATTTACATTTCTATCTAAATATGTTAGGACTATAATTTTTTCATCACTCTTGACTTCTATACTGAGTATGTAATTACTGTTCTGCATTAAACTTCCTTATAATAAGGCCTGTCCAAAAATAGAACAAATGACTTGCCTTGTTGAGTAAAAATCCCTGGAGCTGGTGAAGCAAAGACTTGATCACCACTTGTTGAAGGAGATGACCTCTGAGATCCCTTTGGGCTCTAAGAGTTTCTGATTTTATGCTTGAGATACTGAATTGGAAGTTAGGACATGTGTATTCCAGTGCCGGCTGTGACACCCCTGCTGAGGAATCCTAGGCAAGTCACTTTCCTTATCTATATCTGTTTCCTTATCCACATAAGAAGGTGACAATCCCCACCTTAGTTTTTATGGTTGTTGTTTATTGTTTGTTTTTTAAAAGAGAATTGCTCCCATTGAAGCATGAGGGAAAGATAAAAAGTGTCTCAAAAACAAAAGGTGGGAATGTGAGAACTTTGCTGTTCTCTTCCCAAACTGCATTTTCTATAAGTTAATCAAATAATGAAACTAAAGAACTGTTATAGACCCTCTTCTGTATTCCACATTTTAAAAAGAACCTTGACAAACTAGAATATATAATTGAAATTAAGTACCTACTGTGTGCAAATATGTTGCTAGGAACTGAGGGTGATCCAAAGTTTAAGTAAAACATTGACCCTGCCTTCAAAGAGCTTATAGTCAGAAAAGGGGATAAGATACCAAAGCAGTAATATACAACATTACCAAGGTGCATTAGAAAGATATAAAACGGGGCGGCTAGGTGGCACAGTGAATAGAGCACCAGCCCTGCCTGGAGTCAGGAGGACCTGAGTTCAAATCTGGCCTCAGACACTTAACACCCACACACCCACGCGCGCACACACACACAAACTAGCCATGTGACCTTGGACAAGTCACATAACCCCAATTGCCCCCCAAAAAACAAAAAAAAAAAAAAAAAAGAAAGATATAAAACAAAGAGCTTTATGAAGACAGAGAGGCAAATTGCTTACAACTACAGATGTCAGGGAAGATCTTCTGGAGGAATTGGCATTTTGGTTGGACTATTAGCATAGACAGTTAGTACCATAGCCAAGATTTGACTCTTAGGTACTATGATTCCAAATGGATGGCTCATTCTCCTATGCCATTCTATTTCCTGTGGTAGTGAGCTCCCTGTCACTGGAAGTCTTCAAGTAAAATCTAGATGCCCATTTACTTCTTGAGGATATTATTGAGGACAGGATTCCTGTTTTAACTAAATATTAAAATCAATGCTTCAAAATTCCTTCCAGTTCTGAGACTCTGGTACATTCACATGCTTTCCCCCTCCATCTTCTTTCCCTGAAACAATGCAGATATCTTGAAAGCATTCTCATTAGTAGGAACTGCCATCCCAGTATACATTCAAGAGGAAGAAAAGATTTGCCAGGTTTAGGAGGGGATTTTCTGGCTTGTTGGAAGCCTCTGTTCTGTTGTCTTAAGGCATTAATTTAGAAGATGGTTCTTTTTCTATAGTTATAGGCACCTGCTTTGCCATAATGGATCACTGTAGCCAAGTGCCAGAGGAGATGAATTTCAAGGATGGGGATCAAATTGAGATCCTAGGTGTCCTTGTTCCCTGCCTAGGGTGGTTTCTGGGAAGGCATTCAGTGACCAGCCAGGTTGGTTTTGTGAAGACCAGTCATGTTCAAACACATACCCAAGATTCCAGGTAAGTAGAGAGTTATACATCCTTCTTCAGACTGTTGCCATACTCCCTTATCCAGTGATAGACAGTAGTTTGCTACTACCCAGATTTACAGTTGTTGTTTAGGCTGAAACATCAATGGAGAGATGGCCTAGTGATATATTGCCTGAGAGAGATTAATTTGGAATCATAAGATTTAGAGCTAAAAGGGACTAGAGATTATCTCTGATAGTCAGCATGGTATGCTACCAAAAAAAAAGCTACACCAGCAATCAGAATTTCCTGGGTTCAAATCTCACCTGTGATACCTATTGGTTATATGACTTGATCTCTCTATGCCTATAATATGGAGAGAATAACACCTGTTGGAGTTAATTCATAAATTTGTTATGAGGATTAAATAAAATAATTCAGATAAAGAGCTTTGCAAACATTAGAGCACTTGAGAAAAGACAGGTGCTCTTGTAATTGTTAGCATTATTATTTAGTTCAGCACCTCATTTTGCAAAAAAAGAAACTCAGAAGAGATCAAGAATAGCTAAGTGACCTGTCCAAAAGCACAGCTAGTGTCAGAGCTTGTTCCCAATCTCAGGTGTTTTGGCCCCAATTCAAATGATCCATCCTATACTCATGTCTCTTTACAGCTGGTGCTACCCGTCCACATATGCAATTCTTATCCTCCTCCTTCTCCTCCTCCTCCTCCTGCTCCTCTTCCTCCTCCTCCTCCTTCTTCTTCTCCTCTCCTCCTCCTCCTCCTCCTTCTCCTTCCTCTTCTTCTTTTCCTCTCCTCCTCCTCCTTCTTCTTCTTCTTGCATTTTGGAGGGAGGAAGGTAGGGCAGTTGGGGTTAAGTGACTTGCCCAAGGTCACACAGCTAGTTTTTGTGTTAAGTGTCTGAGGCTAGATTTGAACTCAGGTCTCCTGACTCCATGACCACTGCTCTATTCAGTGCACCACCTAGCCATTCCCACATATGCAATTATTTATGGGCTATTCAGCTGTGTTTTGATTTATTTGATTATTTAGACATACAGGTCACAGAATCCTCATTGCTCAAGACCTCGGTCAGCTCACAGCTTGGCTCTCCATTCAAGACTTCCTCTGGGACCCCCAGATCCCAGACTTACACACTAGGAAGCTACCTAAGCGCATCAGACCCCAGGGGTGCAGCGCTCTTATCATAAGACCTCACTGAGTTCTCTTATTTTCTCTACTTTCAAAGAATTTCTATATTTGAACTGTAATGGGCCATATAGAACAAACTCCAACCCAGAGAGGTGAGCTCTCCTTTAAAAAAAAGATACAGCCTTCTTGCCCCCAAATGTTAGCTGCTTTGCCTTTCATATTACATGTTTTCACTGAAGTAAAAGTGTCAGATTTTCCTCTGACTTTTAAGTGGTTTAGCCTTAACTTCCATCTTAAATTTTATTTTAAATTTAGGGTCGTAAGCCCCCAAAGAACCTTAGAAATGGGGTTTTGTTTTGTGGAAGTAAAATTTCAAGAAAACTGAGACATTTTAGTTATTTGGAATTAAATTAATGCAGCATGTATTCTAACCTGTAGGTTAGCAAATGTGATTTTTCTGGATGAGGAGGAAAAGTCATTTTTCATCAACAAAAATAATTTTTCAGAAGATGATGTGATCCTGTTATTAAGGAAAACAGCCTCTTCTACTGTTTGTACAGCATATAGTATGGGTAAGTATATCATCTGGGTGGTATCCTTCCTATAGCACATCCCAAGGAAGGTTCTATGGTAGAGGGCTGTATAGCTATCAACACTTTCATAAATGGGTCCCATATAACTTAGCTTAGTAAAGAACGTAGGAGGTATCATATATTCACAGCCCAACTCTACTCCCCAGACACCATGCAAAAAGCCCTTAGACATCATTGAATCTCTCATGACAACCTTATGAGGCACACAGTCCAGGTCTTGTTATTCTCATCATCTCCGTTTGTCAGACAAGGCAACCAAGACATTAAGAATCATAAAGGGAAGTGATTTAGTCAATGGCACACAGCTAGTAAGTGGTACTTGAAACCAGGTTTTCTTACTCAAATCTTTTTTACATTCAGTTTTATCTGACTCCATTTCTATGCTCTTTCCGCTATACCCCCATTATAACTTATTTCTTTTTTTTTCCACTCCTATTCAGACACATTAGAAGAAATGGAATTTCCCAAATCCCAAGAACAAGGTATGACCTTCGAAATGGTGCTACTAAATGTGTCCACTAGACCAAGGTGGTGATGTAGATTTTCACTCAAGGAAAGGGGGCTGTTGTGTTTGAGTCTACATTTAGGTCTCCATTAATGTGAACGATGGTTCTCTGAAGTGGTCACATGTATTTAATTTACACTACTCAAAGTTATAATTTATGTAAAATATGGTCATTGGTTGCAGCACAATGGAAATAGGCAGTGTGAATTTAAAGAATGCCACATCTTCGGAGGGAATTCCTTATCTGAATTAATTGAGACCCAACTGTACATAGAGCATAATATGGTGCTTAGCACATAATAAACAAGTGTTTTCAATCAATCATTTATATATAGGATCCATCAATCAATCAATAAACATTCCTTAAGTAGTTACTATGGGCCAGGCATTCTGCTAAACCCTGGGGGTACAAAAGGAGACAAAGGACAGTTCCTGCCTTCAAAGAGTATAATCTAATGGGGAGACAACATGCAAACCAACATATACAAAGTTAGCAATATACAAGATAAAGAGGAAACAATTAGCAGAAGGGAGGCACTCAATTAAGAGGGCTGGGGAAGATTTCCATTAAGAGATGGGATTTTAGTTAGGACTTAAAGGTCAGTTGTCAGAGTGGAGAAGGGAGAGTGGTCCAGGTGTGGGGGTCAGCCAGATGACCTGCCTGGGGTCAAGAATCATAGAATTTCTAGCCAGAAAATACCTTCAGGGATCCTTCAATCCAGTATATATAGTGCCATTTTAAATATGGGGAAAAAGAAACTTAGAAAAATGACATGCCCCTGTATAGAGAGTCACACAAGTATTCATATACCTCAGAAATTGAAGAGAGATTAAGTTTATTCTGTTTTTGCTTTAGAGGGCAGAATCTAAAGCAATGAGTAGAAATCGCAGGAAGGAAGGTTTCAGCTAAGTAGAAGAAAAAAAGTTCTTACCAATAAGAGCTGTCTGACTATGGATTAGACTGCTTTGGGAAATAGTAAGCTCATCCTCACTAGAAGGGTTTAAACAGCCTTTCAAGTAAAAGAGAACTATTGCATCAAGGATGGAAAATGGGTGGATAGAGTTGGACGAGGTGACCTCAAAGGCTTCTTCCATTTCTGAGATTTTGGTGACACTCTTCTGATTCTGAAAAAGAACTTGGGACACTAACAGACCCTATTTAGAAATGGGTCAAATTCCCAAGGATGGTGCTGGAAAATCCCCACTAAAGGCTGAGTTATGATTGTTTTCCTTTGATGTGTAATTTGGTGATGGACACTCTCCAGATTCAGCTTGTTTGGAAAAAAAAAATTCAATTAGCCTCGAAAATGTGCTGAAAACTGAAAAGAAACATGGAATCAAGGCAAATGCAAGATTCTCTTTTTCTTACCTCAAGGGAATCTGAGTTTGACTCTAAGGAAAATTTTAAATCATAGGATTTAAATCTTGAAGGGGTCTATCTAACTTCATCTGGTTTAGACATTCTCCTTCCCCTGCTTAGAGTTCCGACTCTATGTTGTTGGAGGAAATGAGAAAATGGGATGATATTTCTTTAAAGCATAAAGTTCTGCATATTGCAAAATTCCTTTTGGCAAGAGAGGAAATAGTGACTTCCTCGGATATCAAAATGTCTAGAGGAAAACATGCAAAGCACAAAGCTTGGCAGCTGTTTCCTGGCTGTCAGAGGTGGCCACATCTTGATGAGTTAATCTAATAAAGAAAAGCAGCTTAAAACTTGGCTGCTCAACAATATTTTGTACTTTTATCCAGAATCTATAGAGATCACTGAAGAGACAGCTTGTTTTGAACATTTTTTTCCCCTTTGTAGAACTAAGACAGACAAATCTGTTTCTAGGCTTTATTCTTCCCCTCCAAATACTTCCTCCTTCAATGTCTTCTTGCTTGACTGATATTGGGGGAGAGAATAAATTTGTTAAGTACCTACTGGTTACAGAACACTTTGCTAGTTGCAGAAAAGTCAAAAGTCTAGGTAAGACAGGGCTATTGGAGCTCCAAATCTATTATCAGGGTAAGTCCCAAATATAGATCACCATTCTCCACCTGTATTATATTTTAAGTACTTTGTCAAGGTGCTCTTCAAGTGTTTTGTGAGGTATAATGGAGAAACTGATAATAACTTGAAAAGAATTGGGAAAGGCTTCATCGAGGAGAGGAGTTGATCTTTAAAGGAAATGGAAGAACTCAATAAGCAAAAAGGAAAAGGGAACATTCCATGCATAAAGGACATCTCAAGAAGTGTGGAACCAAGAAAATAGAGAAGTCCAGTTTGGTGAAAGAAGTGTGGTTTATCAAAAAGATAAAGTGGTGGGGCAGCTAGATGGCAGAGTGAATAGAGCACCGACCCTGGAGTCAGAAGGACCTGACTTCAAATCTGGTCTCAGACACTTAACATGTACTAGCCATGTGTCGTTGGGCAAGTCACAACCCCAATTGCCCTGCCTTCCGCCCTCCAAAAAGAAAAAAAAAAGATAAAGTGGTACCACTCTGCCACCCTCTCAATGCCCAGAAGATTTGGTACTTTACCTAAGTAGGGAATAGGGAGCCATGGGAGATTTTTTCTAGAAGAAATGTGACATAAAATGTAGAATATTAATCTACCACTGTGTATGGCTTGGGCCAAAAGCTGACTTTCCATCAAACACTAAACTTGTACTACTCTCCAGTCTGTCCCTAGCTTAGCAAAGCAGGTTTATTGTTCTTCTCTTATTAAATCTGAGGGGTATCTCTCCTCAAAATGAGACCATTTGAAACAACCAAGAAGCACCTTCTAGCACTGTGAGTTTTTGGAGTGGATAGAGTGCTGTATCCAGAGCTGGAAAAAAGTGAGTCTGAATCCTTCCTCAGACACTTATCAGCTCTGTGACCCAGTATAAGTTAATTAATCTCTCTGAACCTCAGCATGCTCATCTGTAATAATAACTAGCATTTATATAGCACTTCAAGGTTTGCAAATACATTACATATGCTATCCCATTTGATCCAATAATCATGGGAGACAGGTGCTATTATTACACCCAATTTACAGATGAGAAAACTGAGACACAGAGAGGTTAAGTGGCTTGCCAAGGGTCACACAGTTAGTGTCTAAGGCAGGATTCAAACTCAGGTCTTCCCAACTCCAAGTTCAGCACCCTATCTGTTCTGTAAAGCTAATAAGAACATTTTTCTCCCAATATCGTTGTGAAAATCTAATGACAAAATATTTGCAAACCTTCAAGTGTCACATAAATGTTTCCCACATTGTAACTCTCTTCTACCTTTCAGAAGTGCCTCAGTCTCCACTTGGTTCTGACCCAAGTCCAGTGACTGACAAGGTGAAAGTCGTCTTAGAGAGGTGCAAGACCCTCCAGCACTGCCCTCAAGAGCCAGAGAACCAAGAAGAGGACAATGATCAGCCACCAGCTCCAGAGAGCCTGCCCATACCCAAGGAGCCCCATTTTGGCCTCGACGTGGAAGAAAATGACAACCAGCCAGAAAGATTTCTCCTCTTGCTGCTGTTCCTAAATGAGGATGAATACAAGCCATACTACAGGAACCTGTATGACTCCTCTTTTCCATGTCTGAACACCATGTTTGATGGGTATACCGAGGAGGAAGACCTTGTCTGTTACTTTGGGCAGGCAAGGGGAGCCGCCAAGAAGGCCAACCTTCCCATGGCCCTGACAAGACTCTGCTTTCTTCTCGGGAGGCTATGTGTCAAAAAACTCAAGCTCTCCCAGGCTCGGGTTTATTTTGAAGAAGCCTTGGGAGCCTTGAGGGGCAGCTTCAATGATCTTTTCCTCGTGGTTGCTATTTACACCAATCTCACTGCCATTTATTTGAAACAGAAAAACAGAGAGAAATGTGCACATGTGTTTGGCAAGGTAGCAGCTCTGCTCCTGGGAATTCCCAGCTATATCTGCAGCACAGAGACAGAGGCTGATCTCCTCAAGTTTGCTTTGAAGATGGTCATCTTGAGCCAGCAAAGTGAGCAGGCTGAAGCCAGGATCTGTTTCCTGCTGGCCAAGCATTATATTAACCTCAAGCAGTCAGAAGAAGCCTTGCCTTTCCTGGAGAGGCTGCTGCTTTTGAACAGTGAACTGGGTTTATGGGACAGCTTGTGGTCCACAGATTGTTACCTCCATCTTGGGGAGACCTACAGCAGAAAATGTCTACCCCACCTTACGCTAAGCTGTATCAAAGTGGCCTCTTTCCAGAGCTCACGAACCTTCATGAGCTCTTTGGAGAGTGTTGACTTGGTCGTTCGGAATACCCCCAAGCTTTACGGCCTGAGGAAGGTGGACCATGTACTTCCATCCCAAATCGCGCACTACCTCAAGCAAGCACTGTCCTCTGCTGTGACTTCCCAGGAGCAAAAGCTCTGCAGTTCCATTTATCGTAGTCTTTCAGAACTCTATAGCTACCACAGGAGATATGAAGAGGCCATTGAGTACGTGTGGAAAGCCGTGGAAGCTGATGACACAGCCTGCATCGGCCAGGTCATTAACAACTTAATTTCTTTTGCCTGGTTACACATTCTTCACAGGCAAAATTCAGCAGCATTGGAGATCTTAGAGACCATTGTAGAGTCATCTGGAAGTAGCCCTCAGCAATTAGGGATTATTTATAACATGGCCGCCATTGCCCTGAAAAGGATGAACTGTACAAAGAGAGCAGCTGAGACTTACTACAAAGCACTCCGTGTTTCCAAAGAGCTTGGCGTGGTCCAGAACCAGGCAGTTGTCCTGGCAAACTTTGGGGCTCTCTGTCTCCACTTGAATGCCAGTGGTCTTGCTGAACACTATTTCATTGAAGCAGTAAAACTCTTCTCCCAACTTCCAAGTACTGTGTGTGGCCGAGAATTCGTCCAAGTTCTCCTCTGGCTGGGGCAGCATTATACCAACGGAGCTCAACAGGAGAAAGGAAAGTGCTATTATGAGTGGGCATTCCTGGTGGCCATGGAAATGAGTCATTTTGAAAGTAAGTGTTAGTTCCATCTTCCCCTGGGCACCCACTCAGAGTCAGAACATATTTGTCTTTTTTCTAGTCAAGGAAGTTATTTTTGACCAGTAGACAATTGCCTGTGGTTCTGAATAGTCAAAGTGTAAGTTCTGAGGGAGTATGGTAAAGGGCACAGGAGTTAGAGTCAAAGGATCTGAGTTAAAATCCTTGTTCTGTCACTTATTACTTAAGTGAACTCGGCAAGTCACTTAATTTACATGAACCTCCATTTTCTCATCTGTAAAATGAGGAAGTTGGACTGGATAGTCTCCGAGCTCCTTCCAGCTCTAAATATATGACACTTCTAAAATAGGTCAGAACCAAACAAAGCAATGACAAACGACAAGCAAAGGAAATGCTTTTGTTCTATCCTCTTTTGGACCCACCTCAAGTTCTACCACACTTGTCTTCCCTTCCCTTCCCTTCCCTTCCCTTCCCC
>NW_027185698.1:38861393-38876062 GCF_028583685.1 Petaurus breviceps papuanus
TCTCTTATCCTCTCCTCACCTCACCTCTTCTCTTCCCTCTCCTTCCCTTTCTTTTCCTTCCTTCTCCTCTTTCATTGTCTTTCTTTCCCCTTCTTCTTCCCTTCCTTTTCCTTTTCTCTCTGCTTCCCTCCACCTTGCTTCCCTTCCCTCTTCCTTTTCTTTTCCTTCCCCATCCCTTTCCCTTTCCTTGTCTTTCCCCTTTTCTTCCTTTCTCTTTCCCCTTTCCTCCCCTTCCATTTTCCCCTTTTCTTCCCCTCCTTTCCTCTTCCTTCCCTTTCCAATCATTTCCTTTCTTTTGTTTCCTTTTCCTTCTCTTTTCAACTTTTCTTTTCTTTTCTATCCTTTTATTTCCTATCTTTCCTTTCTTTTTCTTTGATATAGTTGGGTGATAACATTCTAAAAGAGGAGTGGAAAGGCATGGCCACCATAACTATGATTCATGTGGTACAGGTAGAGGTCACAATTATGAAAGAATGAACAGGCCCTTGTCCCAGCATGCTGAGATTGAAAGGTCAATGACAACACTGGGAGACCTTCAGCCTCTAAGAAACCTCATGCTTCCTTGTCTTGCTCTCTTCCCATCACCAGTTATAGGAGGTCTCTCCTTTTGAATGCCCCGTGCCTCAAGCACAAAAATTCTCTGCTTACAGGTCTGGGTACAAAACTATAGAAGGTCACAGTTGGGAGGGGCCTTAGAACATGAGATCATTGGAGTTAAATCTTAAGAAATTATCAGGCAACTCTGGGAGCTTCCAGAAGAATTTATTCCAGGACTCCAAGACTTCCTTGAACCAATTTTCCAAACCCACCTCAAACTCATGAAACATGATTATTTCCCTTATGAAACTTCTAATGAATGTTGACTGAAAATGTCATCCCTCAAAGGAATCATTTTACCACTGTTTGGCCAGTAGGCTTCATGTCTCAGAATTTCAGTCTCTTCATCTCTCAAATGGGCATAGTGATACTTGTATCCCCATAAGCCTGTTAGGAGGAAAAGTATTTTTAAGTGGCAAATTCAATTCAATTCAGCCATCACTGGAAAGTGCAAAAGAAACATGCCCTGCCATTGTTATGTACTGTAGGTTTTTTTCCCTCATACCACATTATCTGTTCTAGGCTGTTTTTATCTCTGGTCATAACTCCTGAACTGTAATCAAACCCTATGACTATAGATAGGCACTGTCATGCTTTGCTCCTCACTATTTTTTTCTTTCCTCCTTTATTATTGACTTTCCCAGGCCAACTTCAAGCAATCCAGTTGCTGTGTCATTTCTACAGCACTGTAATGCCAAATGAGGCCCAGTGTGTCATCTACAATGAATATCAACTCTCCTTGGCCAGAAGGATATCAGACAAAGTTCTCGAAGGGCAGCTGCTGGAAACCATCAGTCAGCTGTATCTTTCTTTAGGCACAGAAAGGTGAGAAGCACTAAACAGGCTGAATGATTTGGGAACTTGCTATATGATTGGATGGTTTTGCATATGGTCACATGAAAAAGGAATTTTTTATCCCTAGGATGTCAGCACTGGAAAAGACCATAAAATATTGAATGTCAGACCTAAATTTGTGCAATTAGGTGGTACAATGGATAGAGTGTTGGGCCTGAAGTCAGGAAGACCTGTGTTCATCCGGTCTCAGACACTTACTAGCTGAGTGACCCTGGGCAAGTCACTTAACCCAGTTTGTCTCAGTTTCCTCACTTGTAAAATGAGCTGGAGAAGAAAATGACAAACTACTCCAGTATCTTTGCCAAGAAAACCCCAAATGGGGTCAAAAAGAGTCAGACATGACTGAAAAATTACTGAAAAGAGCCAAAAGGGCCCTTAGAGACTATCTGGTCCAACTCCCAAATTTTTCAGAAAGAATGGGAGGCTCTCAGGGAGGAACTGAGTTGCCTAACATTGAAAGTCGGAGGCAGAGCCAAGACTTTGAACCTACATCTCCTAACTCCTACACGGTCCTGTGGAGTTTGGATCTTAAGGTCAGGCTTAGTTACTCTGATATCTTTTCACTGGACTTAAACGTATACCATAATATCTTGTACCATTTTAGGTGTAAGATTTTAAAATTAAAAAACATTCTGAACTTAAACATCAGAATATTCTACATGCATAATAGAACAGAAAAGGAGGATTGTACATAAAACTGCAGATGCCTATTACATAGAGTGTCATAGAAACGAAGTAATTCAAAGCAGCTTGATGATGAAATAGAGTGCTGGGCTTGGAGTCTGGAAGGCCAGAGTTCAAATCAGTCCTCAGACTAGCTGTGTGACCCTGGGCAAGTCATTTAACCTCTGTTTTCCTCAGTCTCCTCATCTATAAAATGGGGATAAGAGCACCTACTTCCAAAGACTGTTGTGAGGATCAATTGAGATAACTTATATAAAACACCTTGCAAACCTTAAAGTTATCAATCTATTTAGCTGTAGGCCCATATTTCATAATACGGAGGCACCCATTTAGAGCCTTCTTCTGGGAGTCAAGACCAATGGCATCTCCACTTGGGTGCCTCTTTCTTGGGTGATCTGGGAATTTGGCAAACATCTACTACATAAATACAAGTTATTGTCACCCGAGATCACACAGGTTAGGAAGTGGCAGTGCCTAACTTTGAGCCCATATCCTCTGATGTTCTTTTCACTCTTCTAGGCTGGTTATCTCTGATACAAGATGATGCAAATAAAGAGCTTTGCAACTAGTACGTTCTCCCTCAATGTGAACTGTTTGTTTCTTTAAAGTCATTTTTTTTTCTATTCTCCCAAATTAAAGTCTCTCCCCACAACAGATGAATCCTGAGCCCTAATGTGGGAGACCACCCTACAAAGGGATTTTGACAATGGCTCCTCACAGTATATTTCATGGAAAGAAACTTTACATGAGAATTTAACTCCTGGCAGCATGAGGTAGTAGATGAGGAAAGAAATAATGCAGAATGCAAGAAAATCTATTGATTTTCTTGAAGACTTATCAAGAAAAAGTTCACAATATATCTGAGAAACAGCCTTTGACAAAAGGTAGCCTATGATAGGAAGAGCATTGGGTTTGTAATCAGAAGATCTGGGTTCAAATCCTAGCTTTATCACTCATTTGCCATATGTTTAGTTGTTGTTTAATTGTTCTTCAGTCACATCTCACTCTTCATGAGTTTTTTGGGGGTTTTCTTGGCAAAAATACTGGAGTGGTTGGCTATTTCCTTTTCTAACTCATTTTATAGATGAGGAAACTGAGATAAACAGGATTAAGTAGTTTGCTCAAGGCCACACAGCTAGTAAGTCTGTCTAAGGCTGGATTTGAACTCCTGAGGATGAGTCTTCCTGACTCCGGGCTCTGTGCTCTGGTCCACTGCACCACCTAGTAGCCTTTTAATAAATGACCTTGGGCAAGTCATTTCCCTTTCTGTGTCTGTTTATATCCATATAAAATGAGGAGTGGGGCTAGATGATCTTCAAGTTCCCTTCTCTAAAACTCTATTCCAAAATTTAATGAGTAGAAAAGTAGTTTTACGACTTGGATCTCTATCATAACTTTTACTTTTTCAGAGCTTACAAGTCAGCCCTTGAATATACTAAAAGAAGTCTTGGAATATTTATAGACCTTCAGAAGAAAGAAAAAGAGGCATATGCTTGGCTCCAGGCAGGAAAGATCTATTACATTCTGAGACAGACTGAATTAGTAGATCTATACATTCAGGTGGGTTGAGTTTGTGAGTGATTAATGCTGTGTCAGCAGGGTGTGAAGCAAGTTGATGCTAATGCTAATACTACCAATGATAGCATTTATTTAGCTCTTTAAGCAAAGCACTTTACAAATATCTCATTTTATTTTCACACAACCCTGTAAGGTAGTTACTACTATTCTCCCCATTTTCATATGAGGATACTGAGGCTGAGAGGGGTTAGATGGCTTACTAACAATCACATAGTTAATAAATATCTGAGGGTGGATTTGAACTCAGGTCTTCCTGACTCCCTGTCCAGCACTCTATCCAGTGTGACACCTAGCTTCCTACATTGTGCAGGAGGGGAGAACATGCAAGATTATAATATTAAAGATGAGCTCAAGGGCTTGCTTACACTTCTTTATCTATTCCCAATCCCTACTAGATTGTGAGCCTCTACTCTCCTCTTTTTTGTCTCCCCAGTGCGCGGGTCAGAGGATTGTTTGGCAATGGAATCAATAGTGAATTTGGCATCAGGGGATGTAGGTTTGAATCTTAACTCTGCTGCTTGCTACCTGTGTGACTTTGTACAAGTCACTTCAGTTCCCCAGGTCTTAGTAATTAATAGTCCAGGAAAACAAAAGCAATGGACAGGATGGTCTCACAAAATTCTTCCCAGATCTAAACTGTATGAACAGAGGGTTGGGCATAAAATGGTGCTCTATAAATTTTTGTCAAACTAAATTCATTTAGGATATAGTGGTATATTAATATAACTTTTAAAAATCACCATTTTTGTGTCTTTAAGGCAGTATTTTCGCACAAAAGCCTACCCTTCCATCAAGGTTCAACTTAGGGCCCACCTTCCCCAGGAACCCCAAGGTAGGTCAGAACAGATTTGCTAAATGGAGCTCCAGCTCCTATATACCAGTGCTTTCCTTTCTGTGGAAATGGTTTGAAACAAATAATGTCATAGAAGAGAATCTTCTGAATTGGAAGACCAATTCTGTCACCCACCCAAATCATGAGTGTCATGGAGAATATTGTTCCAAGATGGGGAACAAGACTACCCCCTACCAAAGCCCAATTCATTGTTGAAAAGCTCGTCTTCCCATTATCAGCTTGAAATCTCCCTCCCTCTAACTTCTTCTATTCATCTTCTTTCTTCTGTAAGGGGTCAGGCAGGACTTCTAATCCCTCTTCAATACAGCAAGAAGGATTAGAAGTCCTTCCTGACCCCTTACAGAAGATAGAAGATGAAAAACGGAAGGCAGTGCTCACAATCCTCCATCTCCCCAAACAAGTCTTTTGATCTCCAGCCTAGAGATTCCTAATTTTCTCTGTTGATCCTTAAAGGACAAGGCTTCAGCTCTCTTTTCATCTTCCAGATGCTTTCCAGATTATTATTCCTCAAACGGAATCCAATGCTCTAGATGTGGTCTGATGAGGGGAGAGGACTATATGACTAAAATTGCCCTTATGCTCAGCTTAATGCTTTGAAGGAAGACTGGGTTTCTGGTTCTTTCTTTCTGGGCCTCTTTGTCCTTAAGTACACACGCTATTATAGTTCAGCAATCAAGAGACCTGAGTTTGAATCTCAGCTCACTTTGTGACTTTGGACATGCCATTTAGTCTCCGTGCCTGGCACATGGTAGGTCCTTAATAAATGTTTATGGATTGATTGACTCTCTGTGCCTCAGTTTTCACATCTGTAAAATGGGAAGAATATGATTTCTATTACATGCCTCAAGGAATTGCAAACAGGATCAAACAGGATTACACATATAAAGCACTTTAGAATTACCAAACACTGTGCTGTAGATACCTGCAAGCAACTGGTATTTTTTTTCCTCTTCTTTTTAGACCTTTCTCCCAGAAACACTGTTTCTTCTAGTCTCTCTTATTTTGAGTCACTTTTTGTATTCCCCCCCCCCACCCCTGCATCTTAATTTCTCTTTCCCCTTGCTTTCGGTCTCAGGTTTTAGGTATGGAGAGAACTTTGAAAACTAGATTATGTTTAAGCTATGCTAGCAAGCTTAATAGTATCTATCTGTGCATTACACCACCATATCAGGCTTACTAAAGGACTACCTAATTCTGCTCAGGTTTTGAAATAGGGTTGGACTGAAGTAAGGAGTCCTGGGTTCAAATCCTGGCTCTGACATTTTCTGCCTGTGTCACCCCACCCAAGTCACATGAATTCTCTGAGCCTCACTTTCCTCTCCTGTAAACTGGGAATTTTCATGTTTATATGGATTACATCACAGGGCTACTGTATATAAAGTACATTACACTACTCAGGAAACGGAGGTAACTAGAGTGGTCAAAGAGATTATATTCTCCTATTGCTTTTTGACTACCAAACGGAGGTGGAGACAAAATAAGAACAATTTTTTTTTCCTATGATGTGCATATGGATATTGGGTTGGAGGGGTGGGGGTGAGGGTGGGGCAGGGGTCTGTGGCTTATAAAACTGGAGGGAGGAGAGAGGCCTCCATGTGTGATCAGAGAGAAGGGTTACTTTTAAACCAAATTGGACCATAAATAGGCTTGGAAATGGGCCCCTTGGGTTGGGGATTTATGACTCTGACAAGCTGGGAATCATTAAAAGGCTCCCTATTCTCTGTAGGTGGCTCAAGATGCTGCACTTTACACTGGAGATCCCAGCCTGGGGTTGGAAATGTTTGAAGCTGCTGGAGACATATTCTTCAATGGTTCTTGGGAGAGAGAAAAGGCAGTGTCTTTCTACAGGGTGAGTGGGTGCTTAGACTCCTTGCAGGTTAAGAGTGAAGAATGGGGTTCTGAGCCAGAGCTCAAACGGCTTTTGTTGGATCCAGGAATGAGTTCAAGTATCTAAACTCCGTTTGACCTTGACCAGGGCTACATGTGAGCAGGGAATTGTTTTCTGTTAACACTCTTATTCTCCTGTCCTTGTAAATTCCTTATACAGGGCCTGTCTTGTTCTCCCTTCCCAGTTATCTTTGCCTTTCTCTTCTCTCTTCTTTGTCCCCCCCTCCTCCATCCTCTATTCCAGTTTCTTCTGTAAAGTGAAGGGGTTGCGCTCAATGAACTCGAAGGTTTCTTCTAGCTCTGAATCTGGAAACCTTTGATCCCTCTTCCCCCTCACTCCCACCTCCCCTTTTCCCCTTTTTGAGCTGTCTCTCTCATATATCACCCAAGTCCAATCAATTGCCAAAATCCCAGAGAGTTTGACCTGGTAAGTTTCTAAGCATTCTTTATCTCTTCTCCACTCCCACTACTAAAGGCACTCAGTATTATCTGCTTGTATTTAAAAAAAAATCTCCTATTGTTTTTTCTTGCCTCTAGGCCGTGCGGTATTGTGGATAGACTTCTTGACTTGAAGTCGGGAGAAATCTGGGCTTGAAACTCACCTCTGCCATTTAGTCACTGTGCAACCATAAGTGAGACTTAATCTCTCTGAGTCTTAGTTTCCACAACTATAAAATGGGGATCATAATACTTGTAGGTATTATAATAGTGTGTGTACACTCACACACATGCACATACATGTGTCATGTACATGTATGAATATACATACTATCAAAAGAGATATACCTATATGTATGTATATGTACACATATGCATATAAGGGTTGTGTGTGTGTATATATGAATGCATATACATGTATACATGCATTTCTGCATATGCAAGAATTAATATTTATATAGTGCTTACTATGTCCCAGGTATGGTGCTAAGCATTTTATAAGTATTATTTCATTCAATACCTTCAATAACCTGAGAGGTAGGTGCTATTATCTCCTTTTTATAGCTGAGGAAACTGAGGCAAACAGAGTTTAAACGTCTTGCTCAGAATCACACAGCTAGTAGGTTTCTGAGACCTCATTTGAACTCAGATCTTCCTGCCTCCGGACCCAGCACTCCATTCTCTGGGCCACCTAGATGTTCACAAACACACTCACACACATTCCTCACTGGTTTGTTGTGAGGATCAAATGAAGTAAATGAATTAAAAGTAAAATGAAGTGAGGATCAAATGAGTAAATGAAGCACTTTTGATCCCTCCCATCACAGATTCCTTCCTCTAACTCTGTGATGATACTCTTTTGCCCACAATACTCTCTTCCCTAAGTGGATGGCACTGTTCACGAACCAGCTCTTACTTCACTGGGGCTAGATTCCAGGATTTTATTAGCCAAGAATTCTTTAAGATCTCAATAGAGTTTAGGAACTTTTCCCTCCTATAGCCAGGGAACTAGAACTCTGAAGAACTTTGGGTCTAGGAGCTATCCTATGGGGTTGTATAGAAAGTTAGCATACTAACTCCCTGTGCTTCTGAAATTCCAAGTCAATCATTACTTGCCTCTGGGCAAAGGAAGAAGAGCTGTGTTCCTGTAGAGATGCCCCGGTTTTCCTCCTCTGGGGTCCAGATGTGCTCTCAGCTTTGCTGCTCCCTGGTCTATATTTAGCACTCTCAGAATCACATAGACAAGGCTGACCTTTTTGTACAGTCCCAGAACAAAGGAATCTCTGTGAACCTCAGCAATCAGAGTCAACTAATTCATAAATCATATCCATAAGTGTCCAAGTCAGTCATTTCATCCGCAATCAGTATGACTCACTCATCCTCAATTTATTAAGCACTTACCCTATGCAGAGTACTGTTCTAGGTACTGGAAATAAAAAGACAGGAAATAAAATGGTCCTTGGCCTTGAAGAACTTATATTCTACTGGGAAGTATACAGGAAACAAGAGTGCCTCTGTCTTGCTTCTAAGATAACATGGATATAGATAAACAAATGCAAAATACAAAGTAATGAGGAGAAGAAGACAGCACTAACAACTGAGGAGTGGGGGAGATGTCAAGAAAGGCTTCATGCTGGACGTGGCATCTGAGCATAACCTTGAAAGGAAGCTAGGAAATCCAAGAGACACAAGTGAGAATGGAAAACATTACAGGTGTGGAGGGACAGAGCCTGTGCACATGTCTGAATGTGAGAGATAAAACGCTGAATGTGGGGAATAGGATGGAATCCAATTTGTCTGGAATAAAGAGTATATGATGGTGAATGATGTGAAATAAGTCTGAAAAGCTAGGTTGGAATCAGACCGTAAAGGACTTTTAAGTGTCAAACCAAGGTGTTTGTGTTTTATCTCTGAGGGATTAGAAGCTTCTTGAGTAGAGAGACATGGTCAAACCTGTGTTATAGAAAGGTTATGCTGGAAATTGTGCAGAGGACATACTAGAGAGGGGAGGAGAGTATGCAAACAGGGAGACCAACTGGGAGTCCAGTTCACTAATCTTGACAAAAAAGCATAGGATCTGAATGATGCTGATGATCATAAGAGAAATCAATAATAATGATAATAGGGATGGCTAGGTGGTACAGTGAACAGAGAGCACTGGCCCTGGAGTCAGGAGGACCTGAGTTCAAATTTGACCTCAGACACTTAACACAAAACTAGCCATGTGACCTTGGGCAAGTCACTTAACCCCAATTGCCCTACCTTCCCCCCTCCAAAAAGCAAATTATAATAATAATAATGATGATGATGATGATGATGATGATGATAATTACTAGCATTATAGAACACCTGCCCTGGAGTCAGGAGGACCTGAATTCAAATCTGGGCTCAGACACTTAACACATACTAGCTGTGTGACCTTAGGCAAGTCACTTAACCCTAATTGCCCTGACTTCCCCCCTCCAAAAAGCAAAAAAAAAAATTTACTTGCATTTACATAACACTATGTGCCAGACACTGTGCCAAGTACTTTATAAATATTATCTTAGAGAGTAAGTCTCTCGTCTGAGACTTGTGGAGGTGAAATTGGAAAGATCTGGCAACTCACTGCATACGTCAACGTGAGGGCAACTCCAGGGTTGAGAGCCCAGATGCCTGAAAGCAGCACTTGTTACAGCTTGTTATTCACTGGTGGGTGCTGATTGTTTTTCCAGGACCGTGCTCTTCCTCTTGCTGTTAGGACTGGCAACAAGGAGACTGAACTCCGACTATGCAACAAGCTGGTGGAATTGCTGTACTTTCTCAAGTCCCACCAGGAGTGTCTAGAATTTGCACATACCTCCCTTGCCCTCAGTATAAACTTAGGTAAGCCCTGGGCCTTACTGACCTTCTGTGAATGAGAACATTACTCTCACCCACCGTTCCTCACCCCGCCATTGCCAACCACAGGAATCATGGTGGTGGTGAGTGGCAGGAGCAGTAGCATTGGTGGGATGGGATGGGATGGGAAGGGATGAGATGGGATGGGATGGGATGGGATGGGATGGGATGGGATGGGATGGGATGGGATGGGATGGTATGGGATGGGAAAGGGAAGGGGAAAGGAGGAAAAGGGGATGAGGAAGAGGGTGGGCATAAAAGGAAGGGAAAGGGAAAGGAAGCACTTATCAAGTGCTCACTCAGTATCAGGTACTGTGCTAATTACCTTTATAGATATTATCTCATTTGCTCATCAGAAGGAGGGCATTATCTGCATGCTAACCCCTGACATTTATATAGTGGTTTTAAAAATTGGCAAAGTGCTTTAGATGCATCATTTATGTAAATAAGTATAAGCCTGCAAGACAGGCAAAATGGATATTCTTGTCCTCACTGTAAATATGAGGAAACTGAGGTTTATAAGTGTTAACTCATTGTCACATTGTTGGAAGGTATCAGAAGTGAAATCTGAACCAGGTCTTCTGACTTCAAGGTCCAGATTCTCTCTACTTAAAGGAACCTTGAAACACAGAATACAGACTGTTAGAATTCAGGTGGTACAATAGACTGTTAGGTCTTAAGTCAGGAAAACCTGAGTCTGAACCCTTTCTCAGACCATGGTCCCAGGCAAGTCACTCGACATTTTCCTAAGAAGCAATCAATACAAGGACACTCTCAAGGCCTCTCTGAAGAACTTTTGTATCAATTGTAAGACATGGGTGATACTGGCACAGGACCACCTACCATCAAAGAAGGCACAGTGGTCTGTGAGCAAAGCAGAATCAGAGTAGAACAAAGAAAACACAAGATGCACAAATGAGGAGACAGTTACTCAGTGACTCACTTAAAAGATCACCAAGTAGTTAATGTCACAACTAGGAATTGAACCCAAGTTTCTTAATTCTTTTTTTTTTGGAGGGGAAACTGGGGTTAAGTGATTTGCCCAAGGTCACACGGCAGGTAAGTGTTAAGTGTCTGAGGCCGGATTTGAACGCAGGTCCTCCTGACTCCAGGGCCGGTGCTCTATTCACTGTGCCACCTAACTCCCCCCAAGTTTCTTAATTCTTGATTCTCCTCTGGTCAGGTCCTTTCCTGTTACAGTATAATTGTCCCTCTACCCCTCCCGGACAAATTTCTGAGTATAATAAATAAGCAGTTTTATAAAAGTGATTGGTGGTCACATGATTGCTGTCCTACTGGAGCTTTGGTGACCCACTGTTTGTACTCTCTCTGGGTCCTTTTTTCCTCTGTTATGTGTGGGTTTCTTTAAAAAAAAAACACATCCTCCATAGGTTTGAAACCTCTATTCCATGGCAGCATCCTTGATGTAACTCATCCTCTCTCAGGAAGCCGGTTAAATGAGCGTGTGGCCTACCATCGGCTGGCCGCGGTCCACCACCGCCTGGGGCAGTGTGAGTTGGCTGAACACTTTTACCTCAAGGCACTGTCTCTGTGCTCATCACCACTGGAATTTGATGAAGAGACTTTGTATTATGTGAAGGTGTATCTGATCCTGGGGGACCTCATCTTCTACGACCTAAAGGTAAGAGGAACGGACTGGGCACCATGGGCTCTGAGCAGACACAATTCCTGCTTATCAGCAATTTCAAGAACTGCTTTGGGCTGGATTTGGGGGAAGAGAGGGGATTCTTTGGTGATGGGTTAAGTGATTCAATATAGTATGAAGCTTCTCATTATTAGAGGTACTACTGAATAGCAACTGGGTGGCACAGTGCTAAATTCAGCACCCATTCTAGAGTCAGTGAGTCCTGAGTTCAAATCCAGCCTTAGATCCCTACTAGCTGAGTGACCCTGGGCAATTCACTTAAACTGTTTGCTTCAGTTTCCCTCATCTGTAAAGTGGGGATAATAATAGCACCTACCTCCCAGGACTGCTGGGAGGATCAAATGATTTACAAAATGATTTATAAATATTTGTAAAGTGTTTAGCATAATGACTGGCACATATTAGAGGAACAGCTAGGTGGCTGATAGGGTGCCTGACTAGAGTCGGGAAAACCTGCATTCAAATGTTGCCCCAGGCACTTACTAGCTATGTATTTATATGGCATTTAACCCCTATTTGCCTCAGTTGCCTCATCTATAAAATTGGGATAATACCAGCACCTACCTCCTAGGGCTGTTGTGAAGATCAAATGAGATGATATTTACAAAGTGTTGTACAGGGCCAGGCATATAGTGAGCACTATGTAAATAAATGTTAGTTAATGACAAAAGTTATTATACCTGTTTATTATTAGTTATTATTTAAATAGTTTTTATTATCGATCATTATTTTATTATCATTATTACTTCTACTGTTATTAACTTTCATTTTTGAAAAAAATCTTTGACTAAATAAGATTAAATGCTAGTTATATACAATGGACCATGCTAGATTTTGGAGCTGAAGATTCAAAGATAAATTAGACAAAGTCCCTTATAGTCTAGAATCAATCAATGGTGCAGTTTTTCATCAAGAATGCCTGAAAGTCCTCTATTCCACTGAATAACCATATTTTCCCCTGAAACATGATACTCAGTTTTCCTGGGTAGGTGATTCTTGGTTTTAATCCCAGCTCCTTTGATCTCTGGAATATCATATTCCAAGCCCTTTGATCCCTCAGTGTAGAAGCTGCCAGATTCTGGGTTATCCTGATTGTGTTTCCACAATATTGAAATTGTTTCTCCCTGGCTGCTTGCAATATTTTCTCCTTGATCTGGGAATTCCAGAACCTGGCTATAATATTTCTAGGAGTTCTCTTTTGGGGATCTTTTTCAGGAGGTGATCGGTGAATTCTTTCAATTTCTATTTTGCCCTCTGGTTCTAGAATATCAGGGCAATTTTCCTTGAGAATTTCTTGAAGGATGATTTCTATGTTCTTTTTTTGATCAGGGCTTTCAGGTAGTCCAATAATTTTTTAAATTTATTTCTCATGGATCTATTTTCCAGGTTAGTGGTTTTTCAAATGAGATATTTCACATTGCCTTCTGTTTTTTAATTTATTTGGATATGTTTTATAGTTTCCTGATTTCTCATAAAGTCACTAGCTTCCATTTGCTCCAATCTAATTCTGAAGAAATTATTCTCTTCAGTGAGCTTTTGAAATTCCTTTTCCATCTGGCAAATTTGGCTTTTTAAGGCATTCTTCTCATTGGCTTTTTGGGTCTCTTTTGCCATTTGAGTTAGTATGTTTTAAGGTGTTGTTTTCTTCAGTCAGGTTGTTGACTCTCTTTTCATGATTTTCTTGCATCATTCTCATTTCTCTTCCCAATTTTTCCTCCACTTTTCTTACTTGATTTTCAAAATCCTTCTTGAGCTTCTCCATGGCCTGTAACCAATTCATATTTTTCTTGGAAGCTTTTGATGCAGGAGTTCTGACTTTGTTGTCTTCCTCCTGTTCCATGCTTTGATCCTTTTTGTCCCCAAAAAAGGAATCTAAGGTTTGATTGCTGTGTTTGCTTTGCTTCCTCTGCTTGCTCATGTTGCCACTCAATTACTTGACTTTTGAGCTCTTTGACACAGTAGAACTCTGCTTCCAGAGAAGAGAGCTTTTTCCCAAATTGCTGGGGTTTTCACAGATGCCAGAGATATTAGTTGGGTGCCTTCTCTGAAGCCCCCACAAACTCTGGCCCACTGGCCACACACCCCAGGACCTCCACCCAAGATAACAATTCAGATTCAAGCAGGTTAAATCAAGAGTGTTTACCCTCTGAATAGTTGTTTGGTCCCCCTATGATCTGCAGGCCAGGAGCTCTGGAAGTAACCGCATGGTAGCTGCACAGCTGCCGCACCTCTGTTGCTTCTCACCCTGAGGGCAGGGCTGGGCCACGCTCCTCCATCTCCCCCAGTTCCAACAGAGTTCTACACTGACCTTTCACTTTATCTCTGGTGTATATGGGTTTCTCTGCAAACCACCACAGCTGCTGGTGCTTCATTCTCCTGAAGTCTGCTCTGGCCGCTGTTGGTTGGGGCCACCCTAAGGCTAAAACTACGGCTCACGGCTGGACTGGGCTCCCAGCGTGCTGTGATGGACCCTTCCTGTATGCCTGCCAGGCTGCCTTCAGCAGGAGATTTGCTTCTCTCTGTCACTTTGTGGGTTCTGTAGCTCTAAAATTTGCTTAGAGTCATATTTTATAGGTATTTGAGGTGGTTGTCGGGGGAGCTCATGGAATTTTCCTGTTTCTATGCCACCATCTTGGCTCCGCCACAATGGTACAGTTTTTAAGCCCTTGCTTTTCCAGGTCCTGTGCCAGACTCTGAGGCTACAAAACCAAAATTGAAATAATCTTGCCTTCAAGGAGGTTAGATTCAAATTATGGAGATTACATATGTACAGAGGTACATAAAATCAGATAAAAAGCAGATACAAGGTGATCTTGGAGGAGAAGGTCCTGCTAGCAACTGGGGGAAACAAGAAAGGTCCTATGTGGAAGGAATCCTTGAAGCTGGGTCTTGAAGGAAAACCAAGGAGGTTTTTCCAGGAGGTGGAGGTGAGGAGCTCAGGTGTTGGGAACAACCAGTGGGAAGACTTTGAGATGAAGCATCATATATGAAGAACAAGTAGGCCAGTATGCTGCATAGTCAAGTATGTGGAGGCCAGTAATTTGTAGAAAGGATGGGGGTGGAAGGAAAGAAGGATGATCACAGGTTTTAAAGGACTTGAAATGCAAAGCAGAGAACTTTTCTATTTGATCCTAGAGGTAATATGGCCCCGCTGAATCTCTTTCTTTCTTTCTTTCTTTCTTTCTTCCTTCCTTCCTTCCTTCCTTCCTTCCTTCCTTCCTTCCTTCCTTC
>NW_027185698.1:38876072-38892940 GCF_028583685.1 Petaurus breviceps papuanus
CTTCCTTCCTTCCTTCCTTCCTTCCTTCCTTCCTTCCTTCCTTCTTTTCTTGCCTTTTGGAGGGCAGTTGGGGTTAAGTAACTTGTCCAAGGTTACACGGCTAGTTTTTTTCTGTGGGTGTTAAGTGTCTGAGGCCGAAACCGAACTCAGGTCCTCCTGACTCCAGGGCCGGCACTTTATTCACTGTGCCACCTAGCTGCCCCAGATGACTATTTCAATAGTCCAGGTGAAAGGTGATGGACTTGTACTGATGAAATAACTGGGGGAGTGGAAAGAAGGAAGCACATACAAATGACAAGGTTTGACAATTGCTTAGATATCTGAAGTGAATAAGAATGAGGAGTCAAGGACGACACTGCAGTTGTGTACCTGGGAAGCTGGAAAGATGGTGGTATCCTCGATAGGAATATTCAAAATCCCAAAGATAGGGAAAACTAGGATTATAAGATTATTTACAGCAATATATAATACAACTTAGAATATGATCAGTGCATAAAAGTACAAAGTTCTAGAAGACCTTATGAGGAGGAGATGCCTATCTTCAGAATGTAGGGTAAGGGGAGAGTAAGATATATCATGGAAGGCTTAATGGAAGAGGTGTCATTTCATTGGCAGTATAGGATTTCCTGCTTAAAAAGCTTTAAAGATCACTTAAGGTCCACTGCCTGAATTCATCTTACAGATGACTGGGGCCCCAAGAAGGAAATGAGTTGGTCCAGGTGGCTGAGCCAGGATTTGAACCCAGGATTTCTATCTCCCATGTCTACTAGGGCTTGCCATATACTGGAATCTGCAACAGTTATCTTTCAGTAGAGCTGCTATTCTGAATTAGTCAAGGCAAAAGGCTGATTTGGACAAAATTCTGGAATGGGTGGATTTTGCCTATAATATCTTCCCTACACCCCATCTATCTCCCTCCACATTGCCTGTCAAAAATCTCTCCTGCTAAATATAACCCATCCATTGACCTTCTAGTGTCCAGAGTACTTTGTACCTTATTCTGGCCTATCCTTTTCAGGTAGCATCTTAACTTACTAATTACAAGCTAGGAAATTCAGCTTTGTCCATCTTCTACCCAGCACTCTATCCCCACCTCCTCACCCATCTCATAGAGGACTTTAAATGCCAGGCTGAGGGTTTTGCATTTTGTCTTACAGACAATAGAAACCTACAAAGCATTTTGTAGATTTTTTTTAACAAAGTAGTGACATTATGAGAAATATAACAGAATATCAATTTGGCAGCTACTTGGAGTGGCAAGACCCCAGAAGCAGGAAGACTAATTAGGAAGCTATTATAATAGTCCAAGAAAGAGATGATGAGGTCCTGAGCTAGAGAGGTGATTGTATGAAGGAAAGAATGGATGTAAGAGATGTACTGATGGTAGAATTAAAAAGACTTAGGAAATGATTAGAGATGAGGGGGAGCTAAGAGTCTAGGATAACTCCAAGTTTGTGATTCTGGATATGGCCACCTTCAACAGAAAAGGCAAATTTGGAGAAGGGACTAGTTTAAGGGACAATACATTAAGTTTGTTTTTTAATGTGTTACATTTGGGATCCCCATAGGTCATCAAAGTTGTGATGTCCAGCAAGCAGGTGGTAATGTGAGACTGGAGTTCAGGGGAGTCAAGCTTGTTATATAGATTTTGGAGTAATCACCATAGAGAAAGAGGCAGCCAGGTATCACAGTGGATAGAGTGCTAGGTCCAGAGTCAGGAAGACTTGAGTTCAAATCCAGCCTCAGACACTTAGTAGCTGTGTGACCCTGGGCAAGTCACTTAACATGGAGAATGAAATGACCAACTACTCCAGTATCTTTGCCAAGAAAACCTGATGCAACGGGTGTCCTGTGCTTCATAGGTTCACAAAGAGTTGGTGGACCTGACTGAATGACTGAACAACAACACAGAGGAGATAGATGAACCCATGAGAGCTGATCAGTTGATTCAAAGAGAAGGTGTAGAGAGAAAAAAAAAGGAGGAGCCAAGGCTGACCCCATGCTTAGGAAGGGCAGACCACGTATGATAATACAACAAAGGGGACTGAGGAACAGAAGCAGAAATCAGTAGCTTAAAAACTTAAGCAGAAGAGAATATACAAGAGGAAGGGATGGTAAAGTGTGTCTCCTGCCAGAGAGGGGACAACAAGAAATTTCTGCAGAGCTTTTTAAGGTTTGCGAAGCACTTTTCATATACCATTTCATTTATCAAGTTGGATGGCAATCTATTGGACTTGTAAGGTGAGGTAAATGTCCACAGTGACTAAGGATATGAGGCTGGATAAGTGGGAAAATATAACATCAATGGAAATGGGAAAGTTGAGAGGAAGATAGGGTTTCGAAAGGAGGAGGATGAATTCATAGGATCATATTCTGAGCTGAAGATGGGAATTTAAAAGTCCAATCCCCTCATTTTCCATATGAGGAAACTAGACCACAGAGATGGTCATATACAAGTTTGATTTCCAGAAGTTACTTACTTGGACATATGGAATTAGAGCTCAAGAACTCTCTGTGTAAGCCTGAGCAAATCCCTTTCCTCCTATGGAGACTGAGAGTGTTGGACTAGATGGCCCGTCCATCGCTGACTTTCCATCGTTGGAGGTCCTTTTACCCTTGACATATGCTGAAATCCCTATATCACTTACCTCTCAGTGCTGGCTTTCTCAATGATTAACCTGCCTGAGTGCACAGCGACAGCTAGTGACCAGAATCCATCATCACAGCTTCTTATGAATTTAATTGGAAAAGGGATTTGGGTATTTATTCAGTCTTAGGAGTACAAAATGGAAAAGCTAGAAGAAAACTTGGTTCTCTTTGCTCTAAAAGGGAGTGACTTGCTGAAAAGAGCTTAGTAGACCTTGAAGCACTATATAAATTTGAGTTCTGCTCTTTTGTTGTTATTTGTTATTACTGTCCAAGACCATACAGTGACATACTCCTTCAATAAACTTTTACTGACGGTCCACTACATTCTGTGCTTGGAGCTATGTCGTTGTTATCGCTTGGAGCTATGACATGATACAAGTCAACAGTTCAGGGGAGAGGAAGCACAAAGACAAAATGTCACCTCTATCCTTCAGTTAGGAAGTAATCCAATGACAGTCTGCCAACTTTCATTTAGCATTGCTTGCTGGGAGGAAGACAAGACTAGCCTTGAACTTAAGGGTCCTATGATCATACAGTGCATACAACCTCAAACAATAAAAAACTCCAAAAGGGTCAGATGGTCAGCTCAAGGCCAAGTCATAAAATGTGCCGAGCATCATAGATTTCAATTTAGAAAGAACTTCATTGGTCACCTAGTCCAGAAGAAACTGAGGTCTAGAAAGGTAAAGTCTTGCCCAAGGTCATACTGGTACAAGAGACTGAATCTAGGTCCCAGATTTCACCAGGGCCTTCCACTATACTGTGATGCTACTTGAATTTGTGGTATTTTTCCTTTACATAATTGAACAAGGAATTGTGCAGCCCCTGACCTCAAAGGACTTAGATTACATTATTGTCCCTTTAGCATACCTACCTCAGCATACATATACACACACACACAGACACACAAACAGCCAGTGTCTATACCTCTATGGGGATGGATAGGAAGGAACATCATGTATGAAATCACAGATCCTTGAATATTGAACTAAAGATTGTGTGGTGATGTTGGACCATCCAATTTAGAAATGCAGGAATGGAGAAGTCAGGGTTAGAGATGAAGTTTGGGGAGTCATTCACAACTGAAGTCTTGAGTGTGTTTCCTGTGTTTATTTTTTTGTTTGTTTTTTGCAAGGGGAGGGAGAGTAGTCTGGGGGTATGCTTCATAGTGGCTTAGTGGGCCACATAATGGATTGGAGATTAGGGACTATAAATACTAATCCTGGTAGCCTCAGAATCCATTGCACTAACTTTTGTAAACCTCAAATAGAACATTATCCAAATAGAATAGGAAGCAATGTTGTGGGACTCTGGTGAGCAGACTAATGCCATTATAAAGCACTTTATGATGTGGTTACTAAGTAATGATGGGGGATCAGAGCAGTAAGCAATTGGTTTTATGGCAGGTCAGGTCCAGGGATAAAATGACCTTGAGAGGGGAGGTAGAAATGATAAATCGGCATTATGCATATGAATGTCCTTTGGGGAAGAAAGTATAACTCCTTAGTTCAAAAGCCTATGGATTCAGGTAATCATGTTATTCTATATGAAGATCATAGCTAAATGACCATAGTAGAATAGAAAGAAAGTGCTTTGGATTTGGATTCAGAAAACCCGGCTATAAATCCCTGCTTTGGCCTTTATTGGCTCCATGACCCAGTGCAAGCCACTTAATTGAACCTCAGTTTTCTTAGCTGAAAAATGAAGAATTATAAGTAGAACATTTTTTTAAACTCCAAAGCTCATTTTTATGTGATCTGAGGCACTGTGGTATAATGGGTAGTGTGTTGGCTCACTAATTGTGTGACCTCGAGGAAGTTACTTAACCTCAGTATGCCTCAGGCAACTACCTAGGCATTGGTTTTTTCTGTTTTTTTTTGGGGGGGGGGCTTTTTTGTCTTTTTTTGAGAGGGAAAGGCAGGGCAACTGGAGTTAAGTGACTTGCCCAAGGTCACATGGCTAGTGTTAAGTGTCTGAGGCCATATTTGAACTCAGGTCCTCCTGACTCCAGGGCTAGTGTTCTATTCAGTGTGCCACCTATCCCCCCCCTTTACTCCCCGCCCCCAGCATTATTTACTAAGTTCTAGACCAGTTGAAAACATTGGTGGAGAAGTCTCTGATTCCTTTCTTTCTCATATCTGTTAGACTCATATGGTTATTATTTTTATTGTAATGATAATAATAATTGTTATTATTTCAGGACCCATTTGATGCTGCTGGTTATTACTACCTTGCACTCGCAGCTGCTATGGATTTAGGTAACAAGAGGGCTCAGCTGAAAATCTATACCAGGCTGGCTACAATCTACCACAACTTTCTCATGGACCGGGAGAAATCCCTCTTTTTCTACCAGAAAGCAAGGACCTTTGCCACAGAACTGAATGTTCGGAGAATCAACCTGGCCCCTGACCGACATTACAGGGGTGCCGCCTGGATTGTGTCCAAAAGCCATGCATGAAATCACCTCCCTGTATTATGTGCCATTCAAAACAAACCAAAACATGACAAACCCATATGTATAATAGACATATACTTGTTAATATATGAGAAATCCAGTGTCACAAATTGATGTCTCTCTGGTAACCATAATTTAAAGGATTATTATTATTTTTTTGCATTAAAGCATATTCTGTATGTATTTAAATGCCTCAATGTCCTACCACTTTTTTTTCAGATAAACTCAGTAAGAAAATGTAAAGGCATCTGAAAGGAAATAAATAATTATTTATCTGAGGATGTCTTGAGATAGTTAAGAATTTGTTCTCTGATAATGATTTGCTGCATGACCATGTCATTCGATGTAAATTTTTTTAGACCATACTCCATTTCTCATTCAATACCTGGTGTTTCTCACCCAAGAATTGTCCCTTAGGAATGGCATGGTCTGCGCTGAAGTTGTCTGGGTGCTGAGGAAAGACAAGTTACAGTGGCTGATGATACAGGCTGGTTTGTTGTCCAGAAGTAGAATGGTCTGACTTTGGAGGGGCTGGTTTGGGTGCCCCCTGCCCCAACTGGAAAACTTTAATTAATTATAAGCTACATGGCATCTTGACAGATCCAATAGAGTTGGGGTCCTTTAGGGCTGAGGTAGGAGTTAGCCTATCTGGTCACTGAGCTCACTTAAAATTCTGTAATCCTCTGATTTAGATCTGAGTACAGTTTGATATCTCCATCTCTTCTCCCACTTTCTCATGCTGAGGTTCCAAATAGCTCTCTGAGCTTTTGGCAAGAGAACTCTCCTGGGAAGAAGGAGTGTGGATGAAAAGCCCTCTGACCATGTTCTCACCATGAGTTATATGTCTCAGTCAATCAATGCTAAGCACTAGGGGTACAAAGAAATGCAAAACGTGGTCCCTGCCTTTAAGGAACTTACATTCTAATGGGAGAGATTACTGCAAATAACAAAGCACATACAAGATGAGTACAGAATGGATGGAAAGCAGTCTAAGGGAAGACACTAGCAGCAAGTAAAGGGGAAAAGGACTAGGAAAGGCCTCTAGCAGGTAAGATTTGAGCTAAGTCCTGAAGGAAACCAGGAAAATAAAAGGTGGAGATGAGGGGGCATTCCAGGCATGGGGACAGACTGGTTCAAACACTTGGGGCAACTAGTAGAATATTATTTTTGAGGAAATTTAAGTATACCAACGTAACTAAACTGTAGAGTGTATAGAAGGAAGCAACTTGGAGAAGACTGGAAAGGTAGGAACGGGCCAAGCTGTGAGGAGTTTTAAATGCCAGAGGAGTTGACCCTGGAGGTCAGGGAGGTGACAGGGGAAGGTTTCAGACCTACGCTTTAGAGAAGTCTACTTTGGCAGCCCATTGGAGGAGGAATTAGATTAGAGAGAGACTTGGGGCAGGGAGGGTGTTTAGAAGGCAATCATTCCTTAACCCATAAGGGCATGAGTAGAGAGAAGGGGCTGTGTATGAGAGATGTGGAGAAGATACAAGCAATGAGATTTTCCAATAGGCTGTATTTTCAGGGTGAGGGAGAGTGAGAACACCCACCTTTCAGCCCTGGGTGACTGGGAGGATGGTGGTGGTCCTAAAAGCAACAGGAAAGCTGGGAGGGGGAAGGGAGATAATGACTTCTGTTTTGGACATGGTGAATTTGTGATATCTGGGATATCTAATTTGAGATGTCCAAAGGGCAGTTGGAGATGGCTAGAGATCAGCAAAGAGACTAAGCCTGGATGTAGACATCAGGGAATCATTTCACTAGAGAAGACAATTGCAGCCATGGAAGCTGGTGAGATTACCAAGGAAGACAGGATAAAGTACAAAGAGAAGGGGGCTCAGGAGAGAGCCTTGGGAGGCACAGAAGGTCAGTGGGAGCAATGTAGATAAAGAATCAACAAAGAAGATGGAGAAGGATTGATTGGACTTAGAGTGGGAGATCCAGGAAAAAAAAAATCACGAAAACCTAGAAGAGTGAGTACCCATGTCAAGTGCTACAGAGAGCACAACTTATTTCCATTTTATAGCTAAAGAATGAAGGGAATCAAACATTTATTAAGCACTAACTGTTTGCTTTACTCTTTACATTTGATCCTTATAACAACCCTAGGAAATGGGTGCTATTATTCTCATTTTACAGCTGAGGAAACTGAGGTAGACAGCAATTAAGTGACTTGCCGAGAGTCAAACAGCTAATTAAATGTCAGTCTGGATTTGAAATTAGGTATCCTTGACTCCAGGCTCAAGGCTTTATCTACATTGCCACCAGATGCCTCCTCTCCTAAGGAAAATGAGACTCAAAATGATTGAATGAATCTCATGGTCACAAGATCAGCATATATCAGCAAATGACAATGATCCGTCACAAGAATTGTGCTACGGAGTCTGGCTTATGATGAAAGTCCAAGTATAGAGGAAAACATTTCCTTCAGTGGTGCTGAAACACTCAATTTGTGGTGCGAAGAGGAGTGTTGGATGTGAATTTGGGAGACCTGGGCTAAAATTTCACCTGTGTATATGGCACCAGCCGTGTGACCTTAGGTAAGTCACTTAACATCTCTTGGCCTCAGTTTCTTCATCTACAAAATAGGGATACTAACACATACTCCCTTCTCTTAAAAATTATTATTTATTTTTAGTTTTCAATATTCACTTTTATAAGATTTTGAGTTCTGAATTCTCCCCCCACTCCCCAAGATGGCATACAATCTGAGATACACACACACACACACACACACACACATGTATAATCATATTAAATCACATACTCCATTCTTATAGATGTAAGGAAAGTGCTTTGTAAACTTTAAAGAACTTTGGAAATCTGAGTCCTTGTTGTTAATGTTATTTATTATACTTTCCAGTCCCTTCCCCTGACCCCGTCAGTATTCATGCCTTACCAGACTCCAACCCTGGAATTATTCCCACCATATGCCATTTCCACTCCCTACATGCTTTTGGAACCCGAAGAAAGGCTTCCCAATTCCTCGCTGGTATTCACTATGAATTGTTATCTAAGCTCACATGGCACCTTCTCCCCCCCTTCCCCACAGCCTTCTGAGCCTGGAAGATTCCTTCTCACTGTGAAAGATCCCTCTGTCCCATGACCCCTTCCTCTGAATCAGTCATTTCTTCTGTAATCTCCATTTCCAGGAAGGACCCAAACTAGCCACCTTCACTCCTTCCTTCCTTCCTCTTCAGCTTCTGGTCCTGATACTCCAAATTCCTCCTCCCCCCCCCCCCCCACCCCAGCCCAACACTTTTCAGCAGCCTTTCATGCATGGTCCTCCCCTATTAGGATGTGAGATACTGAGAACAGGGGCTGTCTTTTTGTTTCTATCTGTATTCCCAAACCTCGGCACAATTACTGACACATAGTAAATATTTAAATGGTTGGTGATATGACAACTCTTTCCTAATAGGTTTTCTATTCTTGGGGCAAGTGGCAAAATATTATTTTTGAGGAAATGCAAGTATACCAATGTAACTAAACTATGGAGTGTAGGGGAGGGAGCAAGTTATTCCAAACTTTCTCTTTTCTGCCCAAGCATCCCAAGGCATCCTTTCCCCTAAGCCTTTCAGCACAAGAACTCTGTGTCATATCCTACTGAGAAAATAGAGGCTGTTCTCCCTGAACTCCTTCGTCTTATTAATTCTGTCTCAAAACCTCTTGATCTTATCCCTTTTCTTTTCTTTTTCTAATCTTTAGTCATTATTTAATAGTCTTGTCACTTTGGGCAACTCCTAAGCCTCTCAGAGACTTGGTTTTCCCATCTGTAAAATGGGGGTTAATTATACTCATTTGCCTACCTGACAGGACCCTCGGAGGATCAAAATGAAATGATGGATGTGAAAGCATTTTGCAAAGCACTAATAATAATTTGTTGTTTAGTCATTTTGGTCACGTCTGTCTGTGACCTCATTTGGGGTTTTCTTTTTTTTTTTTTTTATGCTTTTTGGAGGGGGAAGGCAGGGCAGTTGGGATTAAGTGACTTGCCCAAGGTCACATGGCTAGTTTTGCATTAACTGTCTGAGGCTGGATTTGAACTCAGGTCCTCCTGACTCCAGGGCCAGTGCTCTATTCACTGTACCATCTAGCCACCCCATTTGGGGTTTTCTTGGCAAAGATACCAGATAAGTTTGCCATATTCTCCTCCAGCTCATTTTGCAGATGAGAATCTGAGGTAAACAGAGTTAAGTGAATTGCCCAGGGTCACAGAGTTAGTAAATATCTGAGATCAGATTTGAACTCACAAAGATAAATCTTCCTAACTTCAGGGGTCTATCTACCTTACCACCTAGTACCCCTGATAAAAATAGCTAGCATTTATACAGTACTTTAAGGTTTGCAAAGCACTTTACATTTGTTCTTCCCAACAACCCTGGAAAGTAGGTGCTATCAGAATCCCCATTTTTCAGATGAGGAAGTAGGCAGAGTGACTTGCCCAAGGTCAAACAGCTAGTGTCTGAGGCTGGATTTGAGCTCAGTTCTCCTTGAATCCAGACCCTGCACTATGTTCACTACAAAACAATGTATGTAGACTATATATGTTGTCTTCAATGTCACTTACAATAAAATTAATAAATACTATAGGAATTTGGAATTAGTCACTGCTAACCATTTCCAAAAGATTAATTTTGTGCCCGTCAGTAACTCAGGCCAAGTGGCTTTCTGTCCACTGGAATTCTGATTCAACCATAGCCCAAAGAGCCGTCAGTGATGAGTCTGAATAAACAGATGTTTGGCTTGAAAGAGACCATAGTACCAAGTCATTCTCACGGCCCTTCAAGTAACTAAAAGGTGATCGATTCATTTCTACCAAATCACAGTGTGCCATTTCAGATATAGGCTTAACTATGGCAGCTGCAGTTTCTCCTTAGGCACTCTAACCCTTTCCAAGCCTTAATTTCCTCATCTGTAAAGTGAGATATTTGGACTAGAAGTAGCAGCCTTTAGAGTCAGAAGTCCCGGGCTCACATCCTGACCCTTAGACTTAACTTCTTTGTGACTCAGTTTCCTCATCTGTAAAATTTCAGGTGGGAGGGGAAAGAGGAATGGGTTATATATTATAGTTGTAGAACTAGAAGAGACTACCTGTGTGAACTTAAGCAAGTCATTTCCTTTTCTGGGCTTCAGTGTCTTCATCTGTTAAATGAGGGGATTGGACTACCTGGCCTCTAATGTCCTTTCCAGCTCTAAGTCTGTGACCTCAGGAACTTCTGAGATCCTACTCGAGTCTCTGAGTTCTGGAAATCCACTTTCTAAGGCTCCTTCCAGCTCCAACATGTTTCGGTTTTAAAATCCCTCCCCAACTGCCCTTTTTAAGGGATCTTGCTTGTATTTCAGCTATGCACTGTTTTATTTTTTTTAAACACTTTTCCCTGAGGAAGCAGAATTTCACCTGTGCCATCGGAGAGATGAATCTATGCTTTGTTCCTGGGACATACTCCTTTGTTTGTTTGTTTGTTTTGCTTGCAGACCAAGATAGAATTAACTGACAAAGAAGTCAGAACCCAGCTTTCTTTTCATAAAGTCAGGCTGAGGGGCTCCCATCAGCTTACAGGAGCCTACCACAAGGGGGCAATAGCTAGCTTTGTGAAAACTAATCACCCTTTATCTCTGTAACAGGAATATTTAGCCCAAGGAGATCATAAGACGAATTTTCAGCTTTAATTAAAAACTTCAGCATGTACAAGCAATGAATTCTGAAAATGTATTTTTAATTGGAAACATATTTTTCAATTTTTTTAAAAAAGGATATAATGTTTTATTCAAGCAAAAAAGTCACATTTTAAAAGTTTCAAGCATACTGAGGTATACTTAGAGTCATCATTGTGGAGTCACAAAATGCCCTAACTGGAAAAGAGTTTAGAGGTCATTCAGCCTGACCTCAACATTTTATAGAGGAGTAAACTGGGGCCCAGAAAGTTTAAAAAAGTGACTTGCCCAATCTCTGTAGCTTTCACCAAAGATTTAACCTCTGCCTCAGTTTCCTTTTCTGTAAAATGAGGATAATAGTAGAACCTACCTCTCAGAGCTGTGAGGATAAAATGAGATGAGATCTATAGAACACTGTAAACTCTGTAAATGCTTGCTGTTATTAATCAACAAGCATTTCTTAAACAACTGTTAAAGAGTGGGGATTTAAGTACAAAGAATGAAATAATCCCTACTGCCTGGGGGTTCACTTTCATAAAAGCTCACATTTAAATGTCATCTTTGTCTAACATAAATGTCTTACAACCATTATCTCATTTGATTCTCACACCACTTCTATTTAAGGGAAGGACTACCAGTAACATCTTCCCATTTCACAGATGAGGAACCAGACTGAGAAAAGGAAAGATGGCCCTGGGTCACACAACTGATAAATAGCAAAGGTGGAACTAGAACCCAGGACTCCTACTTTCCAGCCCAGTATTCCTCCTCTCCTCCTGTTCTTTCCTGTTTCTAGTCATTCCCAAATGTTTGTTTCCTAATCACTTTTATGTTTTAGCTTTAAGTTCTTGTGCTGAACCTCACAAGGAGGCTGACATTTTTTAAAATTAAAATCTAATTTTTGCTAATTTTTTTAAAGGCAGCATCTTAAGCACAAAACCATCTTACTGTTCTGAAATACTTTATTGTGAGCAGGGTTAGTAGTCTAAGGATTCATTCTCAGTAGGTTGGATTTCCTTTTAGGGGATCTGGATAATCCAAATTGGGTGTAGTTCAATCATTGTCCTCCAGAGACAGGGGGCTCTTTACAACTTCCCAGGTGGTCTTGGAAGCTGAGGGAAGGGAGAAGATAAGCATAATGTATTGTTTTGGTGCTGTTACTGAAAGCAATACTATGTCCTTGAAAAACTTTAAAAATATATATTCTATTCAAAGGGGCTTTCACCAGCCAGCAATAGAAACTTTAGGTACTCACATTTTGCAGATGTGACTTACCTGTATCAAAGTACAGGGTCCTGCAAAGAGTGGGCACTTAGTACTCACAGGATTTAAGAGCTAGAAGGAGGGTTTGAGATCATCTAGTTCGATTTCACCATTGGAAAAAAAAATGAAGACCAAGGCTCAGAAAAGAAAAAATGACCCACCTAAGATTATATAATAAAACCTAGCTTCAAACTCAGGTCCTGTGACTCCCCCTCAGCCATGTGCTGGAGCCCATTTGGACTGGCTCTCAGGAGTCTGTTAAATTTTCATTGTGAGCTTTTCCTCCTCAAAGATCAACAAGTCTGCAAATCAGGGCTTTATTTAAGAATATGGTTTAAAAAATGATGATGATGCATATTTAGCTTAAAACTATGTAGCCAGCCTTGCTCCCTCTCTCCCTCTCTGCCTTCTTCCCTTCCTTCCTTCCTTCCTTCCTTCCTTCCTTCCTTCCTTCCTTCCTTCCTTCCTTCCTTCCTTCCTTCCTTCCCTCCTTCCTTCCTTTTTCCTCTCTCTCCTTCCTTCCTTTCTCTTTCTGTTTCTCTCTCTCTGTTTCTGTCTCCCTTCCTTCCTTCCTTGAGCTGGAATTATTAGACATTTACCAGCAAAAACCTAATCCCAGTCCAGTTATCAGGCAATGACATCATGTTTCCTCATTCACACCACTGTTTATAAACACATGAATAGATTCTGGCTCTTTCCTTTGGCTAAGTTAGCTTTTCCTTGTGTTAAGCTTCAGTTTATATTATATTAATTATTTTTTCCAGCGACTTGATTATGGAGAAGGAGGAAATCTGTTTCATCGCCTGCCCTCTGGAGCCAAGATTGATCTAGGAACCATAGCCCTTCAGTGTTGTTTTCATTATTATTGTGGTAAATCAACAGCCATATATTAAGACCTAGCATGTGGGCAGACACAGCACTAAGTGCCAAGGATAAAGAAACAGCAAGAGACAGCCCCTCCTCTTGAGGAGCTCGCAGTCTAAAGGGAAGATAACATACAAAGATACATGTAGGATAGATTGAGACAGAGGAAAGGCAGCAGCATTAAGGGGGATGGAGAAAGACCTCTTGCAGGTGGGATTTTAGCTGGGAATTGAAGGAAGCTGGGGGTGGAAATGAGGAGGGACAAAGTTCCAGGCATTGGTGGAGGACAAGTGAAAATGCCCAGGTACAGGACAGAGATTTTAACTGGAATTGGGAAGGCCTGATCCTCCCACCTACTGACTGTGGGGCCCTGGGCAAATCACTGAGCCTCTCAGTAGCCCTGGTGACTCTCAGACTGTGGGTCGGAGGGTAGGAGGTGATGTACGTTGGCAGAGGGACTTTTCTAAACCACAGTTCTTCATAGCATGAAATCACAAAGATCACTTTTTAAAAAGTTGTATCCCAGGGGAGGCTAGGTGGCACAGTGAGTAGAGCGCTGGCCCTGGAGTCAGGAGGACCTGAGTTCAAATCTGGTCTCAGACACTTAACACAAAAACTGGCTGTGTGATCTTGGGCAAGTCACTTAATCCCAATTGCCCCCCCCCAAAAGAAAAAAAAAGGTTGCATTCCACCACTGTATATATTGTTTTAGGGTTGCATACTTTATTCTTTGTCAGTTCACTGTCCTCCATTTCTCTGAATCTCTCTTCTTGAATTATTACTGATTGCACAATAATATTCCATCACCTTCATATACCATATTTTGTTCGGTCATTCCCCTATCAAACCAGACTTTGACTTCTGGTTTTTGGCTGCCACAGAAAGTGCTGCTACAAGTGTTTTCTGTATATATGGCATCTTTTCTTCTGTGTAGTAGAATTTCTGAGTCACTGATAATTTTACACAGGGAGAAACCGAGATTTGGAGACGTTGAGCGACTTACCCAACCTGGGTCACACAGAAGAGTCAGAGCCAGAACCCTGGAGTCCTAATTGATCTTCCTTGATGGCTTCCTCTTGCGTGGCAACACAGAAAAGAAAGGGTGCAAGTAGGCTGGAAGAGGAACAAAGTATTAGAGACAAAGTCAATTTCTTTTTACAAGGACAGGTCTTTTAATTAGTCAAATTTAGTCTTGAGATTCACATTTCCTCCTCATTCTTTTCTGATGTCTCCCTCCAATACCCAGACCACCAGTGCCCTTGTTGTATTCTTCTGGCTTCCCAGGGATACCAATGAGATTTTCCTGATCTATCCTTTCCCTTCCCTCCCCAAAAGTTCCTTCCCATTCTCTGCCCTGTTTGATTAAAAATAGGTGGTGGTGTTTAGTCATTCAGTCTGCCATTTCCTTCTCCAGTTGATTAAGGCAAACAGGTTAAGTGACTTGTACAGGGAGTATTCGAGGCTGGATTTGAATTCACATCTTCCTGACTCCAGGTCCAGTGCTCTATCCACTACCCCATCTAGGTGCCTTCTACCAGGTACACATGGATTAATGTTCTCATTCCCAGTATCAGTTTTCTCAGAAATCTGTGAACAATGTGTTTGAGTCCTTGGTCTGACACTTCATTATTGACTATGGTCAATAAACCCTTCTGAGCCTCAGTTTACTGACCTATAAAATGATGATAATCCCTGGAAGATGCTCCATCTGAAAGGTGGCATTTCTCACCAATATTCTAATTAGAACCTTGGTTCCAATCGAATCCCTTGCTTTTCTAGATCCGTGACCCTCTGACCCATCACAGGGCCGAATGAGCAGATGGAACTGGAAGCAGTATGTAAAAGCTAGAGAGGGACAGGTCTGGGCTCAAAAAAGTATAAACTTCCTAACAGTAAAAATAATCTAAAGTAGCATGGGCTGCTCAAGAGGTCAGGAGGTCCCCCATTAATAGTGGTCCACAAATGGCTGAATGACTTTGTTGGGATGTTATGAGGGGGGTTCCTCTTCAGCTCCAAGTTAGACTAAGTGGACTTCTGAGGGCTTTTCCAATTCTGAGATTCTGCAATTCTCACCCTGACCTTCAGATATTGTTCAGTCATTTTTCAGTTGTGTCTGACTTTTTGTGACCCCATTTGAGGTTTTCTTGGCAAAGATACTCGAGTGGTTTTCCATTTCCTTCTCCAACTCATTTTTATAGATGAGGAAACTGAGGCAAACAGGGTTAAATTACTTGCCCAGGGTCACACAGCTAGTAAGTGTATAAGGTCAGATTTAAACTCAGGTCTTCCTGATTCCAGGCCCAGTGCTCTATCCACTGGACCATCTAGCAGCCCCTCAAGCTTCAGATAGGGATAGCCAAACCTTAGATCTTATTGTTACCTAAAATCATTCGACCTCCAGGTCTGAAATTTTCCTTTCTGATTTCCTCTCCTGTCCTCCCACCTGTCTCACTGACTTAGTCCTCTTAGATGCCATGAGCTTCAATCCCTCCCTCTTGTCCCTGTCCATCACACCTGTTTTGGCTTTGCTGTTCTTCCTTAATATTCTCAACTCTACATATAGTTAAACAGTTCAATATGACATTGTTTTCTGACCTTGGATCCCTTGCTCCCTTGTCTTTGTACCATTTGTGTTCTGTTAACATGACACAGGATAGAGGCCAAGAAGACCTGGGTCTGACTCCCATCTCTGACACATCCTGGTTGTGTAACTGTGAACAAGTCACTTAAAATTTCAATGCTTTAGGCAACTCCCCCAGATGATAATCTGCAAAGAAGATGTCTGTTGACCTCGAGAGAGGGAATTCTGCCCTGGAAGCTCCCAACAGAAAATCCCAAGTCTGGTTCCTCATTTTAACCTCTTCAACCCTGAGTGACAACTTTTCTCTTCCTGCTTCACTCCTAATCCTGGAACACTGAATGCTGCTGGAGGGAATCCTAAAATAGTATATGCTGGGACTAGCCTAATTATGCTATTTAACATCTAGTGGTCCTCAGAGCTACAGAACAATCCATTGGTTCATCTCTGATGAATCCCCAGGATGCTCTGGGCAGCAGCTGTTCCAAACCTAACTTCTCTTAAAACCCCCAAATTCTACCCCCATATTTCTCTTTCCTAACAGATAATCTTAAGGAAGGCTTAGACCAGATATGAATTCCCTTTTCTCTTCAGCTTTTTCATCTCACCACCACACTTCAAAAATAAAACTTCATGTTTTCTCTCATCTTCTTTTCTTTTCCACCATCCTTTTCTTCTCCCGTGTCTTCTCTCTCTCTCTCTCTCTCTCTCTCTCTCTCTCTCTCTCTCTCTCTCTCTCTCTCTCTCTCTCTCTCCATCTACTTCTCCATTCTCCCTTCCTCTTTCTCTATCCCTGTATGTCTCTGTCTCTTTCCTCTTTCTCTGTCTCTGTCTTTTCTGTCTCTTCTCACCTTCAGTCTCTCCATCTTTACTACTCTTTCCCCACTGCCAAAAACATGCCCCAGACTCTTCCATCCTTAAACAAAACAAACAAAAGCTTTTCTCTTTCTTCTTCCTGTCATACTCTCAAGTGATCATCGTATATCCCTGCTTCCTTTCACTGACAAGATCTGAGAAAGAGCTGCCTATTTCTTTTTGCCTCCACTGTCTCACTATCCGCACACTCCTCACTACCTTACAGTCTAGACCGTTCAAATGAAAAGTTCTCCCTAAGGTCACACTAACTTCTAAATAGCTAAATTCAATGACATTTCCTTAATTCATCCTCTTTGATCATTCTATAGCATTTAACATAGTCAATCACCCTCTCTCTCCTCCTGAATATTTACCTGTCCTCTATCTCCTGTGATAGTGCTCACTACAAGAGTTCCTCCTGAGTAAACCCATCTTCTTAGTCTCCTTTACTAGTTCATGATTTTCTTCACATTCCTTAAGCATGTCCCCAAAAGTCATAGCCTAGATTAGATCTGGTTCTCTCCCTCTCCCTCTCTCCTCTGTTCT